>NW_009648857.1:179339-228135 GCF_000708025.1 Charadrius vociferus | reverse complement strand
TTCATTTGTTAGAGAGCTGCTGCACGAGTGTCACAGAATCACAGAATGGTAGGTGTTGGAAGGGACCCCTGGAGATCATCTAGTCCCACCCCCCTGCTAAAGCAGGGTCACCTACAGCAGGTTGGACAGAATTGCGTCCAGGCAGATTTTGAATATCTCCAGAGAAGGAGACTCCACAACCTCTCTGGGCAGCCTGTGCCAGTGCTCCGCCACCCTCAAAGTAAAGTTTTTCCTCATGTTCAGATGGAATTTCCTGTGTTCTCGTTTGTGCCTGTTGCCCCTTGTCCTGTCGCCAGGCACCACTGAAAAGAGTCTGGCCCCATCCTCTTGACCCCTACCCTTTTATAAGATCCTCTCTCAGTCTTCTTCAGGCTAAATAGACCCAGGCTTGTCAGCTTTTTCTCATAATAGAGAAGCTCCAGTTCCCTGGTCATCTTTGTAGCCCTCTGCTGGACTCTCTCCAGCAGTTCCTTGTGTGTCTTGAACTGGGGAGCCCAGAACTGGACATGGTACACCAGATGTGGCCTCACCAGGGCAGAGTAGAGGGGGAGGATTACCTCCCTCAATGTACTGGCTACACTTTTTGATGCCCCCAGGATGCCATCGGCCTTCTAGGACACAAGGGCACATTGCTGGCTCACGGTCAACTTATCCACCAGGACTCCCAGGTCCCTCTCTGCAGAGCTGCTTTCCTTGCAGGTCAACCCCTAACACGTATCGGTGCATGGGGTTATTCCTCCCTAGGTGCAGGACCCTACGCTTGCCCTGAAAACTTCATTAGGTTCCTCTACGCCCCACTCTCCAGCCTGTCCAGGTCTTGCTGAATGGTGGCACAGCCTTCTGGCGTGTCAGCCACTCCTTCCTAAGCTTACATACGAGGATGTTTTGGGAGACAGTGCCAAAAGCCTCGCTGAAGTCGAGGTAGATAACATCCACTGCTCTCCCCTCATCCACCCAGCCAGTCATGCCGTCGTAGAAGGCTATCAGATTGGTCAAGCATGGTTTCCCCTTAGTGAGTCCATGTTGACTACTCCCGATAATCTTCTTTTCCTCCATGTGCTTAGAGATGACATCCAGAACGAGCTGGTGTGCAACTTCAGAATATTGTGCTTGAAAGGGGAGGTAAGTGCTTTGAAAGGGTTGGTTTTTTTTAAAATATGATCTTGAGGTGGAGAGAAAAGGATTCAAAACAGCGCCAATATTTACCGGCCAGACTAATGCCATCACCCAGAATGCCTTGATGTGAAATAAGATATTCTGTCTTCTGGAAATAGTCCCCTCTGCACATCTAAACCTACATTTTCTGTTGTTTGTACTCTTTGAGTATATGTTTCTTGTATATTCTATTTATTTTGTCCAAAAAGGAACAAAATTCATGTCTGCCTATTTAAACCTAGTTTGAAAGCATCATTGTGCTTTTGCTTCTTCTTAAAATGTTTCTAGGGCTGTTCAGATAACCTGCTTGAGCATCTCTGAGGAAAACGGAGATTTGTTCTAAATGAAACACTTTGTCCTCAGAAGTTTAAAATACCTCAAGTATATTTTCTTAATTTTTTAAAAGAAAAAAATAGCGATGAAAATGATTAGTTAAAACTTTTGCTTTCGAAAAGGAATTTTTATGCAAGCATTTTCCATGTCTCTTCACATGTGGATAATCTACAAAGTCTTGTTCTCCCCAAGCCATCAGATTGGTTTCAAGAATTAGGGATTTCAACAAAGATGCTGTATACCCGTGGGACAAGGTGGTTGATGCTAGTGCTCATAAAGGTACTTTCTGGGTAAAAAATACCAACGTAAGAATTGGAAGATTCCTTACAGGAGAGCAAAGTTCACTTATTAATAGAAGTTGTCTCATCCACCTAACGTAATGTATCTCAGCTGGGTGATAAGATTTTCCTGGAAAACATGATAAATGTCAACGAATCGGCATAGAGACTGTGGAGATTTCTGTGACCCCCTCAGGGCACATTCTGTTGTTGGTGCTCAGAGATGGGGAGTACCTGCTGCTGTGCTGGCTGGCTGGGTGGCTGGGAGACGGCTCTGGCTGGCCACCACGGGCACCTGCCAGGCAGCGTGTCCCTCTGCTCCGCTCCCGAGCAGGTCGCCCAGCCTCTCTCCTCTCCAACCAACTGGTCTGCAAACATGGGATGTTTACGCCACTGGTCCTTTTCCCGGTTTGGGGACCCAGCCAGCAGCAGGGCTGGAAGGGATGGCGTACCGGGGAAGAGTAATGCTAGAGGACTGCAAGGAAAAAAAACCAACAAACAAGACCTTGTGGTGAGCTAAAATCCTTACCTGGCCCATTTATTCGCTTGTGGCGAGGGCTCCTTTTCAGTGTCCTGTTGCGGCATCCATAAATCCACTATGTGTAACCAACAACTTATTTAGCAGATTCAATAGCCAATTTGTTAGAGGGAGCTGCACTTGTCATCTCACTGAGCTGAGCCCACCTCTGTAGGCACAGGACAGTTACCTGGTTTTGTTTTGATTCGTGGAGTCTATCGCTTGTGTTCACTTTACTCTTTGTACATTCTGAGTTGATAAATTGCTCCTTTGGAGTGCGGTTAGATAAACTTTGACTTGTTTTGCTTTTTCTCCCTTTGCTGCGCAGAGATTGCTGACATATCAAATGTATACATTTCATTTAGTGTGACTGAAGTGACCAAAGCCTCAAAAACCTTCCCCCAAAACTCCAACCTCAAACCATCAAATTTCTTCACAAGAAGAGACCACAGTATTTGCAGCAGTGCCTGCAACTTTCCAGATATTCAGGGAGAGAGAGATTATGCCCACAGAGCTCATAGTTTAGGGAAAGTTTTTTTTTAGTTAGCAAAGGGAAACAGAGCATTTGGAATCGCTGGGATTCCATTAGGTGTTTACATTGGCTTTTGTAAATAATGCGTGGGAGTGTTTCTGTTCCCAGCAGTGAGCTTTGGGCAGCAGAAGCAGTGAGGGGAGATGGAAATGCACGTCAGAGGAGACGGTCCAGGCCAAATATTCCAATGCACGTGTGCCTAAGAGTTAATGTTCCCTGTGCTCTGCGTAAGTGGATCAGGTGAAAAGAGATTAAGCTCAGAGGAAGGACAATTGCATTGTTGGGTTTTTTTTTGCTTGTTTGGGTTGGGTTTTTTTTTTTGTTTCCTTTAAACTACCTTATTTACACAAGAGGAGTTGCCATTATCTGAATATTTAGCTGAAGGCTTTTAGAAAGCCCGTTGCCCAGCACTAAAAAGGTCTTGGGGTTCTTAAGGCCACGTGTCCCCAGGCTGGCCTCTGAAATTCAGCAAGGTGTAACACAGCAGAAGACATCCTCTGCAGCATGGGAATTTTGCCTTGGAGCGTTTCTGCCTGGACAAGACAGGCGCTGTGTACCCGCAGGGTTCTAGTGGCCCCACTGCAGGTTCCAGCGAGGCGAGACCCGTGTGTGAGAGCATCGCGGCGTGACAGGCTCCCCGGGCACACACACGGAACTCTGCGGGATCTTGTATCAAGTCTACAGCTCCCTGCGGCCTCAGCTTTCACGCCTCTTAATCACCCTTGATTTCTTCATTAAACTTGATACAGT
Source organism: Charadrius vociferus (assembly GCF_000708025.1). Taxonomy (NCBI): domain Eukaryota; kingdom Metazoa; phylum Chordata; class Aves; order Charadriiformes; family Charadriidae; genus Charadrius; species Charadrius vociferus. The sequence continues at coordinate 224,570 of NW_009648857.1, read as the reverse complement.
ATTTAACTTCTTAATCTATAACTTCTACGAAACTGAGCTTCTAGTAAGTGGTTTACTACTCTGTCAAATGTTTTCTTGAAATACGTTATACTGATGAGCTGAAATAGTCCAGCTTTGCTTTTATTTAAGCAGCACTTCTGATTAATTAATAATCTCTATGAATATGGTAATTGCAGTCGTATTGCCAGAGAGAGAGATTCATTTGCATCGAGGCTGAAGCTGAAAACTTTTCTGCCAAGTGCGCTTCGATCTTCCAGCAGAGTAAGTTGAGAACGTGTCGGTAACATCCAGCGTACACGGGCCAGCCGATGCTGCCGCCAGCGCCTTTATTGCGGGGAACACATCCATTTACCTCTGAGTGAGCAGGTCCAGAGTTCGGGGCCTGGGGACAGGACAGCAAGAGCAGGTTCAGAGTTTAGGGTCTGGGGACGGACAGCTTGTTCACACATCAGAAAAACTGTTAAAAATGATAGGAAATCTTCATATCCTTAAGCGGCACTTCTGCTGTACGTTTCCTGTCCTTGAAGAGTTTTTCTTCCCATGAAGACACAGTTTGACTTCTTGGATCTCGTCTCTTGCCGTGTTTCGGGCACGACTGTTGCTGCTCGGTGCCAGTTGTTGTTCTTCTCTGTCCATTTGAAAACACAGCTCTTCCTCTTTTCTTCTTTCGCATTTGGGATCTTACAATGACGTTTTCACCAAAGCTGTCTAACTCGTTATGTTTAAATTTAGACCTATTACTGCTACTTCTTGGAATAATCTTTGGGCTGATTTTGGCTACACATTCTCTTATCAGGCCTGCATAGTATTTGCCACCTTATAGAAGAAATAACTATTGCCTACTTAGTCATTGCTCGTAGCATTCTGGAGAACAGAAAATGGCAGAAAACAAGTGTGTTAATGCGTGTAGAAAACCAGAGAAGTTCTGAATCTCCGTGGTTATTACCCATGAGGTTCAGCTTCAAGCCTCGCCGTGGCCATGTGCCCAAGGGACCACGTGGGAGAGAAAGGCCGTGCTTTTGTGGTGCCGCGTCTCTGGCTGATGGGACTACGCAAGGGAAAGCACTGGAACACGCTGGTTGTGCCCGCTCTCTCCGCAGAGCAGTCGGGCACACCTGCATGCTGCTGTGGGTTTCCTTCGCTGCACATCAGTTGGCCTGGATGTAAAAGTACTAAAACGAAAAATAAAAAAGCCACAAAATACTCGACTTTTTCCTGTAGACTCGTACTGATAGGAGTTACAGTTACAGTCCTGCCTGGCTTCGAACCTCGTCCGCAGGTCACCCTGGTAAAAGCTGAACTCCTCCACGGCAAAAGCGCAGATATCTTTGAGACGTTCGGTATCCAGCGGCTCTTCAGCCCATCCTGACTTGAAGAAGCAGTGGCAGATATCGGGAGTGGGGGGGATCTCTTACCTGTCTCCATTTTTATATGGGGCCATGAAAACAAATTCTGGAGAACGTTCTTTCTAGCGGCGGCTGCTCTACGCTTTGGGTGGCCCTTTTCATACGTGTTTCTCCCTCTCTTTGAACTGGTTCTCACTTCTGACGTTGCTTTACTGCTCTGGGGGTTTATCTTTTCTTTTTTTTCCTCTTGTCCTTGCTAGTGTGTCATGCCGCTTTTTTCACCTGAAGAACACATCTCAGTTTAGATCATTTGAAAGGTTTAATGCAATTAAATAACTTCCTTTCAGGATGAGAATGCCAATTAAGACAAGGAAGGAAGATGTTGCATAATTATTAGTTTAAAACCATTGTGGAGAAAAAAAGTTTAAGCCTTAAGCCTTACGGAAAGAAATACGTTGCATTAGCTGACTACTTAGACTACAGGGTGAGAACAAGAGGCAGCTACGTACGGCCAGGTAGACTTTTTCTCAAATTAAATTTATGGTAGCAAAGCACTCTGGTATAATTCGCCAGACTTTTCATTTATTTGTTTATTGACGTTTGCTGAATTCTTTAGAGAGCACTGGAGAAGAGAATACCATAAATTTCTTTCTTCAGTCATATTTACTTTAATTACTTCCGTTGTGGCTTATTCTATTGATTTAAGAGTAAAAATGCCCTTTTCCTCCCCAGTGATTTTGTAAAATTGTGTTTTGCCTGTGACACTGCAACTAGCTTTGCAATCCGGAGCTGAATGGATGAAACTATTTTCTAAGGGAAAGGGAGTATTGTTTGCTTTGTGTTTAACTGAGCTTGATAAATTTATACACATATATACACCGATATGTAAAAAAATATGTATATAGAGCACGGTTAAACCAGAGATTTCTAATACAGACTGTGGCATCAGGGCCTGTAATGGCTGTATTAACGTGAAATACATAAGTTGCTACTTATTTTTGTATAAACTTAGATCCTGAATAGTTTTAGAAGTCAAGCTTTTTAAAGCTAACTGTGTTTAAAAAATGATTTAAAAAATACTACAGCATGCAGAGTGAGTATGGTTCGGTTTTGTCCTTGATATCAAAATCACGTATGTTGACCTGCCTGTTTGTTCTTATCCTCCCGCAAAAGCCAGTTCTTTCTGGGGATCTCTCAGCACCAGGAAACATTTCACTGGTTTCAGTGGTACCTTCCCAGTCTGCAGTGTCACCCGCTGCCAGCGGCCAGTTTCTCCCCCCACCCCTGGCCAGGAACCACTGTCAGACTTTCAAAACAGCAGAGTGGTTTTAGTACTTCTCGGTCTTAACCACACATCTTCTTTGCTTATGCTCAAGCCCTGGAAGTTCCCACTGACTTTCTGTGCCAGAGCACGGTTTGTGTGGGGAACAGGCTGTGGGATAACATTTGACGTGACATTCCTGCGTGTTACCTGCTGTAGCCGCGCTCGTAAACGTAGAGAAAGTGATACTGAGGGCTTCTTACTTTTGAATAGCGACTCATTCAAAGAGAATCTGGTAATTAAGTCTGTTTCCTGATTCCTTTTGAATAAAATTCTGATTTATTAATAATTGTAGCTGAAGTGTTTCTCTAAAACAATCAGAATGAGAGGTTTGCACTATAGGAAGGCTGAATTTAAAATACTGATTATTCTTTGTCTATTCATAATCTAATGCGTATTTAAAGAAGTCACCCCATAAAAGGAAAACATTTTTCAAGCCACTTCAACAATGAATTTTCATAAAAATCAACATGGAAAATAAACATTTTTGAAATGTATCTTCACTCGAGTAAATTTTGACTCATTGTAAATATTTCCAGCAGAGAACTTTAAACTTTAGGAAAGAAACAAATTTGGGAGAGAGTCTTTATGCTGTCCTCACCTCTTCTCCAAAAGGCTCATGTGAGGCAACAAACCAAATAAACTAAACCCCAGAGCTCGTACAGCCATTGGCACGTGTGCTGTGCAAAAAACAAGAGATGTCTGAAATCATATGGGCTGTGATTGAATGTTCTACAAACATGTCCCATATTTGGTGTATTTATGCACAAGGCATCTGATTTCAGCCACCTTTGGGAGCAGTTTTAACACAGTCCTACCTGCGTCGCACTCAGCTGTGCTTTGTGTCAGCTGCATTACGTTCTTTGTAATGCTAAAATTTGCCATCAAAACTGTACTGGTATGTGCAAGAATTTGACTCTGGCATGGAAGAATAGTTAAGAGTTGGACCTGCTCTTCAGGCTGAAAGTCAACGAAGATGGGTTCTGGGTGGCCTCGGGCACCTTGGCCACAAGAACCACTTGTTTCTTAAATCATTCTTTTCTGGTGCTCCCTCATTCTTTCGACGTCTTAGAAACAAAATTCAGTTGGAAATTATATTCAGGATAGCTACAGGGAGTGAAACATGGCTCTTACAATGTTGCTGTGTATTTCTATTTATTGCTTTTGTTTAGTATCCTTTTGCTAAATCTGCTTGATCTCTCTGTGTCTTTTTGTGCAGGTTACAAAAGTACGATCTCTTGCAGCCCTTAGGATAGGAACAAGGTAAAGATCAGCAGAAGACCTGGGGTCTGCCAAGGCCTGCTCTTGCGCTTCTGTAAATCTGGACAGTTTACAGCGCTTTAAATTAGGTGCTGCCTGGTCCATGAAGAATTTTCGGGAAGGACCAGGAAGTGCCGTTATGACATTTCGCTAATGTTTGGTTCTCTCATGGTCTCTCTCCAAATCTTTCCTTTGTTGTCTTTTCCCAGGAGAAAATTTGCTTTTAAAAGTATTTAAGCTGTTGTTCTTCCCAGAAAAAAAAAAACAACCAACAAACAAACCAACAAACAAAACCCAGGAAATAATGCTACTATGTTAATCTTTAACATGTAACGGGACGTGTCAGAGTGAACGGTGATGTGACCCTTCAAAGTGCTCGGGGATCTTGTAGGCTTTGCCCACACAATCATGTCTTGTGGGAAGCCTGACTCTATATCCAGCCTGGCTGAACTGAAACAAGAGTAGATACTTTCCAAGTTTTATTGGTTTTCTACACTATTTCTAACAGCCTTGATGAGACATGAATAGCGTCAGATAATTTTCTAATGTAAACCTCCTGATTTAATATGTCTGTACATACATTTCCAGTGTAAGCACCCGTTGCTACTTGCCTTTTTGTACGCTATTAGGATGTGCATACTGTGTATACGTAACTGCCTTGAATTGTGCACCCTGCACAAAAGCCTGAATAAATGGGGTTCAATGTTCATCTGAAGAATCACTATTCATTTGATGATCGGTGTTGCTTATTGCTAGACTGTACCATTTTTTTTTTCATTTCTCTGAAAATTTTAATTCATTTTGTGGTGCCAATCCAAAGTGGAGTTTCCAGGTATACGTCTTGCGCTGTGAACAGATAAGCCAAGGGAGGCTGGATTTGCAAAGGATGGATCGCTCTTGAAGGAAAAGATGGGAGCTGGTAACTGAGTAGAGGACACCTGGATTATTCTGGAATTCAGCTAGCATCATAGAATTCATCATAGAATGGTTAGAGTTGGAAGGGACCTTAAAGATCATCTAGTTCCAACCCCCCTGCCATGGGCAGGAACACCTTCCACTAGACCAGGTTGCTCAAAGCCCCATCCAGCCTGGCCTTGAACACCTCCAGGGATGGGGTATCCATAGCTTCTCTGGGCAACCTGTTCCAGTGCCTCACCACCTTCAGAGTGAAAAATTTCTTCCTAATATCTATTCTAAACCTACCCTCTTCCAGTTTGAAGCCATTACCCCTCGTCCTATCACTGTATGTCCTGGGAGCATACCAAATCTTGGAAACATTTGTTCTCCTCTCCCTGCCTTCCTGCACCACGGCCTCCCGCATTGGGAACCGTGCAGGTATACCCATCAGAGGACTTAGATCTGAAACAGGGGCTGTCAAAGCCTTACAGCACGTATCTGAAATCGTTAGCTGATAACTGCCCAATGAGGGAACTGCCTCACACTCTGCAAGCCTCCCGTTGAACCGGGACGCTGCCCCGGCGCTTGCTGATCTGCTTCCTGTAGGTAGCCCCAACCGCCAGCGTGGCCGGTGGAGGGGGGGACTGTGTGCAGGTCGTACTCTGCCCTGGCAGGGTTTGGGGACATGTCCCACACCCCTCAGGACTGCAGGTGGGCAGGGCGGGCTGTGGGTCACCACCAGCGTCCTGCCGAAAGGCCTGCAGAGCCAGGGGGCTGCTCAGAAGGAAGCCTCCCCCCACCTCTAACTGGTGGTGGGTTACACCAGGGCACCACCAGTTGAAGCAAGACCCTGGCTAAGCTCTTGGAGGGCAAGGTTGGGGTTCAGGACACCAAGAGGAACATAAAATCCAGAGCTGTGGGATTTCAGGGGGTACTTTGCACGCCTAGGCCAGCACCAGCGCCGTGGGACAGGCTTGCCCAGCGCTCAGGTCATTCTTTTCAAAATCGTTTCTGCAGCATCTCTCACCCTGGGTGACCCATCTGGGGGGGTTAGAGATGTTCCTGGTGCTCAGGGGAACCAAGGCAGGGTGGCCTCTGTGAATTTTATCTTTATCGAGATTTGAAGGTGTTTCTGCAATAACTGCAACATGACGCTGCCTTCTCCAAGATGGTGTTTACTTCAGGCTTTTAACAGTAAAAGGTAATAAGACTCTTTCGTGCAGATACATCTGCAGTACAACACCAAAATGTTCCTAAAGCTTTTGTTTACTGTTGCGCTGCCTTTGCTGATGTCTGCCTGCGATGCTTTTTGGCTTCTGTTGTCAGCGTTGAAGTTCTCCGGTGGATGTTCTGCGGAGGGGGAATTGCGCAAGATGAAGGGCGATGTACCTCAGCAGCCACATTTAAAAATAGAAACCTGCAGGAAAGTGATTTTGACGTAATGAAAGCTTTGGGCTCTTTCTCACTGCTGATGGTAGCTTTGTTCAAAATGCAGCTGCTCTGATGCAGCTGTAACAGATCAGATCGTCTGCTCGTTAGCTGGAACGTGAAGGTTCACTCCGTGAATGGGTGGCAGGTCCCTGCCAGTGGCTGCTGGAGGACCCAGCCTGGGGACATCATCTCCTCTCATGGTTTGGGCTGGACCGGCCACTGAGGTGAGTGACAGATGCTCTCCCCCACCTCTCCCTTCAAGGAGAGGAGAGAGAGAGAGAAAGAGACTTACGAGTTCAGAAGAAACTAAACTACTTTCATGAAACTATTAATAATAAAAAGAAAATAATGAAATATATACAAAACCGTATCAAGCTCCCAGGATGTCAATCATGTCCACGGCAGCAGCTGCTCTGTGTGAGCCTTGATGGCTGAAAATTGTCATGGTCTTCCATGTGGGGTGACAATCGTGGGAAGACCACATGAGGTTTCCCAGTCACCTGGGGGGAGGCAGGATTTTGCTCTGGTGAGGAGGATGTTGTTGTTGAAACAGCGGATTGGTATTTACTGTGGGTAAAGGTTTGTCTGAAGTATTGTTTTAGCAGAGTTGTATGACGAATGATGCTGTCCTGCAGGGAAGGGAAGTGTGAAGGGCTGGAGCACCTCTCCTATGAGGAGAGGCTGAGAGAGTTGGGGCTGTTCAGCCTGGAGAAGAGAAGGCTCCGGGGAGATCTCATTGCGGCCTTCCAGCACCTAAAGGGGGCCTACAGGGAATATGGGGAGGGACTCAGGGAGTGTAGTGATAGGACAAGGAGTAATCGCTCCAAACTGGAAGAGGGTAGATTTAGATTAGACATTAGGAAGAAATTTTTCACTCTGAGGGTGGTGATACACTGGAACAAGTTGCCCAGAGAAGCTGTGGATACCCCATCCCTGGAGGTGTTCAAGGCCAGGCTGGATGGGGCTTTGAGCGACCTGCTCTAGTGGGAGGTGTCCCTGCCCATGGCAGGGGGGTTGGAACGAGCTGATCTTTAAGGTCGCTTCCAACCTAAACCATTCTATGATTCTATGATGAATTCAATCATGCCTGTGAATACTCGGCATGAAGAGCAGAGCCTGCTCTGTACAGGGGAAAGGAACTTGATCACCATTTGGAAATGGTGTTTTCCTTCCTTGTCCCCCTCACCTTTTTCCTCCGTGCAATTTCCACACTTGGTGGCTGGCCAGCGGCTTTGCTGGTCCTTGTGGAAGTTCATCATGGGTCTTTCCTCTGATTTCACCAGTGGTCTGAGTATTTGTGGCCACAGAAGGGTCAGGCGTACACGCAGTGGCTGGGGCGCAGACACCCCGGCTCTCGGGGCTCGGCCGCCTTGCTGCCCCCACTGCAGAGGGCAATATCCTAAACCTACATACATTTGGGGTTTTTTTTCCCCGTTTTTTTTGTCATGGCTTGACTGAAGTTCTGCTGTTGCTTTGCTTTCCACCGTTGATGTGTGCCGGCACATCAGTGAATGAAAGCCTGCACGCCTCCCCAGCCCCGGCAGCCTCCTACGGCCACGCTTGCTGGCCCTCAGCGGAGGGGTGGTAGCCCACTCAATTAGTTTTAAATGTCAAAAGAACAGGGTGGGGTGAACAAGCTAAATTTCATTAAAAGCCTGATTAGCAGAGAGTAGCAGCCCGATTTCCTGGCAGCACGTGGCACACCAACCCTTTCCATTTTTATCACGCTGACATTTTCCATTCTCTGAAATAATGCTTTAGAGGCAGCCTGTGCCAACCGCCAGCAGCTCTGCTGCCTCCTGCCTGCGCGGAGTTTCAGCACGAATTCAATCGCTTTGTCGCAGAAGGAGCCGAGGGAAACTCATTTCATCTTGTGTAAAAATAAATCAATAAACAAACATAACATCATCCCTCTCTGCAGTTCCTGGAGCATCTGCCTCTCTTCGGCTGTGGTGACTCTGACGAGACCAGGGCAGAGCCTCAGCCTGCAAACGTGGGGACAGGTTAGGGCTGAGGGCCACCGTGGGCTGCGCCACCCCAAAAAAACATTTAACTGTGGCCCAGCCCCAGCAGGTCGGTGGTTACGGCCCCTCTGCAAATATGTGGCTCATCCCAGAGCCACCAAGAGCCGCTGGAGCAGCGAGAGGGGCTGCCGTGGGCTGTGAGATGGCTGCAGCAGGGGAGCAGGTAGCAAAACACACCGCCCGAGAAGGGCAGTTTTGCTACTGAATTCAGTTCTTCTTTTTACCCCCAAAGGTAAAAAAAAAAAGAGCATTTCTATTCCTCAAACTGGCAAAATATAAATGAAATCCCGGTTTGTGCGTGCCTTAAAGCTTTGTACGGGTGGATGCAACCCGAATTCCTTCTCCCTGCCTCCTGAGCATCCCTGGCGGGAGCCCAGTGCAGTGTCCCCCTTTCCAGGCTGCTTCCCAAGGGGTGGCGTGTCAGGTCACCCCCCGCCACCGCCGCAGCTCCGGTTCCAGCGTGCAATGGGGGAGCTCGGTAAGGCGAGCCTGGCCGGCGTCAGGGACCTGCCTGGCACACGCCTATCACCCGCTCCTTATCCCCCCACGCTCCTCTTGCTTACACTTCACCCACCTCATGTAAATTAATAGCGGTGTTTAATTTCCATTGTACCTGCCTGCTGTTCTTGGCAAGTTCAGCTGGAGGGGCCGGGGAGAGGGGAGCGGGGAGGAGAAGAGAAAAAAGCCTAACCCTTTCTATGGAGGCCATTAAACAGAGGGACGCCGGGAACATCTTCTGCACACCTGCCACAGGGTGCTCACATGTACGTCCCAGCACCCGGCTGTTGGCTGTGGTGGGAGATGGTCACCCCTGCTCCTCAACCCACCCCCGGGTCCTGCCCTGTGAGACTCCAGTGAGGACTGGTCTCCTGGGTCTCCTACAAGCCAGTTTTAGGCAGGTCCTCCTCAGCCTGGAGCTTTTTCCAAGCTCTTCTTGGAGAGGCTTGTGGGGTCAGATACATCCCCAGGGATGGGCAGAGAGACACAGGGTGGAGGATCTTTCAACAATTTTCAACGCGTTGCTGCTTCTGCCATGCTGGGGGTGTCAGGAGTGGGTCCTGGGGCTGCTGAACGCAGGTCCTCTGTCATTATGCTGAAGAGCAGGATGAGGGTGGCATCGCATGCGTGCACTCCTAACGTGCCCGGTTCCTTGCCAGCTTTTCTCTACAGTCGCAGCAAACCTTTGGAGCAAAGGGGACAGTTCGTGCACTGGAGCAGAAAATCCCTCATACATTTCTTCAGCGCAGAATGAGCGCAAAGATCCTGCGAGGCCAGAGGACACTGCCTGGAGCAGCCGAAGCGACACTTTGTCCTGCTTGGAAATGGCCTCGCAGGGAGCGGCCCTGTGTGGTTGTACAACAGCCTCTGGACAAGGTCATGCAGGTTGTGTAGTTCAGGTTTCAGCTCCGGGATGGCTGACAGAGCCTCTTCAGCTCCAATGCAACAACACTTCAATGTGCATCAGGAGCTGCTGTGATCCCTGTCAGGCTCACGTGGGCTCTCGCTAAGGCCATCACAAGGGAAATTTGTAACCTGGTAACAGGTGCTCCAAACCTCTCCTGCCTGATGCAGGCAAGCAGAGCCTCATGGGACTTAAAGGCTCGACTGAACCGAAGAAACTCACTTTCCTTCATCAGCCCAACAGAGAAATCAGAGCTACAGAGGAGAGGATTTGGGCAGTGGCTTGACCAGCATCCAAAGAGACCACACCAGATTACACAAGCACCAGCAGCGCAGCGGCTTGAGCAAAAAAAAGGCTGGATTGGCATTCTTGAAGCAAACTCATAAAATTAAACCCAACCCATGCTAGCAAACTACCTCTGAAGAAACCAGCATGTCCAGGGACGTGCCAAATCACCCTCGCGGCTCTGAATTATCCAGTACGCCGGTGTCCTCAAAAAGCGATGAACAAACACAACTCTGGTAGTGGCTGTGAGGTCTCACCGAAGACAAGAGTTAGAGCTGGGAATGCTGATGTTTAAAGCGATCCATTAGTCAAAATCAGCTGCAGCACTTCTGCTGCACTTCCCTCAGTGTTTAACACCACCGCTGATGAACACTCTGTGTAACAGACTGGGTGGATCTTCACTGCCGCGTGCTGCAGTGGGCTGAATGCAGCAGCTCAACCATAAACATAAGCAATGAGTACAGTAATTAAGCATTTTTTAGGACACTTGTGGCTGAAAGCTGGCTGGAAGTTGTGCTCAGGGGGTGCTTAGCCCCCCAACAGAAGACCAGCATCTCCCACCAGGTACCATCCCACAGCTCAAGAGCTGGAGCATCCCACAGTTGAGAGTCAAACGGGGAAGTGAGCAGCGCAATCAGGGAAGCGGCAACTATTTTTTAGAAAATAAAGAACTTCAGCGTGCTAAATGACCTTGTGACAGAAAAGTGATAACCTGTTCATTAGATCTTGTACTGGGCCTCAAGCTCAGGATGTGCTCCAGGCCCCGTCACCTCTTGCTCTTTGCAGGGACAACAAGCCCCACCGGCTGTTCCCCGGCTCTCCTCATTTACAGCTCACAGCTTTGGAGCAGCTCAGCTTCAATGTACCTCCCACTGGTACTTTGCTTCTGCATCTGAAATGGGTGAAATGGGTTTTTCCTCTTCTCTTACCCTGAGCAATGCCTTCAAGGGAAATGTGACTTGCAGGAAAAACAACTCGGCTTCTCCTTAACTGCTCTGGGTGGGGGCTGCAGGTCAAGCAGAGCAGGACAGGGCCTTCCGAGACATGTGGGGGGGGTGTCTTCCGACAGCTCTGCTCAGCCTGACAAATTCAGCAGAAGTAATTCACACCTCTGAGGCCATAAACTGAGTCCTTCCTTTACTTGTGCTTTGGGGGATGGAGCCTCTGCCCTCCAAAACAGCATTTTCTTGCCGGGTGAATAATATGATACTATTTTAAAAAGTGTAAGGGAAAGTGTGCAGAGGATGTTATTTAATTTCCTCGTCTACTGCAAATAAAAGATTTCTGGATGTATCATGCGGCGACACAAGGCAAATGCTTCAGAGAGAGCCTGCAAGCAGCTGGCCAAACCCAGCAGCAGCTGAGCAGCTGAGGAAACCTCCCGTAGGTCATGGCTCCAGCTCTTCCTGCTGGGGACGTGATCATCCACCCCGAGCCCTCCCTGTTTGTGTACGCACTCTTCGCTCAAGCCCCAAGCTTGACGTATTTAGGTGCAGCGAGCGCGAAGGCTCCGTTGGGCTGAAAGCGATGGGAGCAGCTGGGCCAGTGATGCCCCGGCACAGCCCAGCCTGGCTTGGGACAACACAGCAGCAGTGGGGCTCAGAGGGCAGCAGCACATCAGAAAAAGGCAATGCAAGCACAAACCGGTACGTTAGAGACCAGGCAGCCTCACGCCAGAGCTTGCAAAGGACCCACCGCCTGAAGCCAAGCCGGATATCAGCAGTGGCACTGGCAGCACAGGTAGGTCCTGGGATGGGACCACCTCGTCCCGTGAGCCGGGGAAGCACTTCCCGCCCCTCGCGTTACACGCACGCAGCTCTCTATCGCTCCTCCACTCCGCTGCCAATGTGATCTGTCACGGTTCATGCATGCCATGATGAGCTTTGCCATCAGCATCCCCGGAGGTACACGGCTGTGATATTTCCACCCAGCTGCTGGGGACGGACCTTTACGTTTCACTCTGGTGCCTCCGCTTGCCCTGAAAGGAGGCGCAGTCATCTCCTACGCACAGGCCGGACACAGTAAAACAGCAGATGTTCACAGCTGTGCAAAACATTTGCATTAAGCAAATTACCAGTGGTCACAACTGATGTAGGGCAACACTGCTGTGTTTGTTGGGGTTTTTTTTTCAGGCCAAATGCTCACGCCATTTGCATTCACATCACCCCGCGTTGCTCCTCGTTGCAGGGCTGGCAGGATGCTCTTGCGCCCGCGCGCCGGGCTAGCAAGAGAAGGAAAAGGGGTCCCAGCAAGTTCGGTGTGCTGGCCCTAGCCAGGCAGTGCAATTTGGCAAAAAAAACCCCAATTCAACAGCTCTATGTATTCTGGATGGTCATTTTATCCCAGCTTACAGCAGCTCCTGCTTTCTCTTTGCATTCATCAGATAACTATTCTAAATTCCATTCTATTCTGAATTCTATTCTGAATTCTATTCTAAATTCTATTCTATTCACCCCACAATATCCTGAACTAGGCCACTAATAATTACCCAATGAAAAATGAAGAGATGTGTAGCAGTACTTGAAAGGAGACCAAGGCCACTGCCACAAAGTCTCCATCCAAATTCTGCTACTAAATGACTGACATCTCTATTTAACCCCAGAGTTTTAGTCTTTTCAGTAAGCGAAATGAGGGGAAAGCACTTATTAAATACGAATTACTGCATTAAAAATGAATGGATAATCTATAGTATTTTTTTTTGTTTGAAACTATCTGTTTAACATCACTTAGAGCAAGCAGTTTTGTTGTGCAGGTAGGAATAGAAAGCTGTCTGTAACTCACTGCCACCTTCTGTGCTGCTCTCGAGATTATTATTATTTTTTTTTATGAAACAAAACCAGCCCATCAATGAGGAAAACGAATCTTTATTTTTTTTTTCTCTAAAAGCAGAATCCATGTACATGGGTTTTTTTGTATGGTTTAGAAGGTGGTTTTAAGATGTGAATAGTCACATCACAGAAATAATACAGAACAACCAGTGAAGGAATGAAGAGCCAGTTTGACAATTGCTTTTTCAAGTAGTCCAAACATTATTTTTAACTTATGTTTTTGCTGAAGCAGACTTCAGGACAATATTAAAATCTCACCTACTCAACACAAGTACAGAGATAATGAGGGGAAAAAGAACTACAAAACACAATTATTGCTGCTGTATCTGCATTTCTGTTTCTTTGCAGGATGTTCTGTAATACGCTGGTAAAACAGTTTTAAAAGATCAGTTTCATTAAGGATGTCATTCAGATAAATAAAAAGGACCCAACCAGCCAACCTAACCTGGTAAATTAGACTTCATCTGAAAACCAAAAGAAAAAGTTGGGTTTACAAAAAGCAGAGGTTTTGTTTTACAAGGGGAAGAGTAGATTGCTACACCTTTGAATCACTGAGGATGGATGTGCTTAAACATCTCAGCACATTTGGTTTGTAGGTGTTCCCAGTGACCACAAAGTCCGATCCTGGCCGAACAACCTGCCACCACCAGTGAGTTCTCACCTCCTTCTGGGAGCAGGCAGTTCCCCAGCTGTGCTCCAGCTGCTCTCCTCAAGGCCCCCAGTCCTCCTGCACTTACATGTGTGCCAGTTTTACTCAGGTCTTCTCCAATGCCACTAAAATTGGCCCATGCGAGTACTTGTGCTTGAGCCGGGCACACCTGTAAGTGCTCAGGGGACTGCGCTCTCGAACAGCCGTTAAGTTTAAGAGAGGGGACGAGAACTATCGCGATCATTTAAGTTAAAGGGTAGACAGAGTAATAAAACCTTCAAGCACAAGTTATGACAACCCTTTAAGACCTGAAAATGGAAGCTGGAAAATTATTTAAAGCCTATTCGTAACTACGAACAACACACTGTATTTGACAGTGCGTGTGTAAACATCTGCTGTGTATTACACATGTACCCATGTCTGACCTCGGGAATGATGATTCACATGCAAACAGACATTTCACATGTGAGAAGCTGACTAGACCACCAGCTTCTGATGGAACCTTAAGATACGTGAAATGTATTGTAGAACATCTAAAGATGAAGTCTGAACATCTCTCGTGTTACCAAGCAAAAGGTTAGCTGGGACAGTCATTTAACACAGATGATTTTAGGATTAGTTACACGGTTAGTCTAAACAAAGAGCACATACATATTTAATTTGAACAAAATTGTTAAAGTACGCTTCTCTAAAATTTACAAAGTATATAAAACTCATGATTTGACATTTATAAAACCTCAGCCCTTTTATAAAAAAAACCCAACAAAACAAGGCCATAGAGTTTTAAGTTTAAATCTGTTGTTTTTTCTTCTCAGCAGTTTTAGTTCCTATGATAAATAAAAAATATAAACAGCACTCCACCACGGCCTTATAATGCAAGGAATAAATTAGCAAGAGTCACGCTGTAAATAAAAATAAATAATTTCTAAATTATTTTTATTTAAAAAAAATGGTCTCTTTAATTGCACAGTATTTTAAATTTTCAGTAGCAATGCAAAGTCAGTTGGGTATTTTTCTAAATGCTCCGGACAGTATGAAAGCATTGTGTCTCATTTTTCAAGCTTTACACATCGAAAACACCTTGGTCAAACCATCAACTGATAAAACTGATAAACGTTTTGGTAGTCTCTTACTGCGGCAAGATGCTGCGGTATCTCTCACCCAAGGCATTCAGTCCTCTGGCGCTCACCTTGCTGGGGCGAACGCCCCCAGCTTTCCGTTCCAAGTGAGGTACTCTGGTTTACACCGATAGTTTGGGTATTTTCAGAAAAGCGTTCACCATTAGCTACAACTTTCACAGCAGAAGATCGTCAACAGCTCAACAACAGTCCACGTGCTCCAAGGCTGCAAAAGTCCCCTTCTAGGGCTTCACCAGACTGGCACACCTTCTTTTTGGGGTGTCGCACCAACACATCAGGCTTTTGGCTCCCCCCAGAGCTATTCTGCAGTGGAGGAGAGGACTGAGCTACAATTCAAACATACCAAGGAAAATAGGACACCTGAAAAGGTATGATCTTACCTCAGACTATTAGCAGTCGTCTTAAACCCACTTGCCAAGTAGATGTGTATGCGTATATATGTATATACGCACACACACACTTTTTTTTTTAAAAAGAAAAAGAGAACTAAGTGGTTAATACTGTCATTGCCTGGGCATATTTAGCTCAAAGTTAGGTATCCATGGGACATATGTAAAAACTCCAAATATTGACAACTCATTGTATACAAAACAGTTGTGGGCAGACCCTTAACATAAATGTGCATTCAAAATACTGTGTATCTATATACTATTACTGATGTAGCTGTAGTAGCTTAGGATTGTATCTAAAAATACCATGTTTCTGGTAAGTATCAAAACAACTCTCAAGTATTGAAGACAAAGGAAAGTGCTGCCCTCTTCTTAGTGGTGGGACAGGCCTAACTTGAAGGTATTTATCCTTCACTGCATTCTAGCACTCAGTGGGGGCAAAGACAGTATCACTGAACTACCTTTTACTGTTTAAAAAACATGGGATGTTACAGTTCAGTTATTTGCATCAACGCAATTACATTGACAAATGTAGTATTTGACCAGTATCATTGCTTTCATCTTTATTACTGGTGTCCTTTCTATAGGCTGTTAAATATATAGACTGATCTCTTTGTTGTGGAGGAGTTCACATGCAACTCCTCATTCTCTCTATTATCACAGCAAACCCAAAGGCAATATCAAGGCAAATACGCTGTCCACAGTAAATTTGCTTTACCCAACATAACAGAGTCTAAGGGGAACTAGCACATCATTGCACAACCTTAAAACCCACCAAATTACTCCTGCTCTTATACTTTTAAAGCATTTTCAGGGCTTGAGTACGAAGCACAGAACCTATTACAAGAATTCTCTAGCAATCACCACACTCTTCAGGGATTCAATACTGCATTAAATGTACGCGGAGGCAATCAATACTGATAGCCCAGGTCTGGGCGCTGCAGCACACAGTCCCATGCGTCTCCTCGCACCGTTTTAACAACATGGCTAAGCCTGCTGATCCAATACTGTAGGCCAGACTGCTACATGTAGGTAGTAGGAAGCATTCTGATGCTCGTGTGATAGGGAAAAGGAAGAAACATCTCGATTACATACGCGTTTCTGTTCATGCTTAAAGGAATTCAACTTTTGGCAGAAGCGAATTCCTACATAAAAAATAAATGTAGAAACCCATTAAAAACACAAATATAATAATTGCATTATTAAAACAGCTGCATCTACACTATGGTGTAGTACGTAAGCGTAATTCAATTTAAAAAAATCTTAGTGTACAACTAAGATGAGACCCATTTCCCAGTCCAAACCTCAGCGTCAGCGCTGCATCGATCTCTACATTAAAACATGCTCTACGGATGGTGACCAACCAAATCCAGGGAAAAAACTGTTGCCACAGGTGAAGAGGTCCTCTCCCTAAACAGACAACGCAGGACAGACGGCGTAGAGCCCCTCCAGTATCGCCGCGGGGACAGGCGACGGCAGATCCCGCAGCACGTCAGCAGTGGAAGCTGCACGAGCACTACGTCCTGAATCGGTTTGCTGAACATGGTTCAGATTATTGGATATGTCTATAAGCACAATGCTCTTTAGAAGCATTTACTGTATACCCAAACCCTACTCGCTGCAACACACAGTGTCGCACAAGTAGTGAAAACGTCTTCGTATTCAAAGGTGCTTGGACATCATTTTCAGGCAGCATTTTACCTTTATTTTAGTGAGTTCCCACTAGAAAGATTTTGGGAGGAAGAAGATGCCAATAGTTTCTTTTTTCTTTTTAATATGTGAAATTGAGACAGACACCTAAATAAATATCTACTTTTACTTGCCTAAGTCTATTCTATGTCTGAAATCTCTAATTTTTAAATAAGGGATAAAATGTTGCCCAAAAGACTAGTTATAATTATACATTTGTGTTTCTACTAAATCTACAAATCAAAATAGTTCTCAGTTAAAAAGATACAATTTGTATCAACAGTAAAAGGTACTTTCTGGTTCTTCAGGGCCTTACTTTAAATTCCAGCAAGTGTACCAAAATTATCATTAGCGGTAATAGTGTAAACTAGTGATTTTTTTTTAACACTGAACATTGTTACAATGGATGGAAACCTAAAACTGTTGGCAACTGACTATGTCATGTAAGTACATCTGACATCAATTGCAAAATCTATTTCTATCATATATATATATAAAAAAGCTTACCAGGTGCTAGTAAAACCCATGACTTAAAACCAGAAATATCCCTTACTAATACTAAAACAGACTCGGTTTGTCTGTTTCTAAAACTACGCTATTTGTGGCAAGAATCAGGCCTACACGATGCAACAGTCCAAAAACTAACTTGAGGAACACGTACAGTATCTTCTCTCCCCGCAACCCTCCCCTCCCCAACCAAAACAGAAAGAAAAAAAAAAAAAAGTTTTAAGTTATTATTTTGAGCTACAATATCATTACCATAGTGCAGTTAATAAATGTTGCATATCCTCAACACACAAAACCTTTTCAGGCCAGCCTTGATAAATAGCAAGAAAAATCAAACAGTATCTTAAATACAAAACTTGCATTGAGATAATTAAATTCATTTAAAAACAGGTAAATATTTTATGAAAAGCATATTTTATCCAGTACACTTGTGCAGCAATACAAAGAAAAAAACACATAAAAGAACTAAATGGGACCCTGCGATTTCAGGCTCCCTTCTACTGACCAGAAATACGCAGAGCTGGGTAACAACACACAGGAATTGAAACAGGGTGGCCTGGTTTGGGGAGGTTCCGAGCGTTTGCAGCTTCTGCTAGGTTCAATGGGGGCTGCAAATTCTCAGCACCTTTGAAAATCAGGCAATAAGGCTTTTACATTATCCATAAATTAATTAAAAAAAAAAAAAAGATTTTTTTTCTTCCTCTGATTGCATCTGATCTTACTAATCGACTGCATCAACAAAACGTGTAACTACTTAAAACAAAGAAAGCAATGAAAAGTGCCATACTATAAATTACTAGTATATTGTTACCCATTTCACCATTAACTTGGTAATTTAATTATCTGTTTAAAAAATGAAGTCAGTGCTGTAGTAAATCTTTGTTTCCTATAAATAGATGATTATAGCACAAAAAAGCTCACAAAAACAAACAAAAAACCATACATACATACCTATGGTGGTGTAAAAAGTTCAAAAACTTGGCTTGAAAATTGCCTGCCAGAAGTGGCAAAATCCTCTTTCTGCAGGTTGTTTTAATACCACGCAGCCCAAGGACAAACATCCAGCAAGTTAAAAAACGAAAACAAAAATCCCAACAACATGTAACGAGGATAGAAAGTGCTGCATATAAACCCCTGATGCACCAAAGATTATAACCAGAGACCACAGATTTTTTTTTTTTTTAAATATATATATATATATATTAATTTAAACTGGAATCTTCTCCAGCTGTGAAAATAGCCATTTAAAAATTTTCAAACTAGAACACAAAACATATCTGGTACTTCCGATGCATGGGGCTATACATACAGACTCCATGATACAGTATTTCACATAAACGGATTACTATATAACCTCCTTGCCGAGAAGGAGATCCCGAATGCTATTGTAGCAAACCTCCCTCAGCATTAGAGCTGAGCTGAAAACTACTAGACACCACAAAGATGCATCATCTCTCAATAACCTAGCTGAGATTTTTCCACTAAGATGGCTGCAGCGAGCTGCTGAGCGTCCGTGACGTGAGGGTTCTTCTTCATAACAATCCTCACAAGATCAGGGGGGAAGATGTTGCAGAGATTTATGTAAACCTTCTCCCGGGTGTCTTGGTGCCTTGGAGGGTCTTGAGGGATTCCACAGTAAGGTACGCGCCAGGTCTGGTCCTGCTGTTCAGGTAAGCTTTGGAAAGCAAACTGCTCATAACACGGCTGCGTGGGGTTACTCGGCAAGGAGTAGGTCTGGCGGTAGCCATACGCATCCATCCCGTAACTCTGCCTATCCCAACTTCCAAGCCCATCTTGGCCAGAATAAGGCTTTCTGTGTCTTAATGGAGAGTTATCATACAAACGTGAGTCTGAAATGCTGTCTATTCTCGTGGACACGAGGGCTCTCCCCAGATGCATTGTCTTTGAATGTGACGAACTCTGAGATGTAGAGTAGTCGTTTGGACAACTAGAACGAGCACTGACTGTTGGATGCTGTAGATGCACAGCCATGTACGGAATTGGAGGTTTGTGGTGATGCTTTGGTTCTTCATGACTATAGCTTTGCACTCGCGTGAGAGGTTCATGGTAGCTCTGTAGGAAGGGCTGAGTGTTAAGGCGGCCATGGGGGTGCATATGTTGGCACTTCAAGTTCTCTTCTAGCTGTGGGTCAGGCGAACTCATGTAAGAGCGATCGCTGTAACCCACGTAGGAATCGCTACTGCCACAGCTAACGCTCCCTTCGCTGCTGCAGTCAGAAGCTACAGAGCTAATCCTATAATCTGTGTCCAAGGAGAAGCGCCTTTCAGGACTACGTGGACCAGACATACTTAGATTTGAATACGCGCTCAGCATAGAGTAATACCCTACATCCACAGGAGACTCACATTTTGGATACTGGTCATAAGGCATTGGCGTTCCGTGATTTTTGGTTGCCATCATCACTGTAGGATACTGTCCCTGTGGTCTTTGATCCTGAGGTGGGAAGAGAACTCCGGATGGAAGGCCGTTAGTTAAAGGTGCGGTACTTTGGGGTTTTGCAGCAGAGGAACTTGGTATACTAACTAAAGAAGGTACAGACCTGGTTTCCAATTTGTTTTTGGTGGGAAGCTTTTCCTCCAAGTCTTGATAGACTTGAGTCCTTATACTAGGATCCGATTGCCTCTTTGGAGTAGCACGCTTCAGCTCAGAAGTGCCATCATTTTTAGTGCTACAGGGAACACTATTGCTTTTTACCAGTCCTCCTTCACTTGTAGTTTTGGCAGCTGTGCTTCTAGACATGGCACGAAGTTCATCAGCTACAGATCGCTGAGGCTGATTTCCTCTTTCTGGATGATAGTATTTGCATTTGTGTCCATAGGTACATTTCTTCCCTATTAATACAAACATAATCAGATTAAAAAAAAAACTTCAACCAAAATCTGTTAACCATCAAACAATGGAAATGCCCCTCATTTAAAGTTTTACTCATGATTTGAAAGATCTTGCAAATGGTTTTGTGCGACACAGGTTGAGATAGAAGATCTCCTCTCTTACATTGTGGGGAAAAAGAGGCAGTGGTGGTGTGCTGCAGCTAGTGCTCTAGGAAGGCAGACCAACACTACCAGCCACATGTTGAACTCAAGATGACACTGCCAGTGTGTCTGTACGCACCTGCTATATTGGGCCATGGAAATATACAAGCAGAGAACTTAATAGGAAAGTCCCACAGAGTCGTTAAGACCAGCAGGTTTCAGCTCAGTCAAGATGCTGGTGTGCCTGTAGGGCTGCTCAGTAGCTGAACTTCAAACAGCTCAATTAACTTTCTGGAAGAAGATTTCGATGTCTTATGACCAAATCACATTAGAAAAGGACGTTCTGGAGCCTGCAGAATTTAGGTGCTGTTTTGGATATATTCCTACGAATGACAGACTACTACCCATTACTGCTTTTCCATGTGGGTGGCGATGAAGCCACAGCACATAGTCCAAGGGCAACCAAAAGAGATTTTAGGGCCTTGGGACTGCTGGTAAGGGAACCTGGAGCACAGGTTATTTTTTCCTCTCTCCTTCTGGTGGTGGGCAGTGACATTGGAAGAAACAGACGAGCCCATTCCATTAATATACGGCTCTGTGGCTGGTGTCACTGCCACAATTTTGGGGTTTTTTTCGATAATGGGATGGCCTACACAGCACCAGGCTTGCTGGCATCAGATGGGATTCACCTTTCTGAAAGGCGGAAGAGAGTCTTTGCTCACAAGCTTGAGGGGCTCATTGACAGCTTTAAACTAGGGTTGAAGGGGGAGGGGGACAATATCAGGCTTGCCTGTGACAAGCTGTGGGATGACACACCAAGGTTAGAGGGACAGGGCGCTAGCGAGGGCCCACAGCCTGTCGCTCTGAGACGTGCGGGCTACACTGCAGCACACTTGGAAGTCTTATGGAGATGAGCCAGGGACTCCTGAGGGAATAGGAGCCAAGAGGGAAACACCAGTGAAGTACCTCAAAGGAGTGTTCCTCTAGAAAGATGACATGGCCAGCAGCCCAGCTGAAGGGCCTCTACACCAGTGCATGTGGCATGGGCAACAAACAGGAGGACCTGGAAGCCACCATGCTGCTAGAAAGCTACGGCCTCGTTGCCATTACTGAAACTTGGTGGGATGAATCCCATGATTGGAGTGTGACTATTGATGGCTGCAAACTGTTCAGAAGGGCTTCTACAGGTCTGTCAGCCAGAAAAGGAAGGTCAAAGAAACCAAACCCGCCCTGATGAGCAGGACTGACAAACTGGTAACAACAGGTGAGGAGAGGGCTGAGGTATTCCACAACTTTTTTGCCTCAGTCTTCACTGGCAACCCCTCTTCTCACAGCTCTCGAGTGAATGGACAACAAGACGGGGACTGGGGTAACAAAGTCTTTCCCACTGTTAAGAGATCAGGCTCGTGACCACCTGAGGAGCCTGAACATACAGAAGTCTATGGGACCTGATGAGATGCATCCCAGAGTCCTGAGGGAATTGGCTGATGTAGTTGCCAAGCCACTTTCCATGATATTTGAAAAGTCATGGCAGTCAGGAGAAGTCCCCCGTGACTGGAAAAAGTGAAACATTGCAGCCATTTTTAAAAAGGGTAGAAAGGGGGACCCTGGGAACTACCACCCTGTCAGCCTTACCTCTGTGCCTGGAAAGATCGTGGAACAGATCCTCCCAGAAGCTATGCTAAGGCACATGCAGGACAGGGAGGTGATTCGAGACAGCCAGCATGGCTTCACCAAGGACAAGTTCTGCCTGACCAACCTAGTGGCCTTCTATGATGGAATGACTACACCTGTGGACAAGGGAAGAGCTATGGATGTTGTCTATCTGGACTTCTATAAGACCTTTGACATGGTCTCCAACAACATCCTGCTCTCTAAATTGGAGAGGTATGGATTTCATGGGTGGGCTGTTCAGCAGATAAGGAATTGGTTGGATGGTCACATTTAGAGGGTAGTGGTCAACAGTGCAACGTCAAGATGGAAACTGGTGACAAGTGGCATCCTTCAGGGTCCATATTGGGTCCAGTACTGTTTAGTATCTTCATCAATGACACAGACAGTGGGATAGAGTGCACCCTCAGCAAGTTTGTGGAGGACACCAAGCTGAGTGGTGCGGTTGACACACCTGAGGGACAGGATGCCATCCAGAGAGACCTGGATAAGCTCGAGAAGTGGGCCCATAGGAACATCATGAGGTTCAACAAGGCCAAGTGCAGGGTTCTGCACATGGGTTGGGGCAACGCCCGGTATCAATACAGGCTGGGGGATGAAGGGATTGAGAGCAGCCCTGCCGAGAGAAGGACTTGGGGGTACTGGTGGATGAAAAGCTGGACATGAGTTGACAACGTGTGCTCACAGCCCAGAAGGCCAACCATCTCCTGGGCAGCATCAAAAGAAGCGTGGCCAGCAGGTTGAAGGAGGTGATTCTGCTCCTCTACTCTGCTCTTGTGAGACCCCACTTGGAGTCCTGTGTCAAGCTCTGGAACCCTCAGCACTGGAAAGACATGGACCAGTTGGAGTATGTCTAGAGGAGGGCCACAAAAACGATCAGAGGGCTGGAACATATCTCTTGTGAGGACAGGCTGAGAGAGTTGGGGTTGTTCAGCCTGGAGAAGAGAAGGCTCCAGGGGAGACCTTATTGCAGCCTTTCAGTACTCAATGGGGGCCTACAGGAAAGATGGGGACAAACTTTTTACTAGGGCCTGTTGTGGTAGGACAAGGCGTAGTGGTTTTAAACTAAAAGAGGGTAGATTCAGACTAGATATAAGGAAGAAATTTTTTACACTGAGGGTGGTGAAACACTGGCACAGGTTGCCCAGAGAGGTGGTAGATGCCCCATCCCTGGAAACATTCTATGCCAGGTTGGACGGGGCTCTGAGCAACCTGATGTAGTTGAAGATGTCCCTGCTCATTGCAGGAGAGCTGGACTAGATGACCTTTAAAAGTCCCTTCCAATGCAAACTGTTCTATGATTCTATGATTAATAAAGTTGCTCCTTTAGTTCAACTAGTAGACAGAACTGATCTCTAACTAGCACATGAAAAAAATCACTTCAGCTTCCACCATCAGCTCAGCATTTCAACCATTCTCAAGCTGAGACAACAATGTAAAAACCTCTGTTCAAAAGCTTTTATTTTTGGCAGTGCTAAAATAAAGCAGGAGCTTGGTCCCCAGTTCCAGCAGTACAGAAAACTGATGAGTTAAATCAAATTACCATATGGACACGGTTGCTTCTTATGTTCTGGCACAATAGGCTTCTTCCTAAGAAAATTGTCCAGACTTGGACCATGGCGGCCAAGAGGATCATCAGGAGGCATAAATCTATTAAGCAAAAAAAAAAAAAAAAAAAAAAAGTATTATGGAAGCAAACAAGCCTTTTTATATTCCTCATGCAATGACCCGTAATGTGCCATGCTGACATTTTTAAGCCTGGATACTTTGAGAGCTGTTTTGAAAGGCCACTGTTCTGCTGCAGGTACTGCCCAAGAGACAAGTCACAGAAATATACCCTGTGGACACCTTCAGTCTAGCTCAGCTGACTGCTCCGCTGCAAAGCAGGGCTGCACATACACCATTCGTAAAGCAAAGTAAGGGCAGCAATACAGGCAGTGATTTTGTAAAACGCCACAACTAACTTTGCAAAACTGTGCTTATTGTCTAGGACTCTTGCACCAGTATTTAGGCACTCAAATAAAAGTGCCTGCTTGGCAGAGTACTGAGTCCCTCCCACTATGAGAAGCCATCGGTAGTAACTGCAGTTGATCTGTACGCCAGCGTATAAGGACACCATAGCATAGGTAACAGATCTAAGCAGACAGTTGAACTAGAGACCTTCTGGGGTTCATTCCAACATGCGTTTTTCTATGACTCTAGGATTTAGGAGTCTAACCACAGGCACTCAAAAATGCTGGCTCAGTATATCAAGAGAACTGGGATATCATACCATAGTATGCACCAAATATAGCATATCTATTGGCATACACCAAAAGGGGAAAAAGTAGCATAAACAGAGTTCAAGTATGTTTAATCAGAAGACTAAATCTATGATTGACTATTTCTTCCATTTTCCTACATGTACCTAATGATTAGGTCTTCAAACTGTCCATTCCTCAGTTATGTTAGTGGCATGTATAAAGACAGAATGACTTACTTGTCATTAACAAATGAGTACATCAGCAAGCGTTCATCTATGAACTTCTTCCATTCAGGCTTTTCATTAGCTAAATCCCTGTAGTTATCATTAGAAACAATGATGCCATCTGACTCAAAGGCCAACTTCACTATAAATCGGTCATCGTAGCATACCACCCTTCTCCCTTGCACTCGTCGGGATGGTGTAAACACAAGAATCTTCTCCTTTTCTAATTTACGCAAGATTTCTTGATCTACAAAGAATAAGAATCGTAAGTTAAAAATAACAAGAAAGAAAAGAAAAAGATGTTTGTTTAATCTCCAAAGACATTAGATTTGAGGAAGAAAATCCAAGCATTTAGGACTAAACATGTCTTAAATGATTATAGTCCAGCAAAAGGTGTCTGATATACGATATTTGAAGTTACAGTCAGCAGACAACTGGCAATACTTTCGAAAAAAACCACAAAAAAGTCAAAACCTCCTGCTCCACACCATTTCTCTAAGACTAACACAAGGGACCTTGTTCATGTTGCTGTGGTTCAAAAGAAACACTATTTATCAAAATGCCTGTGAAAAACTCCTCTGGTTAAAGGGGTGGTTTTAAACATAACTGAACGTTTCAGTGAATAGGAGAGCTACACCCAAGCACAGCCAAAGGCTTCCCTGTAACTGAGCTCCTTGGTAAAGACAGACCTCTTCCATCTTTTTGTAGTACCCAGCAAGAAACACCTTTTGAAATAATTCCAGTACCTCACATTAATGGGACTGTCTCATAAAAGTCTCTGCCCATGGAGAGATGGGGTTACTACCATAAGGTCCCATAAGGACCAGAAAACCCATGTTCTACACAAACACTCAGGCTCTTCAAAAATGTTAACAGCATCCCCTAAAAAGATGTCTGATGTCATCTTGTAACCAAGAGCAAATGTGGTTTTTTTTTGTTTCTGTTATTTTACCTCCAGTAATAGCTCAGAACGTATCTTTCCTTAAAGGGTTTGCAGTTTTACATATAAAGTCTTACCACATCCAAAGAGAATTCTTTTTAATCCTGCTAAGTAAGTGTGTTTAACGTTTTATCTAATTTCTTCTTGTCCTACATAGTCCACCAATCACCCATCCAAAATAATTTTCTCTTTCTCCGTGTGGGACCTGGAGATCCTGAGGAGCTTTGAAAGATGGACTAAGGAGGTTGGTCTGAACTAAGATTCTGGATGTAGCACCAGTGCACCCAGCACTGGAGCACATAGCCCCTTGTGCCGATTCTCCTAGCTATCGCTCTCCTCGGAGCAGACAAGCTATGAAAGAAAAATAAACAAAAAGCCAGGCAACATCTAAAATGGCAGAATATGATGTCTGTACAGTGAATATGCTCTTATCACGGTTTAGATCTCAAATAACTCAACTGTTTTGTAGAACAAGAAACTTGACAGGGAACATGTTCCATCTAGAAAAAGAAAGACTCTAACAGGAAGAAATACAGCATTAATATTATATATAAGCAATCTATTTGATAAAAGCATTTATCTGCTTAGTAGAAAAGGCACAGGATTTTAAAATTAAATTCAACCTTTTTGTATTCACCACCCCCCTGCCGCCATGTGGTAAATGATGAATAAGAGTGTGATGGAAGGTGATTTTTTGCCTGCTAAGAAAGAATAAAAAAATCTGCCATGTGATGATTAGTAAGGAATGGTAAGAAAGATGCAGCTGTTGTTTAACTCAAGCAGCTTCTCACAAATACTGACAGTCTTGAACCATCCTCACATTAGTCATCTAAGACTTTTTCAAAATTCCAGGTGGCTGCATATTTCAGGTGCATTATCTCTGAAAATGGGAGTGTCAGCACAATGTATTTCACAAGACTAGTAGAAAACAGGCTCCCTGCATCCTGATAAAAAAAATTGAGGAATCTGTTTTACAGAAGATACAATAACCTTCTTTGATCTTCCTCCCATTTTCAGGGCCCATGATGAGGGGAAAACAGCAGCTTTCCAAATATTTTCTTGCATTGACATGGTATGTTTTAGTAGCAATCAAGCAAATGAAATAAAGTGTTGTGAAAATCTGTCCAGATACTTGAAACTGCATGTGGTAATCAAAATATCCTTCCATATTCTTTTACAAACCACAGCTACTACTCTCAAAAGCTTCCCCACCTTCAAAGGTAGCTATGTTTAAAAAAAAAAAAAAACAAACCCCAAAAAACCCCCCCAAACCCTCTTCCCCCTAAATTCTAGAGTTTTTTTAAGCCCAAATTCTCCTCTGCTTCAACTTCAGGGCAAAGGGAGGACGACTCTCCAGCCTTCACGCGTAATCAATTAGTTTGATCAAGAAATAAATGCCTCTACACCAATCTTTTTTCTAGATAAACACGTTCAAAATTAAAATTTCCAAAAGCTGTCTAACTTGTTAATAGTTATGATGAAAAGGGGAACTGTTCCCTTTCTGTCAGGATAATTCCCATAACCCCAAGTGTGGGCAGTGACTCACCGCAGGTGACGGCAGACAGGCCAGCCTGGCAGAATCTGCTCACCACAAGAAAGATCATCCAGCGAATCACTAACTTCAAACCTCTTTGCTGCCAATGCTACATGGGCGTAACAGGTTTAAAAAATGGCAGTTATATTCTTCAAGAAATAAGCAGCAAGGTTAATGGAAAATTTATCAGGTGAGTAGAAAAGCAGGACTTGGAGACGGCATTGCTTTGTCTTACTCCTTCCTGAAGATCGCAATGAAATGAATACATTCCATTTCTAAAGATTTGTCCCTTTAAGCAGTGGCACTCATACTATGCAAAGCATCAAACAAACCAGCAAAGGTGGAACAGAGCTTACCTGTGATAAGAGCATCAGGTCTCGACTGTTCTTTCCTCCATGCTGGCACAAACACTGTGACATCCTTGTGGCCTCTCTCCAAAAACCAGTCTACTGCCAATTTGATTCCTCGACAAGAAAATACTTCTTTGTTCCCGTGGCTGAAACACACATTAAAATTCCTTATTATATGACTTCGCTCTTCTATGACTGTAAACAGCACAGTGAAACGCGGATCTCAAAGTCATGGTCTTCACTTGCTCCGTGGTTTCTAAAGGCAACTGGGAGTCAGTCTGAGCTTTGCCCAAATATTGCCATCACTTGCAAAATGGTGTCAGAGAGGGATACTGAATCTGCTAAATGTTTTTAGCATCTGTACAGATTTTACAAGGAAAAAAGCTAAGTACAGAGCGTTAAAAATCCTCATAGCCCAACCAAAAGTACAGGGTATAACAGGCACCACGGAGACTTGCTGAGGGAATGCAGGAGGCCTGAAATACCAAGATGCAAGAGTGCAATGTGTTTAGGAAACGTCGACAGATGAGCACTGAGCACCAGTGTGCATGGCGGCAGGGGAAGAGGCAGCAGATCCCGGCTGCCGGAGCTCTGTGAGGTCCCATCTGAACAGAGAGAGGAGAAGGACTCCAAGTTCAAGGGGGTGGCAGGCACTCTGCAGGACAGATTAGGCACAGTGGACAGCCTGTCCAAAATCAACATGACAAAACTAAGAATTCGCTTAGCACTGCACCTCAGCAGGAGAAACTAATTGTGTATTAAAAAAGTCGTGAAGAGACAGTTCAGCAGAAATGGATCAGACACAAGCAAAACAAAAGATGTGCTTCTATTGTGCAATAACTGTCTGAGGTAAGGCAAGAGACGCAATTATGTCATTTTCTGAAGGCAGATGAGTCCTCAGCCAACTTCTACATCCAGTTTGGGGCATGACATATTGCAAAAGACACAGGAACTGGAGAGAATCCAAAAGAAAGGGAAAACAAGACCTATGGGGAAAGGCTGACGGAAGCACATTTAGTTAATCTGGAAAAAAAAAAGACAGCGTGTGGAAGAACAAAACAATCCTCAATATATAGGAAATAATAAAAATAAAGGACAGCGATGGACCATTGGGTATCCATGGAAAAATTTTGGTAGCAGGGGGCTGCAGGGTGGTCTCTGTGAGAAGAGGTCAGGGGCTGGCCATGCTGGGCATGCCTGGCTCCAGCCAGCTCCACAACGGAGGAGATGGGGATGAGGGAACACGAAGGCCAGAGAAAGAGGAGGAGGAGGTGCTCCATGGGGAGCAGGCACACCCCCACAAGGACTGTGGCCTGTGGAGCACAGGAAGAAAAGGACAAGAAAGAGCAGCAGAGAGAAACCACCAGGTCCTGACTCCAACCCCTTGTGCCTCTCAACGTCTCTCTAAAGGGACTCAGTGTCACCTGCAGCCATGATAAGGGGGAGGAGAGTTGCCTGGTGAGCCTGGGAAAAGGAGAGGATAGATGTTTTTCCTCTAAGTATTTTAATGCTTGGGGTTTTTTTTTTGTTTGTTTGTTTCCCATTGTCTGAATCAGTAATGAAATATTTATGTTAATTTGCTATAAAGTAAGTTAAATTCCCCAAGTTGAGTCTGTTTGGCATGCAACAGTACTTGGTGAGTGATGTCCCTGTTGTTACTGTGACCCATGAGATTTCTTGCTCCTGTTCCTCCCCTTTTCTCCCCTGTTCTGCTGGTGGGGGGAGCCAGTACCCAACTGGGTGGGTGCCAGGGTGTCAGCCGCAGCCGACCCACCATAGTCCCACTGGGTAAGGACAGAAAGGTCCTTAACTAGCGTAAGGAACAGTTAAACAATATGTTAGAAAAAGCTTTCTAACTCATCAATGGGACAGTCCGCCCATGGATTTTGGGATCTCCTCACCAGACACTTTGCAGAACAAGTCAGACAGATCCTCTGGGGCCAGTCTGGGTTCTCCACACACAGCAACTTTTGTGAGGTCTCTCCCAACCCCACATCTCTATGTAGCAGAAGAAACAGAGTGGTATGGCAGCAAGCTGCTGCCTTTCACTTGGCTGACTTGTCACGTATAGCAGGTATGCCACAATCTGTTTTCCAGAAAGGTGGAATCACTCTGGAGTGATTTGTGAAGATAACAGTATGATGATAGATAGCCACAGGAATCCTAAAAGTTCCTCCTACTTGCATGTTTTGAGGTAAATAAACAAACCGGAGTTATTTGAATTTTTTTTTTTTTTCTTTTTCACTAGGACCATTTTAAGGTATGTTCTATTCCCAGCTTTCTAAAACATAGCACTGCTGTATGTTCCTTGATACTTTGAGGGAGCCTGAGTAATTGTGCAATGGATGAAGTGGCACAGTAAAAGTGAGAAAAAATTTTGAAACAATGTTCAGATTCTAGCAGCCTGTAAAGGAGGTGGCGTACATGTTCACTTGTGTCTAGGTGTTGAGAGGGAATGAGTCACGGCTAACACCTCTCACAAAGCATCATCCTCAGCAGAGGCTGTGTTGAAGGTCACAGGCACCAAACAAAAGAAAAAAAAAAGAAAAAGAGAGAAGAAAATAAGATCCCACTACCATTATCTGCCATTATCTGGATTTAAGTGAGGAACTGTACTATCTCCTTTTCCAATGATGCTGGAGACGGGACCTGGAAACATACTCATATACTAAGATATTGCAATTGTTGCCGGCCATGATAATGAAAGTTTGTAGATTTTAGCTGGCAGAGGTTACTCCAAGGATAGTTTAAGTCCATCTTCTGTGCCTATAAGTCTATACTACGAACACTGTCAGGAGCAAGACATCTATGTATCTCAATATCCCGTTTAGCTACGGTTATTGACTTCTGCAATAATACCTTCTCTGTTTTGTATGATAATATCACGTAATACACTATTACATTGTAATAACACTGTAATAATAAAACACATAGCAATATTTTTTTTCTAGGTATATTTTTATACTATACAATTATTCGTGTGCTTGTTTGGCTGAAAGAGTAGTATCTTTATGTATTTCATAACTTCCCAGGAATGGGAAACCAAACCACACACAAATATGTCACATTTAAAATGCACATGCACACATGCATAGAAAAAAATGGCCAACAGTATTTCCAGCCACGGCAAGTCTAATTACATCTCCCTGCAACAACACAAAATCAGGACACTTGGTGCACGTTCAGTACCCAGTGGGCAGCAATAAGGCCTCCTTTGCAAAGCCTCATACAAGAAGTTACTGTTCACACTATCAGCACGTCATGTGCAACCCTAAACCTATTGCAATCCACTTTAAAACAGTTGGGAAGGGCTCGTTCCAGCTACCAAATCCCAGTGAAATCACTGCACTGTTATTACTCTAAACAATCTCCATGGTTTCAAATGGATAAAACCACTTTTCACTCCTAACAATGAACAAGCGTTTTGTTAGATTACATTTTAGTAACAGTATGTTTCTTCCCGTAAGTCAGAGAAATCATTTCTGGAATGAAATCCTGGCCTCTCTGAAAGAAATGGACGCTCTTGCCTATTGCTTTCCATCAGGTGGGAATTCAAGCCACGCTTTTAAGGGCAGAGGGAGGACCAAGCAGTTCAGCTGCTTAATTTTCTCTTGCCTAATACAGACTATTAAAATTCTTTCATCCAGAACATAAATTTTAAATATACTTAAACCCTATGAAACAGAAATAGGAAATGCATTACAATGCATGCTAGCTTCTCTGCATTGCTGAGCAAGTGGATTTATAGCTCATGTAAGTCTTCACATTTTTCCGCTCCTTTTCAGATACATGCCTAAGCTGGTATCTGAGTGGATACAAATTCCAAGAAAATTAAATGATTAGTGAGAAAGTCTGTGAAAAAGATGTGCAATTAAAATTTGTTCTTTTCTTCTGTTTTGTTGTCATGCAGATTTGATGTTCTCCTTTTTGTGATCTTTGTGCTTCATCAGCTTTATGATTGATACATCATATGGTGAAAAGACTGAAATCATGCTGCTGCTTTTGACTTTTTTCCTTCTGATTAGTTGTAAAAAAAGAGGTAAAATGTTTGTGTTTCTTTGTCAAGAAACTTTCTTTTAAAAATCTCTTCCCAATGATTAGAAATACGTGAAAGCTCAGAGCAGTCAGGATGACAACCGCAGCCCTGTGTGAGACATCGGTGTATTCTGCTTTGGTTCTGCTTGTTGACTATGTTTAATCTACTACCACTCTTAGTTGAAGTAAGATAAAGTATATTCCTTAAGAAGTAGCCATTTATCTTCTATACCATACATGAATGATTCTTTTTATCACTACTTTTATATTTGGCCTGTTGATAGCTGTGGTTTTATTTTTAAAAGAAAAAAAGTAATATAAGACTTCCTGAACGTAAATCCATCAAGCATTTTCTAGGCTAGGAGAGTTAGTAGAAAGTGGTAAAGCACCTGATGAGAACATATTCATTTTCTCTGTTGCCTTCCTAGCCCCCATACTAGATTTTCAAGTGACTGTCTTGAAAAGAGTTGTGGTATACACTCCTAAAATGCTGATTACTTATGATAGTTGCAAGACTTCTGGATGCTCTAATGGAATATTCAAACCAACACAGATTTTGAAAGCTACAGAAAATACACACACCAATGACAAGAGATATTAGAGCTGAGGGCTACAATAATGTCTGTTGCATACAGGTTTTTATACAACTGAAATCTGGACACATCAAGGTACTTCCCATGTAAAACCATATTCATTAAAAGCAAGAAGAACAAAACTAAAACACAGATCTGCCTGGTAAATTTAGAGAGTTACCAAACTATTTTCTTCTATTCTGTCATAAGAGGAAAACAGTGCCCAGTCCATAGCATAGAGAGATAAGAATTTCCACTCAGTGTCATATTAGTGACTCATTAGGCTGGCAGCATGATTTTGTAACTAGCTGCATCCCTTTTTTTATTTTTTATTTTTAAAGCTCTACTAATTTCCTAATCACAGAAACAATTTGTCTCAAAGCATTTCTCAGTAACCTGGGCCTTCTACTAGTCTGCTTTTGTTCCTTCTATATATTTTCGTGCTGACACAAAGCAGATGAAACAGTTCCCAAATGTTTTTTTTCTGTTAGCCCATTAAAAATTACTCCAATGCTTTAAGGTCTTTGACGAAAAAAAAAAGCCTTGGAAGCTGTAACATCTCTCAAAACATCTTTTGTCTGTAGGACTTCCAATGCTGGGGCACTCTACGGAATACAGCAAGCACGGTCACCAGCCAGACATGCACGTGGGTGTCTGACCAAGCAAGAGTCACACACTCAGCAGTCAGAGGTCAAAACAGGCAAAGAGAAGTTATTCTCAAAGCTGCCAGTGACAAGCTCCTATCCATATGATTGTTACTTGTTGGAAAAATATTTTTATCTATTCCTGAAAGTGACTCCTCAAAATAGCATAAGAAACTCGACAGCCGGTTCCACTGAAAGATGAACGTCTGAATCAAGGTACCAAGATTACAATCATGCCTACCAAGCTCAGCAACACACAGTCTAAGAGACTAATGCAGCTAAATTGTTTATATGTCAAAGTACATATGCAATTAAATTGTCATATGAAACCTACATATGGCATAGCTAAGAAAATCAAATCATCCTTTAGTTGACACAGTCTGCAGTCGTGAAAAAACTTCTATGTAGACAGGGTATCAGTGAACCTTTTACTACGGCCAAATGACCTGCCTCATGCGGCCTTCCAGTACCTAAAGGGGGCCTACAGGAGAGCTGGGGAAGGACTTCTTACTAGGGCATGTAGCGACAGGACGAGGCGGAATGGCTATAAACTGGAAGAGGGCAGGGTTAGATTAAACATTAGGAAGAAGTTTTTCACTTTGAGGGTTGTAAGGCACTGGAACAGGTTGCCCAGAGAGGTTGTTGAGGCTCCATCCCCGGAGGTGTTCAAGGCCAGGCTGGACGTGGCCTTGGGCAACCTGGTCTAGTGGGAGGTGTCCCTGCCCGTGGCAGGGAGGTTGGAACTCGATGATCTTCAACGTCCTTTCCAACCTAAACCATTCTATGATTCTATGGTTAACGCTCAGGGACAAGACTTGGTTGCCTAAATAGAGATGTTTAATGCTTGTTAGGCACCTTTGGGTATCTTACACTTCCTCCAGCCAAATGCCACTCCTGAATGGCACTGTGGTCTTTGTCATGTCTATCAGGCTTTGGTGTATGTTTCTGATGACACCAAGCACCTAGAACATCCACAGCTGAAGGGATGGCTGGGCACTAAGGCTCTAAGAAAACTGTAAAATACCTGTCTTAGGTGGGAGTGCATTTAAAAAACAAGCCCCCCAAATCAGCACCTTCCTCTAACAAAATTTAAGTATGCAATGGTTATCTCGCGTTGCGTTTTCCCTTGTGCAATGAAGTACCATCAAGCACCATTTAAACAGACAAGCCAAGGTTTTCCAAAAGTGTAAACTGAAGCGCATCACCTCCACGGCCTGGGAATCCTAAGGGTGAAGTTTTCAGAAGAATTTAATTGCTCAAAACAAGATTAATCGATTTCAACCTGCAAACCCAAACGGCATGTGATCAAAATACTTCCGTTCTTTTGCTTATGTAATTCTGAAAGTGGTTGTCTCAAAATTATAATACAGCAAGTAAAATATCCAATTATTTGCTTATCAATGTTATCTTCATATTGCATCCTCTGTAAACACAGCACACTTCTTTTTTGCCTATAAGTTTTCAACATAAAGTTCTATATACATGTACATAAAATTTGAAACTTGTTCTTTTTGATGTTAGCAAAGAAAGTCTGAAGGCACCCAGGGTAGCCATGGAAAACTAACAAATACTGAACAGAAGCAAATAAATGAAATAGTTAAAATTTTCCCACTGTTTTTTTAACTAACAACTTGGTTCATTATTCCTTAGTTCTTGGTGGCAAAAGCCTGACTTTGGTTCCAGCAAAGAGAAGTATCACAGCAATAACCAATTTTAGGCAATTTTCAGCATCCCAACCTTAACCTTGAAAAGGACAAGCAAAGGAAAAGGACTGTGCAAATATGCTGCAGTATATTTCTCTCTTCAGAAGGAACTCTCTCTCTCTCAACCCCAGCAGTAAAGGGAAGTCTTAAAGTGAAGGGGCAAAAGAGAACCTCAAAACCTTGCCTCTGCTGCCTCATGGAGACACAAGACCTTCTCCCCTCCAATCCAGACTGCGGAGGCTCAGCTGAGGAAGCCGGGGATGCATGAAGAGTACATCCAAGAACACACTAGAGAGCAGACAGATGTAGGGGTGAAGAGCTGACAATGTGCTGCTCCTAGACGGGCAGAGATCACCTTCTTTTGCCTACCTCAGTTATGTAAAGGGAAAACTTAGGGCAGCTTAAATCTCATCACACAGGGATACAGAACTGATGTTGACTGAAATGTGTTACCTGTCTGGTATCTATGCTGTGCAGTTTACACTAAATAAGGTCCCGAGTGCATTTTTACATCAATGGACAAATACCTTTCTTACATGTGTGGACTAAGGTTCTAAATGAAGATTTTGCAGTACAACATCATCATCCACATGCAAAAAGCCCACACCTTATGAAGCAGAGTTGGAGCTACACAGTTTTCTGGAAAGCCAACACAGGTCACTGCTCAGGTATGGCATGACTGAATCCTGGGTCCTAGTGCTTAGTCCAGCCTGACACTCAGCTCTGGGAAGTGTCTATCAAGAGCTCCACAGCTGCTCTAGGGGATTATCTAATTTGCTGTTCAGCTCTGATTTAAAGTTTACACACATGCACAGAAAAATCAGACCCATCTGTAAAAGCATTCCAACAAAAGACTTTGTGTGTGTTAGGCTTAAACGTGTAGTCATCTTTCCTCTTCTGGAAAAGGATTAAGTCAACACCATGAAAGCTAGAATAATGAAAGAACAAGACCAGATTTGAAGCATCCCATAGAAACTTAATGGTAATTCTTTAAATCATAGCCTGCAAAAGTCACCTTTCTGTTATTCAGTTGAAAGAGGGGGTTTGCTTAGCTTTTAAAACTTTAACCGATTCATGTCCTTTGGTTAAACTTGAAATACACAAGATGCATCTGATCACCTGTTTTCAGTTTAAGGCACGAATGAAAAACAATGCTATCTTAAAGTACAAGAGAAGCTTTCCAAGCATTACCAAAAGGCAGAAAAAAATGTGATTTTTTTTTTTTTTTTTTTTAACTACAGCTGGCTAAAGCAGCTTGCCTGGAACGGGAGCAGTCACCAGACTAGACCAGCATACATGCTGGCTCTGGCTGGCCAGAGTAAGTTACTCTGGTGCAAGCCTTGATCTGTGCTGCCCTCAAGGAACACAAATCCACCCATCATCACTTGACTAGATGCAACCAGTTACACAAATATGAACATCCAGTCACATAATCAGACACATCCTTCCTTCCTCGTGTCACACTTAGCTGTTTGCCCAAGCACAAAACCATCAGGTTTCATTTACAGGTCTAATGGAAAAATAATCCTTTTTGAATCAGGAAGCTGAATCAACTCATTTTGCAGCGGCGCAGTCACTAGATGAGATGTGGGTAGGAAAGCATCCCTGGCAGTGAGATAGAGATTAGACG
Source organism: Charadrius vociferus (assembly GCF_000708025.1). Lineage (NCBI taxonomy): Eukaryota > Metazoa > Chordata > Aves > Charadriiformes > Charadriidae > Charadrius > Charadrius vociferus. The sequence goes on along the minus strand of NW_009648857.1, from coordinate 188,864 downwards.
TTTTGTGAAACTGCATCCTTAATTAGTCATGCAACGGAAAGACAGGGCAGCATACAGTGTTTGATCCTTGAAGGAGGACAGCTGTCTCATCCCACTTCTATTATCGGACATCATTCACCTCAACCTTTTCCACAAAACTTCCCCCTCTCAGCAAATACATCCCTTAAAGGAAAATTATCAGTTCTTATCTAGAATAATTCTAATAGTAAATGATATGATCAAGTATGTGTATTATGATGACATGGGAGCAAGAATATAGATCATAGTCTATCCATTTCCGTGAGAACATACGAGAGAGCTCCCAAGAACACATATCTCAAAAGACGATCTACAGTCTTGCTTAGGGCACAGGCTCATTTCCCGTTAGCAACCCTAAAGTGAGCTCAATGGCCACAGCTTGGAAAAGCAAAGAGGAATGAGAAGAACAGTCTGTGTCAATTTATAAGTTAGTTATTTGTAACAGGACAGATAGATTTAGATACAGAAATTTTAACTAGATTGTCTGAACTGCAGTCAAATTCCTGTATCTCCCCCACTGCTTTGAACATTGCTCTTTTACATGTTAAAGTTGAAATCTTTCACTTTAAAGGGCTTATTTACTATTACCTATTTTCTTGAAGGGGAAAGAACAGATCCTGCCAGTAAACAACTGGCTGCACAGCTGGTGTCAGCAACAGGGACTCATTTTTACAAACATGGGATCGTCTTTCATAATCAAGGACTGATTTCTAGGAAAAGGTGGGATCCACTTGACCAAGCAGAACAAAAGCATCCTCGCCACTGGCTGACGAAAAGCAGAGTAAAAGTGCCCTTGCCAAGAGGCAGGCAAACACAGCAAGGCGTGAGCAGTCCAGGAAGTTTCTGGAGTGCATTCATGATAACTTCTTAACACGGGTGATTGAGGACCCAATGAGGGAACCTGTTGGACCTCATACTTACAAAGAAGAACTGGTCAGAGATGTGAAGGTCAGGGGCAGCCTTGGCTGCAGTGACCACGAGTGGTAGAATTCAGGATCCTGTGAAGAAAGAGCAAGGCAAAACGCAGGACCACAACCCCAAACTTCAGGAGAGCAGACTTGGGCCTGTTCAAGAGAATCCCATGTGGTATGACTCTGGAGAAAAGAGGGGCCCAGGAGAAGTGGTTGATTTTTGAGGACCACCTCTGCCACTATTGGTCCACCCCGATGTGCAGGAAGTTGGGCAAAGCTGACAAGACAAGCATTTCCCTCAGCAGAAGTTGGGGAACACTGAAATTGGAAATTCCCAAGCTGCTGGGCTCTGCTGGGATGCACTCAAAGGGTGTTGAGGGAACTGCCTGATGACATTGTGAGGCCACCTTTGAAAGGTCGTGGTGATTTGGGATGTTCCCAATGACTAGAAGAAAGCAACTGTCTCTTCTGCTTTCAAGGAAGGAAAGAAGGATAATTCATAGAACTACAGGCTGGTCAGTCTCACCTTGATCCCTTCAAAGGTGATGGAGCAAATCCTCCTGGAAGCCCTTTCCTAAAAATTATGTAGATTAGGTGAAAGTGACTGGGAACAGTAAGCATGGATTTATGAAGGGGAAATATGCTTGACCAACCTCATAGCCTTCTATGGCGAGATGACTGGCTCAGTGGATTAGGAGAGCAGAGGATGCTGCTTATCGTGGCTTTAACAAAGCACTGAAAAACTAATGAAGTATGGGCAAGACAAGGGGACAGAGAGGTGAACCGAAATCTTGCTGAACTGCTGCACTCAAAGGCTTATGATTAGTGGCATAAAGTCTAGCTGGAGGCTAATCAGTATTGGTGTACCCCAGGGATTGATACTGGGGCAAGCATTGCTTAGCATCTTTGCTGGATAATGGGAAGCAAGTTTGCAGAGGATGCAGAACTGGGAGGAGTACACCAGATGGGTGTACTGCCATTCAGAGGGACTCTGGCAGGGTAAAGAAATAGGCCAACAAGTACCTTAACAAGTTCTGTAGAGGGAAATACCAGTCCAGCACCTGGGGAGGACTAACACCAGGCATCAGTACAGGTGGGGCAGCCAACCAACTGGAAAGCAAGTCTGAAGAGGATGACCTTGGGGTTCTGGTGAACACCATGCTGACCACGACCTGGCAATGTGCATTTGCAGCACAGAAGGAAAAGCGTTGCCAGCAGGTTGAGGGAGGTGATCCTTCCCCTCTGCTCAGCCATGGTGAGACACATCTGGAGTGCTGGGTCCAGTTCTGGGTTTCCCAGTATAAAACAGACACAGACAATACTGGAGAGACTCCAGTGAAGGACAACAAAGTTAATCAAGGGACTGGAGCACCTGTCATACAAGGAGAGGCAGAGAGAGCTGGGACTGAAGAAGAGAAGGCTCAGGGGAGATCTCATCCATGTGTATAAATACCCAATGGGAGGGAATAAAGAGGACAGAAACCGACTTCTCACTGTTGTCCAGTGACAGGACAAGAGGCAATGCACACAAACTGGTATACAAGAAATGTTGTTTAAACATAAAAAAGAGAAAACTTTCTTATAGTGAGGGCATTCAAACACTGGCCCACAGAATATGTGGAGTCTCCATCCCAGCTTGACATGGCCTTGAATTGACACTGCTCAGTGCAGGGGACTGGACTAGAAGATCTGCAGAGGTCCCTTTCAAACTGAATGATTCTGTGATTAAATTTGGTAGAAAGCAAGTAAAGATCTGTTAATTTGACTCTTGGATACAGAAAGACTGTTACATTAATAGATTTAACCTGTTTTAAGGCCCTGTAGCATGCATTCGTATTTGGCTCATTTTATGTAGGCGGTCAAGAAAGTAAATTGAGCAAAGGAAGGCAGGTCCCAAATATTTATGTTAATAGCTGAATAAACATTAAGGAAACGTGACTGATCTGGAACTACTTCTGGAATGTGTTCAGTGCAGTTTGTGGGAGAAGTTGAACCTAAGTCCACCCACCAAGCCTGAGCTGTGCTAACTAGCTAACACTTACACAACTATTTTGGATTTACATGACATACAATCCAAACCCATTTTAGAAGTCTATGGATAACTTCTTGACTGAGTACCAGAACAGCATTTGTTCAACTGGACATATTTCCTTTACAGCTCAAATTGAACAAAAAGATTAGGAATGACACATTAGGTACAAAGAACTCTCAGGAATAACCCATTTACAAAGAAGTAATATCCTTGTTTTATGGGCTAACACATCTACTTAAATAAACAACAGCTATCATACAGGTGTAAATAAGAGCTGTGTTTAAATTTCATTTCAAAAAGCCTCATTTAAAGGTAATTAACTTGATTAGGAGCTAAAAAAATGCTGGGCTAAAAGCCCAGAAATGTCTTGCAGGAACTTTTATTAATAAGCTAATGAAAACCACATCAAGTAATCAGAAGACTAAAACTGACCTTCTAAACCATGGTGGAAGTGATCAGATAATCCTTATGAGGTACCCAATTAGTTACTAACCAATTTGTCATTTGATCATCTATATAGCCATAAAAAACCCCACCCATCTCTCAGCATCTCTCTGTCATTTCCTTCTCTCTAATCACCGAAGCACAAACCTCCTGCCTCCCTACAGACAGGTTTCTTGCTATGCACCTAGATGACTGGGGTCAGGATGGATGAACGCTGTAGGTAAATATGTTTGTTATCTTTGGGCATGTAAGTGAAAGTCTAAAGCATAGCAACGTCAGGAATTAATGGCAATAAAACTTAACTCCAAATCTGATAACCAAGACCAACTTTACAGGCAGACCAGTTATCACAGAATAGCCTACCAAGGAGAAGTATCCCTTAAGCCACTTAATTCTAGGTCACTATTTTATAATCTTAAGGAAACTTACATTTGCTTTAACCTCCTGTATGTAACTGGATACAGCAACTGCTCATAGCAATGGTGCCTACCAAAGATTTATTAAGTATACCAAAAATTAATTAAGTGCTAGACTGGCAGTGGGAAGGAGAAATTTAATGGGTGCCACTGAACTCTTACAGACCTCTAGCCCAATTACAAGATTGGCATACTGTGTGATCGATGAAGATGTTTGTGAGAAAAGCTGCACACAGTTTTAGGCAATTATACCGAACATCAGTGCTTGAACAGGACAAGGTCATTCTGTTTCCATTTAAATATAAAAGCAAAAGCTCCATGGTCACATACCTCATTGCAACATTGCTGCCATCAATAACTATTGGCCTCAGGTTGTCACCATCCTCTGTCACATCCTCCTGCAGTGGAGACTCTGACCTCTGAGACTCTATGGAAGACGCTTCACGCATTACAGTAGTGTTAGCATTAGTTACAGTCTGATCAGTGTCAGTTTTATTCCCAAGTTTGACAAGTTCTCCCAAAATATCATTTATTAAAGCATCAGTACCAAGTTTATTTAGTACAAGTTGAACCTGCTCTTCAGAGTAACCCAACTTAAGTGCAAACTCCAGTTTGGTTTGATACTCTTTCACTACATCAGGGGGCTTTTTGACTTCCTTAGGTACTATCTGAGCCTCTTCTATCCTAAAGTCTTGCAAGATTTCATTTCTTTTTAGTATATGAGGCTCTAAGCAAGGAGATCGGCACAGCTGCCGGTGAGTCTTAGGCAATAAATGTGATTCTGATGCAGAATTATTCAGTCTCTCTGAATCATTATCAGAATTTGTGCTTTCTTCAGAGTCACAGCTGGAGCTTCCAGAAGTCTCTTCAGATGCCTCCTTGTCTACATCTTCTTTCCTAGAATTCACCTTATCCATCGTTGGCTTCTCCGCCATTGACCAAGGTACAATTGCATTTATTTGTGTGCCAGTGCTCCCCACATAAAGGTGGCCTAAGTCATGCCCCAGATGATCCTTCAAGCCCATGAAGCTGCTGCATGTACTTGACTCCACTTTGCTGTTTTTCTTGTATTCCTGAATATAAAGTGTCCCGTATTCCTAAAGAGAGAACAAAAACGTCGCAACTGGTTACATATTTTACTTGCTTCATATTTTCTTGCTCCTTCCTCAGAACTACATTTATTCTCTCCCAGCAGACTTTTTTTTTTTTTTTAAATGTGGAAAACTTGTTTGGGGGAAATTTTTTCCCTAAGGAACATCCATAGTTACACAGATAAGCAACTGATCATTTGTTTTCTGAGTGTATCAAATGCTTTTACTTAAACATTTCTAGAAACGGGTTTGTGAAAGAATAGGAAAGCAAACACTGCAAGGTTACCTACTGTAAGGCAGAGACGGGAGTCTGTCATGATTTAAAGGAACCGAGATATTTATTCTAGCTTAAGACAGTATTGTAACAACAAAAAAGAAAATGCAGCTATAAAATACAAGTACTAGAAAAGCTTTTTAAAATAAATACCTTCAACTCTCTGTTGAATAGAAAGAAATTAGCTTAGTACTAGATTTGGCTTATTAGGCAAATATAAGACATCATAACATATAAAACGAATTAGTAACAGAAAACATGATTAAATAAAAACTTATTGGCCCTAAAAGACACTATCAGTTCAACTGAATACACTCCAACTATTTCTGAATTCCCTTATAAAGTGATAATTAAGTCAAGGAAGACTAATTGCTCTCAACAGAGTGCTGCATTACTAACACATACAGCATTTAGAGACATGGATTGATCTAATGGCATATAAAGCCAATGGAAGTCTTTGCACCAACTGCAACAGACAATTCATCAAGCCAACAAGGCAACAAAATTAAAGGCCGATTTCAACCCTTGGACTGGACTTGTGCAAACCTTTTGCTGAATCAAAACTAAATATATAGTTAGAAGTCATGTAAGAAGAACAGAAGAAGAAAAGCTGCAGCTTTCTGGACTTCATATACTTGCCAAATCAGTTTTTCTGGAAAAATTTTGCATAACCATAGTTATACAGAAGTTAGCTACCCATTTCATCACAAGGATTACTTCCACAATCTACATTTAAAGGCAGATTGCTACCTCTTTCTCTTATTTTGTTCTTTTAAACAGGAATTTTTTCTAACTGCTTCAGTAAAGAAAGTAAAAGATAAATTATTTCTCAGAGATGAAAATGGACCATATGGACCAATTGTACTGCAAGGTTACCATGAAAAAGAAGAATTTACATTAAGGGAAGACTATGAAACAAAGAGTTCTTTCACACTTCCGTCCTGCAAGGCAGAACATAAAAGCAAGATATAGAGGCAAAGGACTTCATTTGAACTTGACATACATTACAGACACAAGTTTCATCAAGGAGGATATATTGAAAAAAAATATTATGTCAAACAGACCCTCTTGATCTATACTAATACAAATTACAGGTATGTCTCATGATTAGCCAAAATCTCTGCCAGCAAATACATTAACCCTCCCATCCCCTTAAAGGTTAGCATTTTAAAACTGCCTAGTATTTTTAAAATATGGCGTACTTTCCTCTTCTTGGGATAAAGACCTGAGAGTGCACACACAAGAAATTCATCTAGACTGAAGACTAGAGAGAATCGAGCAAAAAATATCCAATCCGTGGTTCAGTGAAAGCAGACTATAGGTGCTGAGTGCCAAGACATCACCACTGTGGTGGTGCTTTTTGGTTATGGGACACAAAAACTCACTTTACCTAAGCATTTCTAGTTTAAATAAATAAAAAAAAATATCATAACCATTTTCATCACCTGCACCTTAATCCAGGCAAGACGGATAGGAAAGCAAATACACTAAAGTTTTATTTAGATCTGGTCTTGTTAGAAGACAGTAGGGCTGTAATACTCTCAAGCAGCATACAAGGACTATTACTTTCTCTTCACTCGAAGCTTTAGGATTTCAAGCAGCACCACAGATTAAACACAATAAGAATTTAGGAAATGAACCTTTCCACAGTGATTTATTAACTAACGTAATGCACTTGATAGCACGGCGCTAGTAACAAACCACAACAATATCCCAAATAAAAGGATACAGTTAAAAAACCAACACTGTGGCCTTCACAGAAGTGACACACACACACAAAAAAATAAAAAAAAAAATCTCAAACAAGAAACCCCTATTGGAAGCGCGGCTGCTTAGCAACCAGCCTTTAGTTGCTAGGATGCACTCCTTTAACATACCATCATGAATACTAGCACAGCGAAAGAATAATTTGGTATGAACAAAAGCCCATGAAAGAGAGCGGGACTTAAGTGCGTCTGGTTTCCCCTCAGAGAACAATGCAGCTGCCAAACCAATCTGGAAGCCCCGACATCATTGTTCCACCAACCCCACAATCTGCTCTGACTCGAGGAAGTCTAGTTAATGGGCAACACTTTTAAGCTGGACTGAAAAGTTGAGCTGGCTCATGTACCGCCACCGCAGAGTACGGGGAGATAATGGGTCACTGCCTAAATCCATGTACTGTGAAATGTCATTTTAGTATTGAACTAGAAGCAGAGGGAGGAGGATTTTTGGAAGGGGGGAAGGGGAGGCTGAATATTAACAGCATGGAATACACAAAACTTGAAGTGCGCTGATCAGAAAGAGGATTCTTTTTTAATGTTAGTTAAAATAATACTTAAGTCATTCTCCAACCGCTTCCTCCCTGAAGTTTAAGCACTTTACAGCAACTACAATCATAACACCCTCCGTGGGATTCAAAGAAGTCACCAGCATGCAAACATGTCTGAAGATCAGGCACTATATGAAACATGCTTAAGATGATTTGCACATCAACTGCATATGAAAAATGACCGTAAACTGAGCTTTGTCCATTGTTGGGAATATATATGTAATCAGCCTCACACGTATCTGCTTTAAGTCTCCTGTCAATCTCCATCTTGCTCCAATATACAACTGCTTCTTTTGCAGAGAACTCTACTGTTTTTCAGAAATCATTTAAGGAAGAAAGCAGTAAGAGCAGCAGCTTTAAAATCTGCCACAGATAGTACATAGTCACCATATTATTGCTTTTAAAGGGTAGATAAAATGATATTTACACAGTAAATTCAAAGCTAAAGATTTCTGAAATAGTTTTGCATAAGCAGTATGCTATTCCTGGCATTTGGCCTAAACTCTGCATGCAAACTATTTATTTTCAGGCAAATTTTTACATCTGTGAACTTTGTACACTGTATTTGTAGTCAGGAGCATCTCTCAGAAATGCTACACTTTGGAGCTCCCAACATGATGTCTTTTATGAGATTCATTGATTAGAACCATGAAAATCAGATGTCACTGCTGAATGCTGCTGGAATTGATTATTTTATCTTGATTTGATTAGCGAAGAGCAACATGCCAGCCAGTCTATTTGAATGAATTTGTGTTCCAAATAAACACTAGTGTACCAGTATATAGGACAATGAAGCTCATGAAAACCAGAAAAGGTCACATTTATCCAAGGAGTAACATCAGATAAGAATAACTCCTTGCACTCTTTATTTACAAGGGACTCTCATTACACACATAGGGTTTTAAAGTATGCTTACTGATACAATGCAATATAGCTTAGAAAAACACCTGCTATGAATTCTGACTCAACTGAGAGTAAAACAAACAACAAATCAGCCAAAAACTTCTTGTCAAGAATGTCTTCAACTTTTGGTTATGCTCACCACAGTTGAGTAACAGAATTTGTATTTATGAAAAGGTTAATAAAATGGGTAACTCCCAATTTAGACATACTTATGACACGTTAACATAAGTTTTAAACTATAGCCTGTTTAAAACTACAATATCTCACACTAGGTTCACTGTTAATGGCCTAAAATACTGTATTACTGAGTCAAAGGCATTCATCAAGTATAACTGTAATACTCTGGATGAGCACTGTGCTACCACATTGTAGAAGTGTAATATTTTCTCATTTCTTAGAAGTCACCACTATTTTCCACTAACCATTAATCAGCCCATCAATTCACCTTCACACAAAACAGAAATATTTCTCAAAGGGATGTGGGCAAGTAGATCATCTAATCTTTTAATGCGTATTCAGAATATTTTCCACTTACAATCGAGCATATGAAAAGCAATTTAATGCAAATTTAGTTCAGAGGAAGATAACAAGGAGTTAAATAATGTATCATGTGACACAGTATAACTTGTGTATTCTCAAAAGACCATCAAAAGTTTCTGAAGATACATAGCGCAGTGAAATAGTTCAGCATGTTTTCACACAGCCAGACTTTTTCCAAGTCTTCTAAACACAAAATGGAAAATAGTGAAATCGCAGTTTGTTGAAACACTGTCATTACTTGTCACAAACAGAAGTGCAGAGCTGATCAGAAAAGAAAAAAAATGAATGTATCAGTTATCCAAATGATAAAGATACTGCAACAATGCAAATAAAATAATGAATATGTAATAAATACCTACTGCTGTAGTTTCTATGTATTTAATTACCATTGTATTTCAGCGAGTGCTGTTGTCTGCATCATTCTATCCAACAAAGGAAGGATGTCCCATTGAACAGATTGGTTAATGCTCTGGGGCAACAGATGTCTACTGGAACTGCAGGAGACCAGCAACTGGTGGCCTGCCCATCTTCTGAAAACTTTCAATAGACTCATGCATATGTTCACACAATAGGGCATGTGGTAGA
>NW_009648857.1:177152-179315 GCF_000708025.1 Charadrius vociferus | reverse complement strand
ATGAAGGTCTTTGTTTTGTTTTTTTCTTTACAGGATCCTTGGAACACAGGCTCATGGAGTATACAGTGTTTGTTCTTCAGCCTAACATCTGAGCTCAAAACATAAAACAAAACAGATTAGAAACTTTATAAAAATAGCCAGGCTAGATCTAACACACTTACAAATAGCTTTCAAAGCACAAAACCTTTTACTGGAACATGTTTCCACCTGAGAGCATCCTAATGCTCTATCTCGCACTACAGTATCTTCAGATAGCCCACAATGGAGCTCTTCCCATTTTCACAAACACAGGAAATTTCACCCATTGTATGATATAATGGAAAAGTTCTTCGATTTTTTTTTTCTTAAAAGTTTTTTCTGCCAGTCACAAATTAAAGTAAATAATGGCTTACTTGCCAAAAAAAAAAAAAAAAAAAAAAAAAGGTAAATACCTATAGCCTGAAGTTGAAACCTCCCCTTCCCCCCTGGGTGGCTAGAGAATTTGTTCTGTTGATGGCTACTGCCTACCATTTTCAAATTCTTGGAAATACACCATTACCAATGCTTTTGAAAGTTCCTTAAGAGAACGCACTGGGTGAGATCATTTAATATACTTAGTCTTCTGCCATCACTGTTTTTCTTTCCCTCTTTTTCCAAGAGATACCCAAAGTGTGCAAATCTCAGCTGACACACACGCTAGCTATGTTGTCCCAATGCAAACTGATATGCTGAAACACCAGAAAGGTGAAATGTCCCATTTCTGCAGAGAAGCCCATATACTTACGTTCACTGGAAAACACACAGACATTGGTTTCTTGTAGCTGTTCCAGAAGCAACTCCTTAACACGATTTCAGCTGCAGACTTCAGGCAAGCAAGCAGAACAATGAATGGACGAACAGATGGACCCGCGATGTCTTTGCTTAACCTATTACTGAGCAGCCGCGGAGCCAATCACGACCCACGGAGCTCACAATTAGTTGGCTGGGCAGATGCAAGGCAACCTCCCCACCCTGCATCAGGTTCGGAGGTTTCTAAGATAAGCAAGTTGATGTCATTCTCAGGGTCTGCCCCGGGCAGCATGTGTATTAACGAGGGGTGTGCAGCAACAATAGGCCATACAAAAGAGACTAGCAGGCAGCTGCTGTATGAGAGCCAGAGTCATTAGGGAGCAGGCTGCCAACAAGAAACACCTGGCTTGGGCAGACTTCAGCTTCTCCTCATTGTTTCTAATTCATGAAACAAAGAAAGGAATTATTTTTAAGTAGTAAAAGTTGTGAGCTCCTATTAAAATATATCAGTCTTAAGGAATATTACCCCTTCTACGATGGAAACAATAAGTTCTTTGTAAGGAAAAATATTAAAGAGAAATAAATCTATCAGTAGCTATTTGTATTCCCCTTTTCTCGTTAGCAAAATTAATCATCCTGGTACAAAGTGTGAGGAGGTATGAAAGGAGCCCACACTAAACATTGAAACGTATTCAGAAACTGCTTTCTCAGTTTCCTGACACTTTTGAACATCAGTCAATAAATGTGATAAACTTGCATTTATGCACAACTCTAACAGAGTACTTGTGGGCAATTTTAATAGAAAGGGAAACTGATTAAAACCATGTAATATCAATACGTGAAATAACGGGTATTTTTAAGCAGTGGCACTGAAACATTAGGGCACTTGACAGAAAGCAATTATGAAACACTCTTTTGTTCTGGACTAACTCATATTTGTTTGCAACAGAACTTTTTTCCCTTTTATTTCACGGCTCTGCTTGAGATGCCAAGATCTTCCTGTCTCTTTGCAATGATGAAATATTTGAACAAAAGTCAGGAGCTAGGCCATAGCCAGCTTTTTATTGTTTTTATGTTTTATTGAAGTAAGCCACATGGAAACACAAGCTCCAGTCCATACCTCCCCTCCCCTCCTGCCCAACAGTTCCAATACCACCAAGCCCTGCAACACGCTTATTTAGCGATATAACAGTAGTAAGATTTGATGCTTGATAAGAAGTGGAGCAATGTGGACTTTCAAATAAAAAGTTGCCATTGCTTGTAACTTCAGTGAAGACAGATCAGCACAGAGGAGAAAATTCTACATTTGCAAATGTTGGTCTGAATGACTACTGGAAAAATGTATTTACTGAACTTTGCCATCATTACATGACTTAAAACAATACTGAGGACCAC
>NW_009648857.1:164441-177108 GCF_000708025.1 Charadrius vociferus | reverse complement strand
ACATCTACTATGATTTAAAAGCAAAAAAGTATGTGAATACGTTTGTTAGAACTGTTTTGAGTAATTTCCCAAGCTTCATGTGGATATTAAAGCAATTCAACATAGTAAATGAAATCACATACCATCATGCTATTACACTGATGAATTTATCACGTGCCCAGATATTAAGCTGCAAAGCAGACACCCCAGCTACAGTTTCTCTGCACTGTCCATTAAACACCCCTAAGAACAACTACTAACACCACTATTTTGGAGCTTTTAAGTTGGAGGCAGGAGGAGACTCCTCACTAATTTCTGCCACTGTGAACACAAAGAGTGAGAGAAAGCTACCCACGAGCACAGTGGGATGCCTGATCTCCAGCACTGGATTAAGCCTCTTTGCAAACAGCGAATAAAAGCAGTGATCTGAAAAAGCTAATCAGTCCCTGCTGTGGTATTTAGACTACCTCAGTTGCTGGTATTGGATAATGTTAAGCATATTAAAACTTCTGTAGGCAAAATAAGAAGCCAGTCCAGTTCACCTATGTCCAAGAACTGTCCTTATATGCAAGCAGGACCACTTGGCTATTCATTAGTTGAATATCTTTCTGATTAGAGCCAGGCACTTCTCTTGCAATACCAGAAATGCTTGTTTTGGCAGAGGACATGTATGATACCCTTTATGTACATCTGTAACAAATTGCAAACTCCATAGCACATAAATGGTATACTTTGGGCTCTACAAGCACAACTAGGGCAAGTGTATGATCTGGCTTTAAAATCTGCCTTAAAAATAAGATTGCAAGAAGTTTACTTGCGAAGATATGCCCCCTCAATGTCTTCTACAGGAACAATAAGAATACACTGCCCCCCCAACAATTCTTCATATTCCAAGGGCACAACTTCAGGGAACAGGTCTAAAATTTAGTTGCAGATTAATATTCATGCTAACACCACACTGCAGCACTTACTATGACCAAATTCACAACAGATACAATCTGAAGACTTACATTATATTGTTTAATTTACATAAAATATTCTATCAAGTTGTAGTTGCATGAATTAAGAAGACATCTTGTGCACAATGTCAGTTACCTAACCCAACTGCCTGTTCTGGAAGCATCTTCTCAGCTCTTCCCTAAAAGAAGTTGGGCTGTCCAAGGTTTACAAGGTAGCACATCATCCTATTAAATCACGCTTGTGGTGACAACCTGATCTAGTGGAAGATGTCCTTGCTTATCACAGGAGGGGTTGGACTAGATGATCTTTAAATGTCCCTTCCAACCCAAAGTATTCTAAGATTCTATAACAGAAAAGCATCCATATTAAGGTCTAGCCAGTACATGAGGCTTCCTACTGAGAATGATGAGGTCAACAAAGAAACCTCAGTAAGAAACATTGTGTCATTCCTGTCACATCTTTGATGGGCTGTAACAGCGTCACTAGAAGGTACACAGTATGAATGAGCAGAGCTCTCTACTTCTTGTGCTAAAACCTCCAAATCCAATAACCTGACTAGTTCAGTCATCTCCTATTGCCATATCTACAATACAAAGAGCAAGTAAGTTAAATCCAGTCACCAAAATACAGCAAAAGTAACAGCTCTTCAAATTTCTGGTCTTGCAGGATCAGTAAGCTAACACCTATTTTTGTGGCTCCTAGAGACTGGACATCACGTACAGTGCTCATCAAATCCCAAATGGATTAAACAGTAGGCTGTTTAATGTCATGAATAGGCTGGAGGTGACGGACTAACTCGGGGATCCCGTGGTGGAAGGAGATTTCCAAACGGCACACAGCAAGGTGATGGGATGCCACAGAGAGACGTGGACCAGGGTGAACCTCTCAGCTGGGTGAGGGGTGGGAAGGAGAGCGTCCCCTCCCCCTCGCTGCCCAGTTTGGTATGAAAAGCATGCATGGGAGGATCAGAAAGACCAAGGGAGGGAGAGCTGGAGCAGCTGGGAAATTCAGACAGCATAGGCTGAAGATATTAGGGAAACATTACTATAAGGGGGGGAAAAAAAACCTAAAAAAAAAAAAAAGCTGCTAGTTCCAGCCAACTCTTCTTGTTTCAAACACGTTGAAAACAAAGCCTTATTTAAAAAAATTATTTTACTCAAGCATACAAAATGGTCATTCTGTAACTCAAGTGGTATTATCGCAGCAATTAGAAAGACAACTTGTCCCATTAAAGCATTTAATTATCTTTTATTGTAGAACTTTATGCAAAACCTCCAGTAATAAATGGTACATTTGCAAGAATACACTGCACAAGTTAAATCAATCACACACCACTGCATTTCTGAAATAGAGATGAAGGTTGTATGCTACAGACAACACTCACTGCTGTGCCATTGCAAAATATCCCACATATGCTGTTGGACTTGGGAGCTGCAAGGGAGATGCTTATCTTTAAAATTATGAAGTGGCAATACAACAGAAATTCTTCTTTTCCAGTTAGTATGTTAAGAGATGCAAACTATCTTAAGTATAACACTTTGAAAAAAGTTTACTTAGTTGTGAGGAATGGTAAGTGGTGCTCTAGACTGTATCTACACACAGCCATAAAAACAAACAAAACACCACCAATACTCTACTGCCATGCAGAGAAGTGAATTAAATGACCAGTAAAAAGTGCCTAGAATTCAGAAAAAACAACTGATATTATTGTAAAGATGAGTAATGCTTTGCCTACAGAAAAAATAGCCTTTAAAAAAAATATTTTAAAAGGATCAACTGCATTTTCAAATGCAGTGTAATTTCTCCGTAGAAAAATATGCACTTTCAAATGCATTAAAATAAAGCGGCAAAGAGTTCTTTCGCTCTTTTGAAAGAAGACTCGATTGCCTGTAGTTATCCTTAAAATTTAAAAAAAGAGATGCATTTTCCAGCAGGCCATCATCTTAAAAGAAGGTTTGAAGATCTACAGTTTCTAGTATAAACCCATTAGATCATCAGTATCGACTGCATGCAAGACTTGAGCAAACTGTTGCAACATTTATCATGACATCCTCTAATATGTTTTGAAGAGGAGAGGAAAACCCTAAGTGTTATCATAAGTAGTGACTAAGGCCAGGCTGGATGGGGCTTTGAGCGACCTGTTCTAGTGGAAGGTGTCTCTGCCTATGGCAGGGGGGGTGGAACTAGATGATCTTCAAGGTCCTTTCCAACCTAAACCATTCTATGATTCTATTACGTTTTTGCTGACCACGAGTATAAACAGATCCAGTCTTTCCTTGTCTGTGGGCAGACAAAAGCCATGACCGTGAGCTGCTCATCATGAGATGACATGGTGCCCACCTGCAGCTGCACCTAACTGCACAGTTTGCCTACATAAGGAGCCCACCTGGCTTAAGCCATACCAGCCAACGGCACAGAAAGCATGAAGCAGTATACTGCAACAGCAAAAACACTGGCATCACCCGTCAGTATCAAACTGAGAAGTTACTCTGGAAATCAAACACATTTTCTGAAGCAAAGACTTTCATTTTGAAAGTGAATAGTATCAGGGAAATGTTTTCCTTTACTAGAGAAATAATTAATTTGATGATTTCCACAACTTGGCCAGTTAAGGTTCAATTCTGCCACTATGCCTGTGTCCGTAGGGGTAGATCCTTTCACTCCCTCCTCTGAGACAGCCACGTGTAAGACCCACCCCATTTTGCGAGTCTTCCTTTAGGATTGTGGCCTCAATTACTGTTTCCTGTCAAAAAAAAATATCTTTGTATTTTATGTAAGAATGCAAATATGATGGAAAAAGAAAACTGCTGCCACTAGCATCAAGAGGTAGGTCTAATAGTCTTTTTAGCTTTCTTTGAAACCACACTTTAATCCAATATCTTCTATTTGTTTCTGCCCTTTTTGGGGATGCAGAACGCTAAAACATCTTAGGTTATAAAGAAAATTTCCCAGATTAAAAATCCTTTAAAAAAGAAAATAATTAAAAAGTCACCTGCCACTGGTTTTCAAATTCCAGTCTACAGACACCAAAGGGCCTATCCTATTTTTGCACACTTTGCCAAAGAAACCCAAGAAAATCCAACCCGCAGTTCAGCCACTTTGATACTGGGTGTTCCAGCTCCACCGGCAAGTTTTCCTGGGCCTTCAAGCCAGAAAACGTTGAAAACCCCTGTCACGCACTAAGATGGCTGTCGAACAACTGCTCTCATCAACACCAGGGCGGTGTGGAACATGCTGCCGATTTCTGTGACAAACAGGGGAAGAGTGTTCATTTTAAGATTATAACTGGAGGGCACTCTGTTTAATTTCTTGCTTAATTTTATTACTTATGAATTGAAGCTCAGACAGAGATACAAACCACTCCAGAAAAAAAAAAAAGTTTCCCGTGATACACGTTAGATTTGATCTCTTCCCACTTCTAGAATGAGTCACGCTGTCTGGATGC
This sequence comes from Charadrius vociferus, assembly GCF_000708025.1. Lineage (NCBI taxonomy): Eukaryota > Metazoa > Chordata > Aves > Charadriiformes > Charadriidae > Charadrius > Charadrius vociferus. Next base: position 172,724 of record NW_009648857.1, on the reverse strand, counting down.
TTTCTGAGCACGAAAATTTGAACTGTCTAATTAACTTTCCCTGTGACAATATTGGGCGGCCAGACAATGCCTACAACTGTACAAAGTGTACGCCGTCATGCTTAGCAAAGTACTTTTATTCAAATTTGTTCTGTCAGAAGAAAATCCTCTAACAAAACTAACATGGTTATGTGGAAAAAAAAAAAAAAAAGCATTCTCTTCATTTAAATACAAATTTAAGAGACTTAGCTAGTCAACCTAACATCTTTTATCTGTGCCACAGACTATTATTAAGAGTTTGAAAGGCTCGTCAGAGGAAAATAGGCCTCTCAAACTGTCTAGTGACATGGCCAGGTTGTGTTTCAGGTCATGCTGCTGGCAACGGAGCTCCATAATCCCTGGGGTTCCTGGATGGAGTTCAAGGTGTTGGTTGGACTCTGCGTCGCCCTAAATGGCTTCACAGGGTTATGCTTATTTGAGAGACAATTCCTGTGCCTGTACCACACGGCTGCAGTTGTCATTCTGGACTGGAGCCTTCTGTGAGAGAGCTGCCAGCAGCAGATTTTCTCCAAGACTTTCAGCCTTGCCATTTACTCTCTACCAGGATGAAAGAGCCAGAGAATACATTAAGGTCCAATTTTTTACCCAGATTTAGTAAGTTAAGAATCAGGGAAGACCAAGATGGTTACGTGGTTTGTCGAGACACACTTAGTATATAATTATTTCTTACTTTCTGGGGAAGCTTTTAATAGACCTGACAAGTAGTAACAATAGCCAGATCTTAGAGAAAGTGGGTTACTGTAGCTGCAAATCCAAGTTTAAAAAAAAAAAAAAAAAGAGAAAGAAAATAGCTACACAGAAGTCTGACTACCTGTCATTTAGGTATGGCTTTTCTTCAGGTTTACCGTATCCCTGAACTCAGAAGAGACCACCAGGAAGTCCCCATACTGAACTACATACACCAGGCTTTGAAATCCTAGTATTTTATACATTAATAAAACAGCTTGCCCACTTTTGTTTAATAGTTTAATATATCAAAGAGACAAACCATCTGTTAGTGATTTCACATAATTTTTGTAGGTCTTCAGAGTCTCAGAGTAATTTCATTCTGAACTCAGAAGTTTTCAACATTTAAAGTAGAAATTTAGTCTCCACTGCATGAATATTTTTTCTTGCTCTTTTTTGTTTTTTAAGTTGAAAAGCCAACCAGATCTTAGTCCTGTGAATACCTGCACAGATTCCTTCGTTAAGGTTAATATTTTGAGCCCTTTTTGGCCCCCAGAGCTCACATTTTGCTTTCCAGATTCCCACTTTGTCATGAAGTTAGATCTGACAATGACAGATGCAAATGGGAAGACTTCATTTAGAACTAGTGATGTTATTAACATTTAGAATTAAATAATTTAGTTTGGAATGGTTCTCCAGAGGTCAGCTAGTCCAGCAAATCCCCACTCAATGCAGGGTCAACTACTGTAGGGTGCTCAGTGCCTTTTCCAAGTCAACTTCTGAGCATGTCCAATGCTGGAGATTCCACAACCTCCCCAGGCACCCATCCCAGTGTTTAAGTATGCTCATAGAGACATTTTTCATCTCCAGCCAGAATTTCTTCACCGTAACTTGTGACTGCTGTCTCTTGTCCTTTTGCTGCATGCCTCCAAATACAGTACTTTGTCTTCTCTATACCCTCACATTATGCAGCTGAAGACAGCAATAAGACCTCCCTTAGTCTTCTCTTAGTAAGGCTAAACAAACTCAGCTCTTCCAGTACATGACGTACTTCAGCCACCTAATGGCCCTGGTAGCTGTCCACTGGACTTGCTCCAGTAAGTCCGTGTCTTCTGTCCTTTGGAGACCAAAACTGGGCACAGTGCTCCAAATGCAATCTCATCAGTGCCAAAGAGAGGCAAATGATCACTCCGCTTGATCTGCTGGCTATGCTCTTGCTAATACAGCCTATTTGGCCTTATTACCTATTTTTGCAACATCATCTTGCACTTATCAAGGGACGAGGCTTTACTTTCCACAAAAGCATTCCATGTCAGCAGATGAACTAAACTCTATTTACAATGCCCACTGGAGGCATCTGTTTTCAGTTTGCCCGCTACAAACATTTTGTCGCCAGAGCTCCCACGGGCACACCGATGAGTGTATCCAAGCTGCAGATGAACAAATCGAACTGCTCATGGAAGTACACAGAGCATGGCAAGAAAGATCAGCCTTAAGATGATGATGCTTGTTTTCACACTGGTGAGTTTGCTTATCCGAGGTCTCTCTTGTGACAGCTGTATATACATCAAAAGGTAACATAGTAATGTCTGAAATTTAGCAAGGTGTCCTGTGTGAAGTATAGACTGCTACCACAGCCTCACGAAACTTTGGAGCTGACTGTTTTATGAAACAAATCAGGTGGAAGACACCATCGCCAAATACTGAACAAAATCTTACGGAGAGACCATGCACAGTACCAACAAAGTTAAACTTATCAAAGCCAAAGAGCTATTATTTTGAGTCTTGAAAAAGACTGGCTGTGTAATTCCACAATGCAAACACATGTTAAATCTCTGTAAATATCTGTAGTTTAATTTCTCCCAATTTATCAGGCAAGAGTAGTTTACCAAGTTTTACTTATAAGTCAAAATTTTGAGTTAGTCTTGGTAATAGGGTTAAAGTCAAGCTAGTGGGCACCTAAACACGTTTATGAGCCACGCAGTCTTTCACTGGAACCAGATGAAAGTCCCATCAATGTATGCATGATACTAGATGTTATTTTCTTCTGCGCAACAGCTACAATAAAAAACTATTAACAGACAAGTGAGCAAGTGGCTGGGAAAACAACAGCTGAAGCAGAAAACTCCGATTTTAATCTTCCAGCAGTAAGCATGGGCTGTAACTCAGCAACAACTTCAAGAAACCCAGACTGTAATCCCAGCAGCGACAGTTCCAGAAACACTAATGAGTCCAACTCACAGCTCGGCAAGAGCGGCAAAAGCCCAGTTGGCAGCCCAGCAAGAATAGCAGCAGCAATCCCAGAAGCAGCTGCTACAGATACTCGTGAACCCAGGTGCACAGCCGTGGGCACTTGTACATCATAGCCCTTCCCTAGCCAGAACAAACCATTTCCAGAGGTGTATCTGGCATTACAAATAGTATGTATTGGAATTATTGCTGAAGGAGAAATCATTTGAGGTTTTCAAACAGTTGAATGTTTTAAGGTGGAAAGGCCTTAGGGGGTGTTGCTGCAAACTATGAGGTGCTCAGACCTTCTACTAAGATAAAGTGGTGATCTCCATGAAAGTGTTTATGGCAATTTTTACAAGTGAAACATCTCTAATCAAGGATGAGGCCATGCATTGATGCTGGAAAGATTAGATAAGTCAGTGATTCAAACATTAGCTTTACAGATGAAGAGAGCTGTTGAGAGTCAGGACACCAAATATAATGGTGACTAGAAAAGCACAGAGATGAGGATTTATAGACACCAGCTACTTATGTTAACAGTTTGCAGAACAAAAGGAGACTAGGAAAGTATCTCCTGTTAAAGGAAATGCAATCTGTCCCTTTTCCAGCCAATGTCTGCCAAACCACCAAATTTCATTAGTCCTAAGATAAAAGGTTTAAGTCACAGCACAATAGAAATTTTCAGCTCATTGCAAAACTTCAAAGTTTGATGAGACTGATTCATTGATTTCGCAACTTAACACATTACTTTTTACAGCTCATAGGGGAGGATGGGTCACACAAATGGTCATTTAGGAACCATCATGACAGTTTTTACCAATTAGTAAATGACTCAAGGATTTAAGATTCTTCCCAGCCTCTGAGCTTTACCTACTCGCAGCAAGCAGACTGCTTTTCAGGTATTTGCAGTAACCTGTGTCACATTTACTGCTGAACACCTCCAGCTTCACTGACTTCCCCAATCTCTGGCACTCCTCTGCAACTTTCAACCACCTCCCAAGACATTCCTTTCATACCAGAAGAAATTACTGTATTTCTTCCATTGGCAGGATTATTAACGTCCATTAAAGTCTCCTGCACTCCCAACTACTGAATGTCTTGCTTTATCTCTCCCTCCTCTGCCCCACTCTTTTCTCAAAATATCAATGTCCTGTTAAGTAAAATCCTTCCTCCTGAACATAGTTTTAGTTTCCTCACTATCCAACCTCAAGAAAACTATAATTTTGACATAGAATACGCATTAAATACTTTGCATAAAACTTTTGCAAGATTATGCAAAGGGCGTATTTATCCTGCATGAACTCAGAACCAAGTCACTTTGGTCTAAAACAGAGGTATTGGGAGCTGTATTTTGGAGCACATAAGAGCTCTCTACATTTAAAGCATGGCAGACCCTAGGATGGTCTAGCATTCTATTCTGTATCTATCTACCCATATACACACACATATTGATACATAAACAGACCTCTCCCCTCCCAGGGACAGGATGACATACATCAAATTTTAACGTTACACTGGTATCACCAATCAAGCAAATACAACCTTAAAATGGGCAGGCAGTCAGGAGAGGTAGTCTGGCATATGTTGCGAGGTGAGGCTGTAAGAATGACGAACCTCACAGATGCAGAGGGTGAACTTCGTTACTCCTCAGGGCAAGCTTTGAAAAGGCCTTGCCCGGATCTTTCCAGTTGGGACAGAAGAAGTACAAGTCTGAAAATTAAAGTACTCTTTCAAAACATTCTCATTCTGCAGCTATGATTCAAGAATGAATGGAGCTTGAGGTTACCAAAAAGCTAAAATAATTCCTTAACTGGGGAATACGATATCCTTGCAGAATTGGAAAGTCAGTGTCAAGTGTCAAGCCCACAACTTCATACTAAGCAAAATACAATTTGAATTTTTGGTAGTGCAAGCTCAGCCTTTTACTCAAGAAATGTGATCCACCCCAAAGTAATCAATCCTGATAGGTAAAAGAGAAACGCCGAGTTCACCTAAGCAGAAAGCCCCAAGGTTATGAAAACCTTCCTCAATTTATGCTCATCACTAAATAACACAGTAAGGAACATACTTTTTGACAGAGCCTCAAGCTGTTACACAAAACCATTTAAAGATGCACAGCTTTACCGTGAAAAATATCTGTACAGTATTTTTCTCTACTAACTCTGGAGAGCTGCCTATTCCACAAGACACAAAGAGGAAAAAATATGGAGAGAGAAAAAAGTAATAAATAAAAAAAAAAAGAGAGAAGAAAAAACAAAGGGGGGGGGGGGGGGGGGGGAGGGGAGAGACAAGGGGAGATAAATGCCTCATAACTCTACCAGGAAGGCAATTATGAGCAGATTACAATTGATTTTCTATCTATGTGCTAACTGGAAATGACTACAGTTTCAGACCAGGAGGTACAAAAAAAGACTCTGCTTCTTGTTACTCTATCTCACCTCTGCTTTTGTTATATTCTAACCTTAACATACAATTTAGTAACTAAAATGAAGTGTCAATTCTTTCAAGCATAAAAAAAACCAGGCTTGTTCAATTAATGGATTTCTTGCTTCAAACATATGGTAGAGGTAATACATTTTTTATAAATATTTAGCAAGCTTGAAGACAGGAGGCATTTTAAACATAACTACACATAATAAGAGACATAAAGCATCACTATACAGTAACTTCAGTCTGAGGAGACAAACATTCCAGTTTCTTCATAGAAACAACTTACTGCAGTCTTTGTACAACATCTGTTTGTTACACTACCTCAGATACAATTTCCAGTACCACAAGTCACAAAAATGAAGTGTAACCACCTTAATCACTAATAAGGCCGCTGGCTAGCTGCCATGGCAACAAACGCTACGGAAATGAGTGAACGATGAAATCTCTCTTGAATAACTTTAAAAAAAAAAATCCTATCTACGACTTCCTAGCTACATGTGGGACAGTGCTTCACAGAACAGCAAAAGCACCAGAAAAATATTTACAGAACAGGAAAAAGAGGAGTTTTATGTCATTACCTTACACATCACATGGCTTCTAACCTTCCTCTTAGTTAGTATCACCCCCTCCCCTCCGTTCATACTACAGCCACTCAATTTCAAGCACTGCAGTTTTCAAGAATTATTTAAAATACAGACTTTGAAGAGATCCATGATTGGAAGCTGAGGCTAGCAAATTCAGATTAGGATCTGTTTTAATTAAAAAATAAAGTGCAACCAGTGAAAAAGCTACACAGACTTCAAGGGTTCAAGGGCAGATTTTTTTTTTTTTTTAAAGTACTGGTTCAAGCCAGAAGTTACGGATCTGATGCAGAAAATACCAAACAAGATTTTATGACTTCTGTAATGAAAAAAGTCAAACTAAATCACACATCTCCTTTCTACCAAACACGAAGTTGCTTAGCCATGGCCATTTCTGAGTACAATGAAAACTGACTTGAGCCGAGCAAGTTCCTCGTTTCACTTCAAGCTGACTTTGAATTGTCTTTTTTTTCAGCTCTCTCAAAGAGTATTTTCAACTACATGTAGGATATATCTCACAGAAGAAAATCTCCTAAAGTTTTTTACTTACCTATGTAAAATTGAACAGTAAATAGTTTCATCAAATCTCATGCTGAATCTCCAATCTTTTCAAGTCTTATCGACTGCAAGCCTAGTTTCCTTCAAAAAAATAAACAGCTCTGGAATACCAATAATGTTTTTAAAGGCTGGTAGAACCCAGAGAAGCAGGCAGTGAAATCACTCCAGCGGACTGTTGCTCAGCTCAGCAGTCAGCCTGAAATGCACAATCTACGCAGATGAGTCAAGTCTGGATAATCCCTTCATGCTTTGTCAGGTTGAGAGTATTGGGTCTGTTTTTAAATTGCATACCTTCAATAAACTCCACTTCTCTTTGTATTTACATTATAAGATGACATTTTTTAAAGCATGTTTTGATTTGCAGATGACTAAAAATATTGTTACTGGAGCTCTGTCTAACAGGACCTCATAAATAGTAACTGCTTTTTTAAAAGGATCACAAACAGTAATGGTAATTATAAGACCACTCAGTGACTGCTGCCCTATGGAAGTCTAGCATGGTAATAAAGGTGTAATAAACATATTGGACTAAAACCATAAATACAGCAAGGTTGAATTGGTTCAGTTACCTCCATTAGGGGGAAAAAAAAAAAGTAAGTTTTTGAATTATCAAGACTAATTGGTCTAATTAATAAAAAAGAAGGGTGAGGGAGATAAAACACAAAAACCTTTCCTCAATTCCCTAAAAAAAGTTGCAAATGTGTTTTATACTGACATAACAAATTCTTTTTAAAATGACAACATGCTCTAATTTTGATCCATTCACTGTAGTACACTCTGTTGAAGTGTAATCTCACCCTGGAGCATCATCAGATAGAAAATTTAATTCTTTAGGATTTGTCTTGTACAGTACTAGAAGAAATGTTATCATGAACTCACTGGCTTGTTATACGGGCAAAGGCTAAGTGGTAAGGAGACGGAAGAAGAGGAAGTACCCTGCCACTTTGAAAACCTAGACATACTTGAATGGTTTATTTTCTTTCCAGATCAAAAGACTATGCTACTGCTATCTTAAGTATGCTGTTAATTGCATAACCCTAAGAGCCACAATTATGAATTATGTCTCTGCTTTGCAAACACAGACCAAGAGGAGAAGACACAGTAAACAAGACATTTCAATACATCTGCTGTTAAAGAAGCGTGGTCTACTGCTCAGCAGGATGCCTTTACTCAATCCAACTTTCAGCAAGATCATCGCGTAAGGGCGATTTGGCCTTGCCAAAGCCACCGAACAGGCATCAGGCACGGGAGTGCCAGGCAGGGCCAGGACCGGCTGCAGAGGTGCTGTACAAACACAGCACAGCTGAGTTTCCTCCCCCGGGGACATTATAAAATAACGTCACCGCTCCACAAATACGAACTGTACATGCCCAGCGTTACTCAGACGTGCCTGCAGAATTAAGTCCAAAACACACAGGTGAATGAAAATTAACTTTTAAGAGAAATTGCAACTTAAAAGCCACAGCTGGAACCGAGAATGGCTCAGCCAGTGCTTTTAGAGCTTTCTGCCTATTACGGTTTGGTTACACAGAGCAAGCCAACTTACGCAGCTGGTTCTCTCACCCAAAGCACAACGAATAAACCTCCACTGTTCTCACAGAATTATTAAAAAAACAAAAAACCCAAACAATCAAAAAACAAAAGCCAAACCCCCAAAAGTTAGAAGCAGGGGAACGACGGGGTAAGTAGCATACCTGCAATAACTCCTAAATTCCTCTCAGAGTCCCGGGTGCGTGTGTCCCCCGGGGCAGCGGCAGCTCCCGCGGGACCGGCCCCC
>NW_009648857.1:106560-163536 GCF_000708025.1 Charadrius vociferus | reverse complement strand
GCCGGGCTGAGGCGGCCCGGCCGGCGGTGGCGGCGCGGCCTGGGCGCCGGGTCCTGCCGGCCTGGCAAAGGTCCTGCTGCCATCGGAGACAACCTCCGCCCGCTTACGGACCTTTACCGCTCCACGTCCCCCCGCGCCGTGCGGCCCGGCCCTGGCAGGTGGGGAGAGGGCGGCCGGAGAGCTTTTTGCCACGGATCACAAACTCGGTCTGTGGCGGAGTTGGTAGAAACCTTAATTTCCGTCCCGTGTTCTAATTATGAGATGTTTCCTCCCACCCCGCAGTTACTCTTATGCAGATGAAGTAATCTACCTCCCACCATCCCACCCTGCCTCCGGCGCCGGGGGGCTGCCTGGAAGACATGAATGAAAAACCCCGGTGGTGTGATGAGGGCTTGCGAGCTGACTGAGCGTGTGGGGCGCGACATGCCGCACACGGCTCTTGCTGCTCGCAGGAGGGAAGTGTGTGTATGTTATTGCTGTTCGCTCCTGTTCTACTACCGATGTTTATAAAGAACTCTTCCTGTACCCGGCTAAAGTTTTTAAACTTTGCGTCTAACCGACGCAAATCCTACAGAGAAATATGAGCCGGTGAGGCCACTCTGCAGGTTTTGTTTTTCCAATGAAATGTCATAGATTCGCCTGGACAAAAGATTGTTGAGGAACAGACCTATGTTGCTTTCCTGTCTATGTTTCAATAAACCCTCCCTCTTAGAGCTGACATAACCTGTAAGCGCAGTGGCATGATTTTGTCCATTCAACTCACTCCGTACGAGGTCTGTTGAATTTCTCTGTGTGTCTCATCCCATCTTAGGCGTGAATTTGGAGGGCTCGACTCACAGAGCAAGAGGCTGTCTCTCTCCTCTGGTTACTCACTTAGCTGTGCAGAAGGAGTTTGGAACCTCTACTAAAAAAAATGAAATGCTTGTTCTCTCAGTCCCAGACATGCTGATGCTGTTTCAGAAATGTCAGAGTGGTGTCCAAATGCGACTATGAATATTAATTTAATAGAGGAAATCGGTGAAAGCAAGACTAAAGAATTAGACACTTGCAGTGCTACTTTGCTGCTTATTATGGAAGTCTTTGCTGGTGATGGAGGAGCATATGAGTCAGTTAAAAGCACTGCAGTGCTGGAGAAAATTATTCTCAATTATCAGGATAAGAGAGAACAGAATAATATGGAGTGGAATTGATTTTGAAACTACTTAAAGTCACAAGAGAGTTTCACATTAACTTTTTTTTCCCCCTTAGCATGCTATAGTTCCTGATGAGTTTGTCTGAAGGATCTTATTGACCCCATCTCTTGTTTAGAAGAGACTGCGATTCTGCAAACCTACAGTGCTTTGGTGATTGATTAAAATGTGCTAGTTAGAAGCACGAGTTAAGTCTGCTTGAATGTGAGGTTTACTCTAAATGAAGTGAGGTGCTTGATGTCACTGCATTGCTCATTGGTAAAATCTCATTTCCTCTCTATTGCCTAAGGAAGCAAGTTGCTTCCCAATTAAAACAGACGTTTGGGGGTCAGGATCCAGGATTTTTCTGTCCAATGACCACAAACCCCAAATGTGGCAGTAGTACCTTGGAAGGGGGAGTTGTAAGTGTTAAAATGCTTTCTCTGGGTAGGACAGTCAGGGGCTGGGGATTCATATGTCTCCAGAACTTCTCACATCTCTCTCTTCCTCTGGGTTTGGTTCCCCATTATATGTCCACAGTCTTTCCCACATCGTCGTTCTTCAGGTTTTGCTGAAACTCAGGATTTCCGTTGCATCTTTGGGACTTTCACACATTGCACAACACACTTTCCTGGTCAGCAAATGGAGGAAAAAGTTGCTGTTAATAAATGAGAACACATTTGTGGGATTAATCGGTACCTAAAAGCAAGAAGAGGGAAAACAGGACCAGCTGCCCCATTCTTAAACCAGAACCTCCTTCATTTCCAGAATAGGTATTATTTGTGTAACTACAATGTAACAATACAGAATAGCAAAAGTTTATAAATGATACTTTCTCTATAAAACTGGCCTCCTGTACATGTTAATTCTGATTTCCCTTCTTACTTTTTTATGAACCTCTGTCAAGTCAGACTTGCTTTGGCAGCTTTGTATCACAGTTACCCTTTTTTTTTTTTTAATTAAAAAAATGCACATTTGTATTTTCAAAATTTCTTTACTTTCTCAATTATGTTGTGCATTTAATCTGCTGTTTCTGCTCTCCCCTTACGAGCTACAGCTGTTTTCCATGACTCAAATATTTTCTGCCTGTGACATAGAGACTGCCTCTTTTATTCCTGCAGTTATCCAACGAGCTGGCCAGCCTGTGCAACTGAACCTGCTCCTCACCCCCTTGGCCTGGGAAACCTGGGTTTCGTGCCTTCCTCCACAGCAGCCTGCTTCTCTCAGGTAACCCCTGCCCAAAACTCTCCTGAGCTTGTTCCTGAGGTTAATGGATGTGCCAAAGCAGATAACTGATTTCAGCAGAATGTCATCACTATTCGTGTCTGTTGCTTCTGTCTTCTTCAATAACTGCTGCTTTACTTGAAGATCCTAAATGTTAAGTCTAATTCTTGCTGGCTTTCTGCTGCAGTCTTTTGAGTACCTTTTGCAGGTAGACCCTCATCCTTTCATTTTTTCACTCAATCACACCCCTGATTCCAAACTGGCGTCCTTTAAATGTCTAGGTGATTTTTCAGCTCTTTCTTTGGCCTTCACCTGGCATTATTTTCCCTTTTCAGCCACCACATTTTGTCCAGTAACTTTTTCATCTCAGGATCTTGTGCTGCTTCTGCCATTATTTGCGTAGAAATGCCTACATACTTTATATGACAAAGCTGCTACGACAATGTACATTTGGTTAATTTATGTTGCCACAGCAACCGAGTCATGCAAAAATGTAATGTTACATTGTTTGGTACTGTACCTTGGTATTCCGATAAAAAGCTAGGGAAACATCATCTGTGTAGAGTTGCTGTGGAGCTGGGGCTTAACGAGATAGATATCTGTGCCTACAGAGTAGTTATCAATGGCCAGTGTCAAAATGGGTCTGCCAAGCAGGATCCTCTGGAGTCTAAATCCAGTTCTCTTCAGTTCTGGGAGGAACTGCAGGCATGTTGGAGGAGGGGATTAGGATGTTGACAAATACAAAACTGATCTAGAAAACATAAGGCACAGTGTGATGGGGGGAAAAAGCAAGCTGCTAAACCTAGGCAGGTATAAAAAAATGGCACAAATTCAGGAAAAGGAACAACTGGTGAAAATGTCATCTTCCAGGAGAGAATCTAGAGTCTACCGAAAGTCACAAGCTGAATATGAGTCAGGAATGTGTTTTCATGGCAAACAGAGTAAACATCCCAGGAAGATGTATGTGTGGGAAGCAGTCTGTGGGCTCTATGCAGTATTGGTAGGACACCAGTGGAAGGGCTACTTTTGTGCACCATACCTCAAGAAGTATGTGAACCAGCAGGAGACAGGGCAGGTGGCAACAAGAATGAGCAGAAGACAGGAAGACTAAAGGAGCTGGAGTTGTTCAGGCTAAAGAAAAGCAGGCAGAAGAAAGACATGCTAAGAGTCTTCGTATAGTTAAAGGCCGTTGCAGAGAGAAAGGGAATAATCTGTTCTTGGTAGGTAGGGTAAGATGTAATGGACTTAAATTGCATCAAGGAACAAAAGCTTTTTTAATGGTAACATTAGTGAGGCACAGCTTTATATTACAGAGGGTGTAATAATGTCTCCATTACGGGATGTCTTTAAGTATGTACTGGACAAATAGTAAGTACTATTGATCTGGCATTGGAAGTGGAGGATGGACTAGGTGACTAATCAAGGTCCATTCCAGACCTTTTTTTCTGTGATTACATATAATCTGAGGCTTCTCATTAATCATCATTCCTTTATCCAGTCCCATTGTACATTCTGTTTTCTTTTCAAGTAGGATCCTCTGTCATTCCTGTGTTCTTTGGAGGACAAAAAATATTTTGTCCCATTTTGCTCTGAGTGTAGTTGAAGACCAAAGCCTTTCTCACTTTCCTGGCAGCCCGCAATGGACACAGACTGGTGAGTTGTACTACTGTGAGGTGCTGAGGTAACTGTGATAATTCCATGTGAGTCAAACATGCAATAAATATTATTTAGATGATTGTTGTTGGTCTATTCAAACATGTTCCACATAAACCCTACATAATGTTAACGTAAATCTGAGATTCTTTAGGCATATACTAGATAAAATTACGCAATTCATAAAATGTTACTGTATCCCAGACCTACCTCATGCACACAATCCCACATTCTCCAATCTTCACTGTTAGGAATCCATAGAAGTTTTTAATGTGAACTGCACTACGTTACTTATTTTCTGGGCATGATTTGCTTTTGCAAAGCCTTGTGTATTTTAAAAAAAAGTAGTTTAACATTCACTTATACATAAATAGCTTATACCAAGAACAACTGGCATTTGTTTACTTGGCAGATCTAATCAACAGACAGCGTGCCTGATAGGTTTTCTGTTTTTCCAACCATGTTATCTAGTCTAATTAGATGTTACTTCTTTCAAAAACTCTTGCTGTTATAGCCTTAAATCAGCACGTCTGTGAGAGCGGACCCATGCACACTTTGGGCACCCTAGAATAAAAAAAAACTATTGCAATGTTTGCCAATACCGACTATATTACTTGCAGAGCTTTTAAAGAAAATGTCCATCAGGAGTTTAAACCTACCTTTTTTTTTTTTTTAAGGACAACTTCGGCAAATTGAATAGTCATCCTTTCAGAGAATGAGAATTTTCTTCCTGTACTGATTTCTTGTTAAAGATTAGTAGTGTGCTTTTCTACACAAAATATGTATTGTCCATGCACCCGTGCTGACCAACGTATTCATAGGTCATGTGGAAGAAGAGGTGGGGAGTAAAGTAGAAAATTTTTGTGATAATATTTGGGTTGGTCATAAAAACTAAAATCCAACAATTAAAAACTATTGACCTCATGTGAGGCAAAGGATGTTGGAGTTGTAATGAAAATGTCAGTGTTCAGCTATGACTGAAAGAAATAGGTATTAAGGAAAGAACAGAAAACAGAAAGCATCATTATGCCACTGTACATGTTTATGGTGCTCCAGTTTTTTGAGTGCTGCAAGCAGTTCTTGCCTTCACATCTCAAAAAGAGATGCAGCAGAAGTAGAAAAGATTGATATGGATGACCAGGGGTATGGGACAGCTGCTTCATGAGATGTGGCTGAATAGACAAACTCTTCAGCCTGAAAAGGACACAGCCGAGTGAGGGTATGAGAGGGATCTGTAAACCATGGATGGCACAAACCCCATGAATAGACTAACTGTCTCTCTTAATATAGGAGTTAGGGAGCATCAGATAAAATTGACAGGTGTCAGGTGTCAGAGAGACAAGGAGAAATTCCCTGAAACGACCAGTTTTCAGAAAGTAAGTGGATATGTTCATGGAATAAAAATCCATCTAGAGCCATTAAAGCTAAGATGCAAAGATCTCTTTTTCAGCAAGTCCCCAAGCCCCAAGTTCCATCCCTACTGGAGCCTTTATACTTTTGTTTAGTTCTTGTGTTTAGCAGAGGACATCTTCATCTGGCCACTGTCACAGAGAGGTCCTGGGCTGGACCAAGATGCGTGTCCCAGTGTGAGTTTTCGTACCTTGTCATTTATTAGCCTGCTCACTCAGAAAGCTCTGAAACCCGCTGACTTGTCCAGGGCCATGCTTCTGCAACCTTGCAGCACTGCAGGAGACACTTAGCCTGGGAAGTGATCAAAAGAATAAGCAGGAAGCAGAAATCTGCTTTTGATAAGTCAGGCCTTTTTTTCTTTTTTTTTAGTAAAAAATGATTGCCTCCTACATCCATGGGCACAGACAAGCATGGACAGATGCCTGACTCTGTTATCACCTTCTCCTTCATGATGAAAAAGCCAAGCAAAGTCCTAAGGCCACAAAATGGGTCAGTAATGCTGGGGGTGGGGAAAGCAGTGAAAAAATTCCCTGGCTGTGCTTGCCAGAGAGTGAATCAAGCGGATGCAAACCTACTTTCTGCAGCTGCGAGACCTCACTTGGGGGATCCCTGAAGTGGGTCGGGGCAGGGGTCGTGCTCGCTCTTCTCAAAATTTCCAGAGCATCAGCAAGAAGGAGAATTATCCACTGTCAACACATCGAGAGGTATGATTGAAAACTAGCATGGGAATCTTCTCCCCAGCAGAGCACAGGAAAGCAAGAGTTTGATGTTTGAAAAAGTCTGACTGACAGGAATATTAAACAGGCTTTCACTTAGCAGGATATGTACTCATTGGCTTCTGGAGACCAGGAAGGACAAAAGTCACCTCGAGCAGCAGCTCGAGCAACTGTGAGACACTGTATAGCCAGAGGAAGTAGATTAGTGCTGAAGGTTTCTTCATACTTATGATCCCCTTTAGTCTGCAGAAGGAGTTGGGAGAAGGTGGAGAAACCCAATGTTAGCATAAGAAAAAGAATTTCTAGGAAGGTCTTTATTACCCCATATATTCATCTATTGCTACTGTCATGCTGCTGTTTAATGAATAAGGGGGAGAAGGATATGGGAGTGTAAAATGCCTTAATCCCATTTATTTTCTATTGGGTGTTTGTATTTTGAGGCAATGAAAATTCCAACAAAAGTAGTTGCTAAAATGTTTCAGATTTTGAGTCAAAAACTTTAAAACATTGAGCCCTTTGGATGCATAAATTTTACAGAATTTTCATTAAGTTAAATAATTTGTGTTTCCATCCTTAGTTGGGTGTTTTGCTTCCTTGATTAGGAAGAAGTTCTCACTCTGAAATTTCCTTTAGTTTATCTTAAAATATTTTAAATGCCAAAAATTAAAATGAAAGAGCACTTGGGTGATAATTTTCAGATAATCAAATGTTAACCTTAGATCTTTTTTCTTCACAGATGGCAAAAATTGGCAGAGCGCTACAGAGGAACAAGCTCTTTTCTCTCCTTCTGCAGCCAATATGGCTCTTAGTCATATTCTACTGTTTCACCTGACATTATTTTATAAGTTTCATAGCAGTGCTGTGGGTAGTTGGTGCTTTTCTAATATGAAGTGATACCATTTTGTTTCCTTCATTTTGATAAAGTCTGATCTTACTGACGTAAAAAAAGAATCGGTGCTTGTGCTTTCTTTCCTGGGGGGATGGTGGTGGTGTATTTAGTATATAGTTCTGCTTCATGATGGCTCAGATCAACACAACAGTTACCACAAATGAAAAAAAAAAAAAAAAGGCTTTTGGTTGCAGTGAGAATTAATTCTTTTTTTTTTTTTTTTTTTTTTTTTAGGAACTGTGCAATTTGACCAAAAGCTGCTAAATACATGCTACCATTTTCTTAGTGGTTTTGCGTATCATTAATGAGGTAGCAGTAATTTCTTCTCTCCTAATGGTTGCTGTTCTTTATACCTCATCTCCTGGGAAATGAGAATCTCTACTTTCTTTACTCCTTCCATTTATATAATTTTTCTGTCCCCTTTTTTGAACAAAGGCCTGAGAGCAAACAAGCATTAAATCATCCCAGTATTTATTTATTCATTGTATTTGAGAGAGCAATACTATGATAGTTGGGACTGGGCATCCATGTTCTCAGATTTTGGTTCCCTTTGATTTCTTTTCCAATTTTTGAACCAACAGAACAGTTTCCAGTGTATATATTTTAGTTGGGAGGAAATGCTGACTTTATACAATCACTTTTTTATCTGCTCCAGTCTTTGAGTCTCTTGGGATCCGTTTTCCCTATTTCTGGCCACCTTTGTACGTCCTTATAAACAGAATCGTAGAAATCATAGAAAATAGTATGAAAAGAGACATCATTTGGCCCATTTTTATACTCCACAGCAGGATCATCTCCACCTAAATTAGTCCTGAAGGTGTTTGTCCTACTTCTTCTTGAGAAAGCCTGGTGATGGAGACACCATATACACTGTAGGCAAAGTGCTCTAGCACTGATGGGTCTGTACTGTTTAAATAATTTCCCTGGGGAATGTCTTTCAAATAGTCATCATGGGATTAATTCTCTAAGTGTAGATGTATACAGGTATATATCTACAAATACTGTGAGTTTCTAAGTTTCTGCTGGAAGAAGTGGAGATCTGGGTCTTGATTCAGTTGCCTACAGATAGGTGATGAAAGCCGCCTGAGATGGAAAGAGCACCCCTGATGTCTAACCTATATTGAAAGCCATTTCTCTCTGTCTCATCCATAGGACAGGAATGGAGTTCAATTTATGCCTTTCCTCTTTGTTGTACCCTTTACCCTGATTTATCATATTGCCTCTCATCTTCTACAGGCTAAACAAGTCCACTATTTCTTTAAACGCTGTTTATTCTCAAATCATCCTTTTTGTTCCTCTTTGGACTCCTTCCAGCTGGTTCACGTAGTTCTCGTAAGAAGGAACTTGAAACTAAACACGTGGTGTGGTGGAAGAGAGACTGCATGGCATTAAATGTACACTGCGTGAACCCCAGCTTATCTTTTAGGACGGGGGGTGGGGAATTTAATCAGAGGAAAAGCTCTCTTCCATTACATCCCCACTGAAGCAAAAGCGGTACGTGCAGCTGTGTAGTGCTCGCTCCAGGCTATACTTACTGTAAAGCTGAGCGCTGGATACCAGTGAGCCACAGGGCCTGGTAGGAGAATATCAAAATCCACAAGCACCGTGGCAGCAAAAGTGTGCTGGCTGTTTCTTGATGATTTATGTCTACAGTGCTTTAAAAAAGATGCTCGCAAAAATAAGGTGCCAGAAGTGCTCTTAATAAACTTTATTCTCGATCGCTACTTTAAGAAGGTATTGGCTTCATTCTTGAAGTTGTGGAGTAAATTTTCAAGTTCATGTGTGGGGGAGGAATACTGAGAGGATTTTTTGCATATATCTAAAAAGCAAGTTGATCTAAAAATACGCTCCATTGTAGCTCAGTGTTCAGAAATATTACTCTTTTCAGTTCTATTTTTATAAACAGTTTAAATGATTTATAATCATTCCTTAAAAAATTCCTTATTACTGTAGTACATCTTATGATGAAGGATAATGGTTTCTGAATCTTCTAATTGTTCATGTGTCAATCAATCTATAAGAAACTCAGAACAGTTTTGTGAGAAAAACGGAACAAACTTCAAGTGGAGAGAGTTGTCTCAGGTCAAAGGTAATACAAAGAAAATGCAAATGACCATACTGATATTAGGACCGTGGAAGAATGCACGAGTATCTGCAAATAGTGTTTGTAGTAAATCCTTACCACTTTGATTGTACCTTGATTTCAGTAGTGGTATGATACTAATAAGGAGCATAATGGACATGTAACCTGGGACTCTGGATTTCACATGAGTATCATTGGTTTGGAAAAATCATTACATTTTGAAAGACAGAAAACAAGACAGAAGATAGAAAATTTACTCCATACACTGTTGCCACTGTATGTTCGCCTAGAAACATCATATTTAGATCCTGCTGCTTTGATATTCTGGGTTCAGAATCATCTGAGAGGAAAGATAGGACATTCTGTTGTCTGTGGAGGCAGAACTGAATTAGATTTTCAAGTCTAAACTTTTCTTGTACCTCCAGAAAAGTACCTCTTGTACTTTTCTTGTACCTCCAGATCCTCAGTTGCTTTGATGCCAAGCCAAGATCCTGGGTGAGTCCCAGCTATGGCATGTGACCTGACCCATGGACTGAAGGCTTTTATGTTAGAAGCCTTGTGAGAATTAATTGGGTTTGTGATACTGAAATTGAAGACCCATCAACATCTTGATTGGATATCCTCTGCTTGTTGATACTGTCCAATAACACGTGAGATTGTCCACTCGCACCATATATTGCAAAGTGCTTTGAATTTGTATTATTGTTCATTAATAAATCTCTCCTGCTGTATTCTCTTACTAGTATTACTGCCACCTGATAGAGTTTTAAAATTGAGTTATTGGCAAATCTGTATGAATTTATTGTGATGTACTGACTGCTTCTAAGTTTCTCTGTGGCATTTCAGGTGTGAGTTTTGTCTTTATAAAACTTTACATTGTTTAGGACTTGCTGACATAAAGGACCACCCACTTCTCCTAGTTATTCAATTATTATTTATCGTTTGTATTATTATTACACCTAAAGGCTTATTAGTAGTAGATTGAGGACTTGTTCAAGGTGAAACAGCACAGAACGAAGAGGATCTCTGACCCTTCCATAGCACCTAACTTAGAACAAGAGCAGATAGATGGATGCCACAGTCAGAGGTATGTGATCTGAACAACCATTCATTTTGGAGATAAGAAATGAGATATTTCAAGATTTATATGTAGACAATTCATTTTTTTTTCATTTGAAAGTGACTTTTCTACTGAAACTGTACAGTGAAAAAACCAAAATCAACAAAACTGACTTGAAATCTCTTTTTAAACCCAAATAATTTTTTTTTTTTTTTTTCTGATTGACACAAACACTTCTTATTCTGATTTGGAGTGGAGAATTTGTTTCAGTTCTTGAAAATTTTCCCCAGGTGGGAAAAATATTTCCCATCTGCCTCTTCCCCAGAGGACAGGGAGGTGATGGAAGGCTCTTCGGTTCTTGTGGCACAGCCTGTACCGACACAAGAATGCGTACAGTAAACTGTACAGCTCACTTTTTGTGAACATCACATAATTTTATAGTCAATCATCTCCTTGATTTTTACTTCCTCCAAGTAATACTTAATAGCAATGACTATGCATGCCACTAGTGCTTTTCAAAATTTAGAGTTAACCATGTTGTAGGTGACTTGTGTTAAAGGATGGCTTCTCTGTAGAAGCACTGTGAGAAGCAATGTTGTGAACCAACTGAAAGCGTGGCTCACTGTGTAGCATTTGAGAGATAGGATGTGGAAAAGGCTCTGACACTGGTTCTCTTTTTCTCTTGTCAAATGTCAGGTTAATTTTAGTTACCGCTATTGCTTTTACTTGGTGCGTGTTCTCTCTGAAGTTGGTCTGAATTTGCTTAAGCATTGTAGACTATTGAGCCTAAGGCAGAGCTGACACTAAGTAGGGTTGATTCTGTGTTAGCGGAAGATTTGTTATTGTTTAGACATGCTGTTGTGGGGTGAAATCTCACCCTCTATTTAAAAGTGACAGTGCGAAAAGATTAACACATTAAAGAGGCATAATGATTTGTGATTTGATGTTTTAATATGTCCTATTGCAAAATTTGCTGGCTTGATTGCTGTGTGTGCAATTTCCCAAAATTACTTATGCAAAACACATTATGAAAGGGTGGCATCTTAGGCAGAGGGGAAAAGATTGCTCAGAAATGCTTTCCTAACCCAAATATGCTTGCCCCACGTTAGACCTACCCTAAAAAGAGATAACTAAACTTTTAAATATCTTGAAGTCCCCAAAAGTATTCCCGCATTTCACTGTCTATACAACACATTACCTACGGTATATTGTGATCGCCACCCTGGTCCAAGTAAAAATAATACTGCAATTTTTTATTACAATCCAAAATTAATTTAGTGCAGGTCTGGAAGACTGTACATAATGCCGGATGGAAAGCTGCTTCTCTGCTGGCAGCAGCATGTGGGGTTTTCGGTAAACCAGGACGTTTGGTGATGTTTCAGCTTTCACAGATGAAAGGTAAGAAAGATTTACATTTATACATAAACATGCACAGCGTGGGGGAGGCTCGTCTGCCTCACTGCTTGCGGCAACTGTTTGGGCGAAAATGAATGCTTGTTAAGAGTACTATTCTGGGAAGTGCTAAGAGTCCGCGCTGCTCACTGTGCCAACAGCCCCAGGAGCAATACACCTTAGATGTATGCCACAACACGGTCTGGCCACCAGCCATATCCTCAGCTTCAAAGGGTTATGGAGTACAATGAATTGCTTATTGATCAAACAGGGAAGAGCTCAGCAGCTACTGGTGGACGTTCCACCTTATACCAGAAACATCCATACTGTGACCGAGGGAGAGACACAGGTTGATAATGAAACAACATTAGTACAATTATTAACCCAGCAGGAGGTAGGGAGGTGGGAAGACTCTGGGCCATGTATCTGCTTTGATACCAAAGCGCTCATGTTTCTGCTTTTAATGAAGTCACATCCAATTTGGGACAGGCCTCTATTGCAAAATCCTCAATGGATTTGTCTTACTGGAGGCAAATCTGTCTCGGTGTTTGCTGGTGGGATGAGTGCAGAGCCGCTTTCTTCCTGGGACAGACGGGAGAAATAGCTGCTTGGTGTCCCAGATCCACACGATGCTATAGGATCCTTCTTGTTGGGGATGGCAGGGATTGCTTGATGGCAGCATTAAACAGCTTTGATTTTAGCTCGTGTCCATTTGTGGCTTTTGCCCCTGATAATAGCCCTGTGTAGTGGGTCAGTTTGGGGTTCTGGTGTCCAGGTGTTCTGCATGAGGTTTATGGTTGTTTTGTATCCTTGGGTAGTTTCTCTCCACTGGGTTTTTGGTTGGCAAAGAACCAAACTGTGCCAGTTTGTTGAGCAAAGGAATGGTTCCCTACCATGGGCAAACACAAATACTCAGGCTGCTGCTTAGAACTACAACCCGTTAGAGACAGAGCTGGGTGTTCCTGGGACAATCTAATGTCATGCTAGATGGACCCAAGAGGGTACTGAAAAAAAATCACGAGGCTACAGTCTTTGCCTTCTCTAGATCATACTCAAAAGAGAATCACTTTTTCTCACATTTGCTGCTTTTCAGTAGCTAACAGTGAGACTTTAACATAAAAGACAGTTGCCTGACATTAGTCAGGCCATTAATTTAGTCTTACCTCTTTCTGCAAGAGGCATTGCTAACCAAAGATTAGAACTGTGCAGCTCGGGCTTGGCCTAGCTGTCTTGATAACAGTTTATAAGCATCTTGCCAAAATACTAGCGTAATATGTACTGGGACTGGCTCTAGGCATATTGCTGCATGGACCAAACCTTTTTGTACGCTTCTCCAAATGTGTTGCCGAAGGCTATGGTTGCAGGAGGACAATAATCCAGCAGTGGTTTGCATAAGGTTAAATTTGTATCCTGTTATCTGAACAGAGCTTTCAGCAAGCCTGAATGAAACTTGCTGTTCTTGCCTCATTTTTCTGTGAATACTTTTTCAGGATCATCTGCTAGTATTACTGCGTGTGTATTTGCATCACACTTAATCAGTATGATTAATCTGCTATTTTTACACAGGCGACAATCTTCTATATTAGGAAAATGCCAGGTCCTTGCCTTAGATGTCACAACAACTCTCCCCATATCAGTCCTTATTCTGAGAATTAATTAAATTTGATTGAAATGATGTAATACCCCGGGATTAACCCTCTTTTTATTTGAGAGTAGAGGAAGGTTTCCTTTTTTAATGTGATTTATTGCTTGGCTGGGTGAGAGTTATGTGTCCGGAAGAAGGCAAAAGTTTAAAACAACATGTAAAAATGCAGCCTTCAGGTCAATTGCTTCTCATCCATATAGGGCAGAAATTTGTAAGATACCCAGTTTAGCTCTCTCTAACTGGATTAAGACCATGACTTCATTCTAGCTAACAGTGGTCTATCTGAGCTGGTTTAAAAACTAGATTGCCTAAGTACCACTGGCAGTTTGAATGTGCCAGTGTGCTGCCCCACGTGAGCTGTGAAACCTGACGGCACGGCTTTGTGATTCAGAGAGTTTCCCCGATGCTCTGCTGCACGCTACCGACTCTTGGCGTCAGTCTGACTGCTCACGCGTGTTTCTCAGCCCTCTCCCGGGTACCTGAACTACCTACTGGAGCTCTGAGGAGTCTGAGAGGGAATCAGTCTTCTTCAGGATCACCGCTAATTCTGGTGTATTTTTGTCTCTACTTTTCCAGCTACCCTAAAATCACTCGTAGCACTATGAGTATTAGTACTATGAGAGCTACATTTTTAAAAATAAAAATTAAAAAAACTATATTACAATTAATTGGAAGATGTGAGAAAGTCATTGCTTTGTTTAAGGTCAAATACACAGAAACGTGTGCGGTCCGTTCTTTTTCATTCTGCTACAAAGCTCTCAGGTTGCTCACTAAATCCAGTTCTTCAACGAGTCTCACCCTCAAATTTGGTTATCTTGAGATGGATTCTGATTTGGGTTCAAACTTATGTCACCATTTTTCTCCAGAAGCCTTCAAGGAAGATTTCAAGGAAGCCCACAAGTGAACCTCCGTAAAGCCTTCTCTGATCTTTTGGAGTACAGTTTATAACTGTGAAAAGTAGCCACTGAAAATGGAATTTTATGTGAACGTATTATTTGAGTATCCCTTCTGAGACACAATGTTTATATTTATAAAAGGGTGAAAAATAGAAGTGATTACTGGTGCTTTTTAGATAATAGTTATGAAGATACCAAAATGAATCTGGGAGCAGTAGTGTATTGGTGGTAAATGACTCCTCTCCTTCCCTGTGGTCCCCCAGGTCTGGCTTTCTGACACTGGGATACCATGACATGCGCTAGAAAGCCGATAAAACCTCAAACAATTAGTTCTGTGCTGTTGGCAACTCCACTGATCATTGCATGTGAAATAGTGTTATACACTGAGCAGATGCAGTTGCAAAATCTTTACTTTGGAGGTCCCTGGTTTGGCTGAGAAAACGTCTTCATGCTGCAGCTTCTCACTGTTCATTCCCGGCCCGATGGCACTGGTACTGCACTGCTCTGTTGTGGGGGATGTGTAGGAAACTGAACCTTTTGGGAGTTTTTTTTTTTAATTCTGTTATTGTCAACTACAATAACTCCAGCTGGTGCTGGAGTAAAGATATCTTATGTGTGCTCATGTATTTTTACGAGCTCCAGCTAATGCTCGGGGGAGGTTTTATATATATATTTTTATATATATATAAAATATAAAATTAAATACTTTCTGCATTTTCATCTGTGAACTTGTTTTATTCAGTGAGTAACAATCAAATGAGGTATGTTTTAAATGTCTTTTTTTTTTTTTTTCCACTGGACCCTGACATCCATGTAGCATCAAGGAGGATGGCATTAATTACCCATACCCTGTGGTGTTCTGCACCTGTTGCTTGTGCTATTTATTGCTTTTGATTCTCAGGAAGTGTAGTATTTAACAGATATTTTGAAAAATTGTTTCATCTTGCAAGATTTCCCCCCCTATTTGATAAATGTGGTTTCACCAGGAAGGTTTTTGAGAGAGGGTTATTCTTCCCCTCTGCTCGGTGATTTTGTGCCAGGCCTCAGAAATGCTGATCTGTTTTTCTGTCCAGAGAAAGCATTCAAGGATGGTGTCAACATTGAAGGGAAAAATGACTGATCACAGAGGTTATGCACTAGTGGTTATGGGAAAAGCCCTGTTCCCTTCAAATGTAACTGCTAATGGGTTTTGCATTAAACTAAACCAAAGTTATAGCAGGCTTATTACCGTAGCTTGCAAACCAGCCGGGGTCATGTTTCTGTTAATTCTGCACTTGCACTCATTGCGGAAGACCGTGGCTATAACCCGTCAGATGGTGTTGATCACAGGAGCTCCGATGTGTGTGGCTTTTGGATAAAGTGTCCTCAACTGCTGTCAGTTTTGGTGGCATCGCTGCCTGTGAACGACCGCTCCAAGCATCCGTGGTGCAGAGCTGCGGGCACCCTGCTCGGTTCGCAGCCCTGGCCAGGGAGCGGGTGCTCCCAACCAGCAGCTCAGGGTGCTCAGAGTGACTGTCCCACCAACAGCTCAGGGTGCTCAGAGTGACTGTCCTACCATCACCTCTGTTTGGGCTGAGTTCGTAGCATGTTTCCCTGATGGTTTTGGCCTGGGCCAGCTGATGCTCTGTTGGACAACGCCTGGTTTAGCCCAGGCCTGGGACTATTCCCTGTAGGCAGTTCGGATGAGGCCACTCTGTTTTAGCGGATGGAGGGTATCTACACGCATGTGAGCCGTATTGTACCAGTTGGTCAGATAAGAGTCCCAGGCATGTTTCATTTACTTGTACAGATATGGTATAATGGATAGTCTAATGGGGCTCGCTGTCTGTATTTTAATTATTCCTCTGTCGTATGGTATGAAGGTATTACAGAGGTGCTATGAGAATAAATACATTGAGAAAAGGCCGTGTGATGCTGAGAAAATGCGGCTACCAGGACTACTTAAGCACTATTGATCAAACTGGAGCACTGTATTTAATGAATCTCTGCCATTTCTTTTCCTACTTTAATGTTCTTGCATGCTCAGCATAGATGACACTCAAAAAGCATAAAGAAGTAAATGCATATAAGCCAGCTTCCCAAAAATAAATGACAGGAGAAAAATAACGGTGCCATCAAGGGCATGTATTACTATACAGCAAAGCATGTGAATGTTCTAATTGCTGTTGGGAGTGTGCGAGCCTCTTACTGTTCCTACCGGTTGTTCCTCTTTGTTTCCCTGTTTGACATAAGGGAAAGCATTTATAAGGCTCTCTTAAAAAAAAACCAACCCAAACAGGCAGTGTGTAACCATCCAAAAAGCAGCTTTTTGTGCATCTGAGGAGTCATTTCAGTCTCTCCTGTGGTACTTTTAACACATAGCCTGACTGGAAGAATACAACACGCTGGTCCATCCCTGCTGGCCAGAATGCTGCCCAGGTCATGTAGACACAGACTGAACTGTGATGAGCCATACGCCAGAGCTCTTACAGCTTCATTATCATAACTCATTAGGTCTTAATCAGCTTAAAAACAACAACAGTTGATTGTGCCAAGTGACAATGTGTTTGCTTCATGACTGTGCTCTGCTCTGTATTGTCTCTCCTCCCAGTACAGTGCCTGGTTCACGGACAATGTCCCCTCAAAGCCCTTTGTGACCCTGGCATGAGCTTCCTGGGCCCCACTGCTCCTGGGGTGGTGTGTAATGGAAGATGTCCTCTGCCGGAGGACATTCTGCACTCGTGCTGTAGCCAGGCATACTCCAGCTCCCTCAAGGTCAAAGGCAGTACAGTGGTCTGAGGGAGGAATATTTAAAGCCCTGAATGTGGTGGAGCTTCTTTAGTGTCAGAGCAGCTCTCACACACTAGCAGCTAAATAAATACCGATCTAACTGCAGACTCACAAACATGGAAAGACCTTCCAAGCTGAGCTTTTAGTTAAGAATCACTGTTCTCAAAATATCCATGTAGCTTGTCCCATGGGTCACCCAAGCTATCCACTGTATTAAAGAGACCAGGAATTACTTTCTCTTCCAAGTGAAAATATGTGGCAGGTGTCAGCATCCTTTCCAAGGTAGAAGGCCAAGCTGAATGTTTCCTTTCCAAATTAAAGGTCAAATGTGCCAGCAGAGAATTGCGGGACCCAGAGCAAGATTCCGCTAATCAGATATCTGAAGCATCTTGGCTCGGGGTGAAGCGCGGGCCAGAGGAACAGGGATCTGAAGCCCTTCTCTGTCCTGTCCTCCAAGATGTCACGGCCCTGAACTCCAGCTCTCTGTGTGCCATGTGGGCTCTGCCCCTTGGCTTGCTTGGTCCCTGTGCAGCAGATTGCCCATCCCTCGTACTCGACAGGGACTTGCTGCTTGTAGCCCTTTTAAAGCAATTACTTGGAAGGGCAGCAGCCTGAGGGAGGTGGGGTGGGGAGGAGGATGGGAAAGATGATCACAAAATTACTAGATTCAGTGGCTGAAAAGTTGTGACTCAGATTTACACATCACCATTCCCTCCTCCCCTAAATCAGTGCTGTTTTCTTTAAAACACTGATTTTACTTTTTCTTTTTTTATGGCCCTCCCTCCACTCTCCCTAGCCACATCTCTGTGCTTTCTTCCACAATGGCAAGATTTAGAAATGGGATTAATTTGGACTGAAGGCCCAGTTCCTTGCCTGACCCGCTGGCCCTGGGCTTTGAGCTGGGAATGGAGCAGGAGTTGGGATAACAGGGTGGCAGCCAGCACCAGGGAGTTCAGCCTCAAGCAAGGGTGGAGATCCCACTCCCAGACCTTTAGGCAAGTTTAGAGGGCAGAGGGAAAAGACAAAAACAGGCAGCAAAGTCTATTTTAGCAGGCTCAGAGGAACAGGGCTGAGGATGAGGGACACGACCAGCAGTTTTGTAGCTCTGTGCAAATCTGAGGAGGCATTAAGGAGCGTCAAGGTATTTGTGATATCTCCTCCTTCCTGACTCACTAGCAGGATTGCCTGTGGCAAGTACTCGTCTTACTTTTAAAATTGGTCCAGGCATGGGATTCTTTTTTTCCTGAGAGTAATTAAGATGCACAGAAAAAGTATGATTTCTCTTTATATGTCTTTGCTGATGACTATTGTCAGCCTGTTGCAGACATTTTGGCTTGTCTATGTCAGGATTAGACCTGCTGTCGGTTGGTGTCCTGCATGGGCTCGCTCCCAGTCCACTAGCATCCTCTTAGCTAGACCTGAAAGACTATTCAGATAAACTCCAAATAAATTTAGGACAGTGCAATGCTTTAAAGGAGAGACTGGTGACTGGGGCCAATCTGTCATCACATTTCTTTTCCACTAAATTTGTTAATGAATAAAACCAGTGTTCAGCACTCATCTTCTGCAAAAAATGCCCCTTAAAGATGTTGACAAGTGGTACATAAAATTAAACTTTTAAAATTTGGACTATCATTTATTTTGTCTGTAGGTTTTTGGCTATGAGGATTGTGAAAAAGAAACGGAAAGTTGGTGAGCCCTAAAAACTGAATAATAATCTTCTTTTCACCATTACGAAGTGTAGCTTTTCCATTAGCTGAACTCCGCTCCTGGGTCAGCTCCAGCAGTGAGGCTGAACTCTACTTGCATTTAACACCTCTGACTGCTCCTGTGGTCATTACTTGAGATGATACCCAGACCTAATTTGTAGAAACAGTAGGCAAGAGAGGGGAAATTCAGTCTGAACATTTTGTCCTTGAAATTATGGGCACAAAGTTAATAACATAGCTAAAATCTTAATTAATGTTATTTTCAATCCCCTTCCTGAACCAGAACTATTGACGTCTGGTGTAATCTCCTGAATGCAACCCCACAAAAGCCTTCGCCCACATACCCCGTTGTAGGAACCAGAGCACCTGAACACATCCTTGTTTGTTGTCCTGTTCAATCAACCTTAAATACCAGTAGCTTTGCCTCAGCAGCAATGCCTTGGGCACGATTTGTCATGCTCTCTGCACTGACTCAGAACCCTGCACTTCTCGGTGAATCTAACCTTCCCTTTTCTTTCTTCAAAGCCCTCCAGGGCAAAAACCAATTTGCTGGTAGTAGTTCTGCCTTTTTATGGATGGAGAAAGTATTCTATTTATTTCTAGAGATGTACATTTAACTTTCATGTCCTTTTCCTTTTCTTGTTAGCTAAGAAGCTATTGCAAGAGTTTCTTTTTTCCTCAGTGGATTTTTCCACATAATTAGTGAGAAATGGCAATTGCAGTGTTCACCGTGTACTTGTGCTGTGGACAAATCACATTGAAGCACTGTGAAAAATGTAGTGTCATTTCCCACCAAATGTAATGAACAATATTGTATCACCTACTGAGTGGCAATCTGTAAAGCACTGGCTGCTCAGGACTCGATGCAGAATGACGATTTAAAGGTTGCTGTTCTCTGTTTACTCACAAAATCTAGATAATACAAATTTGTAATCCACAGGATGATGCATATTTCTTAATTTTTATTTACAGGGTCTAGCCGTGGTGCGTGCCTTGAGCCCTTCGTCCCAGCCTGCTGATTAAAGCTGACAGCTTTTGAGATGCAGATACATTCCCATTAATAGTGGAACTGGGATCAGAAACCTAGTCATTTCTAAAATTACTGCATCTTGAGAGGACTGAGATAAATGGGTGTCTTGGAGGATAAAAAGTCCTCAACTCCTTCAGTTAAGGCTTCCAGTGAACCCACTTATGTTTTTGTTGAGACAAAGCAGAGGAACACTCACTGCCCTGTTTACTGTCTCCCCAAGCCAATCAAGTAAAGTTGAGGGCTCAAAGGAAGGTCATTAATAACTGTACAAAATTCTGGTCCTCCCCCCCCAGCAGCGTCCCTTAAACAAAGCAGCAATTCTTTGCTGCTACGCTGTGCAACTTTTCCTCACTCTGTTGGTATGCAAGGGTACATGTCGCACTGCAGCAATGAAATAGGATGCAAAGGTAAGAAAAAAACCCCAAACCTCAGTCATTTACTGTTATCTGTCTGACAGCCCTAATAACAGTAATTTAATAAATGATTCAATATTTTTTACAGGAGGCAGTAAAAGGTCAGTTCTTCACTGTTAAGAGAACGAGACTTGTATCCCAGATGTCCAGTGTGCAGTACATGTATTATGTGCAACATCCTCAGTATAAAAACTGAGTTTAACTCTCCTGGCCAGATTTTGACCCTGGAAGAGTAGGAAGGCCTGATCCCATGTCCTTCAAAAAGAAGGAAACTACTCCAGTGGACTCCTGTATAATACAAATGAGGCTCTAACATTGATTGGTTAGGTTAACTTCAACTTCTGTTGAAGTCAGTGAAATTGCTGAATATTTACCTGGACGTAGAAGAATGGGAAATCTAGCAGGTTATTTCTGCAGCATACCTTCGTTCTCAAGTCTGCAAACTCTCATCCTGGTCATAAGAGATACTCCTTGCTATGTACTTAGAAATCAGTGCAACAGAGCTTGCTCTCTACTCATGGCTTTCATTGTAAATTGACTGTAATATTCAACAGCTTTCAGCCAAAGAAAACTCTGATGCCTTTATTGAAGAAGCCACTTAAACAATTACCTGTTTACAGAAGAGCATAGGAAACCAACTGCTGTTTGTTTTAAATGGAAACAGAATCGGTACCCTTTTAAACAGATATTTTTCTTAGTAGTATCAACGCTGTGGATGTCACGGGACGTGCCACGCTCCTGATTCCTAGATGGGAACCCAGGTGTGATATTGGACACACCGGCCCCTTCTCTTGTGCCAGTTTCCTACATAGCTGAGAATTATAGGTGGAAAAAACAGGGCTGGGTGGCTTCTTACAGGTCACCTACAGTTGTCCTTTTACCCAAGGGAAAATGAACTGTAACTAGGCCATCCCTGAGCCATGTTTCTGCAATATATTCTTAAGGATGATGAGGATGGGCAGGGGTCAGCTGAGGCCTCATGTGCTCTGAGGAGGTTGTGGGTATCTTCCAGAGCTTTTCTGCCTACTCACCTCCAGTTTATTCACTCCTGGGATGATCTATAACTTTTTGCAAGAGTTTGGCTTCTCTTCATCCTGTGCTTCTCTCTTAACTGTACTCTTTCCTGAACAGCGCTTCATCTTTCTTTCTGTACATGTGTGTCTGTAAATGGGAATTATGGAAGCATGGAAGTAGATCCATTATGCTAAAGAAAAACAGAATTTTTTTTTCTGATTTTGTTGAGGGTTTTTTTGCTGTTTCTGTTGTGTTTGTTGAAATGTATTTCAACACAGGAGTTTGGGAAAGAAGCGTAGCACTTTTCATCTTGGTTTGGCTAATTCATAGCAAAGCTCCCAGCTGTACTAACTCAAAGCTGTTATCATGCCTCTTGGTTGCCTGGATAATACAAATTAGCTGGATGCGTTGTGGCTGGATGCATCACTGGCATGTCCCCCATGGTAGGAGGGACATGGGAAGTGATGTTGCCTTTTACTCTGGTATAAGCCTGGTCCAGCCACCCTGAGACTGAAATACGAAGAGAAAGTGGCATGTGGGGCTGGTTCAATAGATGAATAAAGAATTTTAGCATTTGTAGCTAAAATTTGACACTGTCCACTTGCAGTAGATTTATGAAGACATGCGAACCCAGGGAAAATGGTATTATTTATAGGAGAGTGTCACAGGTGGAACAGATTAACTGAGATCGTGGCCACATCTTTTTAAAATTCAGTAGCAGTTTTACATTTCAAATGGTAGTTTCTTTCTGTTTTCTCTCAGCTTAATTTCAGCAGGGCTAAATTCCTGTTTTCAGGCTGATTTGCACAGATGGATTATCTGGCAGAACATAATACAGACTCCTGAAAGAATCAGATTTCTGTAGCTGGTTGCCATAATTCACAGCATATTTAAGGCAGTAAAAAAATTGCAGCAGAGGGAAAATGGAGAAGAAAAGATGGGAAGCAGAAGAAATGATGGCAAGGTCACATCAAGATCGTTGAAGTCTAGGGAAGGAGAAGCATTGATTTCCATAGCCTGTGGGTTGGGCCCATAGGAGACAATTACTAGAGCCCCTGAGCATTGGGGTGAGTCGTCTCTGCAGTTGATTACTTGTAGCGGGATCATAGCAAGAGTGGATTTAGAGGGGCCATCAACCTCTCATACAACGCCTTTCATTTATATTTCATATATGTGCTGCCCTTTCCCTCCTTATATTTCACTGTTCCTCCTCTGCACCCTGATTTTGCAGCACATGGAGTAAGAGGCAGGTGCCTTTCAGGTGAGACTGGGACAAGGTGGTGAAGGCTGATCTGATTAATGAGCTGTGGGAAAGGAGGGCAGGTCAGGGGAGGAGAGGTGACACCAGGGAAAGTTTACCTCAGCGTGAGAGCTGCAGGCACTGTCAACTTCTCCCGGTGTTCCCGGCATGTGTGAAAAGAGTAAGAAGGAGAATTTCTCCAGGCCTTTTGGACCCATGAGCCAAGCCCTTGCGAAACTGTCCTCACTATTTTCTCTTCTTCTTCTGTAGCCCTGGAAAATGGGCTATTTTTTTTTTTACCAGTGAAATGAGATGATTGAAATAGCCCTTGCTATTTTGTGTACTAATACAGGAGAGCAGGGAAGGGCATACTGAAGCCCCTTTCAAAGCAGTGAGATTTAAATGAATGTTTAACATATAAATACACGCGTAACTGTGACCCAAATAAACATGCTTTTCTGAACTGGGGCATTAGTTACCAAAGCAAAGGCACAAAGGAGAAATAAAACCCTTCAGAAGCCCCTCCAGGTTCTTCAGCTGCTGAAGTCCAGAACGACTTTACAAGAGTCCAGCATTCAGGGAAGGAGTCAGATTGCGAAACCTAAAGGTAGGGGACTGAGAGCTCTCATGCAGAGGATCCCATCATGGGTAATGGCACTCCAGCTGAGAGATCTCAAGGGATGAGGCTGGAGGGACCTGCTCAGCATCCAGGCACTAGAGACCTACATGCTTGGTTGGGTGCCTGCACGTAGTGTTGTTTAAGCTACTTGGCCTCCAGCAGGCCATGGTCCCTTATAGGTCATGGGGCTGTCTGCCAGCCCCATGTGGAAGTCTTGGGTGGCCCATAGCATCCCAAACAGCATGAAATCCTCATGTATGGAAAACTGAATCAAGCGGTAGGTAAATATGTCAGGGTGAACTGAATTATTCTCTGGGTTCTGCTGGCTGTGCTTCCTCAGGATTCAATCCAGTTGTCAGCACATAGGTGCCTAGTGCCAATCGAGATGTCCTTCAGTACCCAAGACATCCATGTGAGCTGGTGCATGGGGCACAGGACCTATACGAGACTAATGCCCTCTGTGGCAGCAGCTGGGGACCAGACATATCAGATGAGACTCAACACTTACCTGAACTAAGTCTTGTATCTCCAGTGATCACAGCTGGCCCTGGGTGCCTAATTCGCATGTAGACATCTCTAAGTACACACCTAAATGTATGTGTTTACTCTGCAACTGCTTGCTGTCCGGGGTTAACTACCCTTTTCTCCTTAGCTAACCATACCTTGAGACAGGGGCATCAGCTGGTAAACGCAGAAGGCACTTTTACTAAATGACCCCTGTCATACCCACAGAGTACATCCTTACACTTGAACAAAGGAGGGAAAAATAATAGCATTATGGACCAGAACTTCTATTCTTTACTTAGGCAAAACAACTTCAGGGTTATTGGCAGTGCTGATGAAGAGCATTTCTTCACATTGAATAATTATTTAATACTGTGTAATCATGCTAAGATATTGCAGTCATTTCCCAGGAACTAATCTGTAACCACAGAGAATGATAAATTGAGTGACATCCATTGATTTGTTTGTGACAGTGTTTAAAAAGTAGAAGTTATTAAAGCACTGTTTTGATCAACACAACTTCACTGATTATATATCTCATCTACCTCACTAGGTTGATTTCCCTCTGTATTATTAACTCTGAAACTTGGCTTCTTCTAACAAAGAGTTATTTCTAAATCCAGTATTTCCATTACGCAGTTAATTCCATCTGTGTTTTGCACATGTGCTGGTTATGGCTGAAAAGTCAGTGTTGGCAACTTGGTATTATGTGAAGTGCTGAATATAGGAGATGAGGTACTCAAAACTGCTGACTGATTAGTGGCAAACTCCCCTCATATACTGCAAAGATGCTGGAGAAATCAATGTCACCAGGGTGCAACGTCACGTGGGACATTTTCTCCACACCTCTGAGACCGCCTCTGTGGGGTCTGTACCTGTGGAGCATTGAAGTCATGGCAGGCAGACTTCGCTTCGTCTGGCTTCAGTCATCTAGAAGTAAGGTCCATGCAAAGCTTATGAAATAGCCTCCATCAATGTTGAGAGGCAGAGAAAAGCATTTCAAAGGGTGATTCTCTTCCCCTATTGACTAGAGAGGGAATTTAATCATTAACTGAAGCTGGATACCTAACTATTATACAGCTGAAGTTATGTGACATGAATACCTCCAAAGTCCTAAATCTATAGGAACATTTGCAACAGCTCTGGAGCCTTTTGCTCTGTACTTAGAAAATTGCTGCATTTGCTGTAATTTTAAGTAAAGGTCTATTGTCTGTAAAATTGAGACTTCAGTAATAAGCCTGACATTTAAAATTGTGTTAATGAATTGAAAGACCTGGAGAGACCATTTAAAATTACATGCCTTTCTATCTGTGCACTGAATAACTAATGCTGGTCTGGTTACTAATTTC
The DNA here is from genome assembly GCF_000708025.1 of Charadrius vociferus. Taxonomy (NCBI): domain Eukaryota; kingdom Metazoa; phylum Chordata; class Aves; order Charadriiformes; family Charadriidae; genus Charadrius; species Charadrius vociferus. The sequence continues at coordinate 138,752 of NW_009648857.1, read as the reverse complement.
TGCATAGTTTAGCAGGGTACTCAGCCCATTATCTTACTCATTTCATCTGGAGCAGAGCTCAAGGCTGACAAGTACCACTGTGCATATCATTGCCACCCTTTCTGCAGTTGCCTTAATTGTACTTCATTACTCGTATCCGATATCTTGTACTCCAGGACCTTAAATAAAATGATCTTAGTTTTAAAGGTGCTACTGGAGAGGCTAGTTTGGACTTCGGCATCTTTGAAGACAGTTTAATAGTGAAAACAGATTGCCAAATGCAGAAAGTTTACAGTTTTTTCTTCTATCTGGTATTAACTTTTCTCTACATGTGTTTTTAACATTTATTTTCCAGTTCAATGAATCATATGTAATGGATTGTATTTGATCATTACCTCTGATTTTAGAGATTTTAGAGTGAGGTTTGAGTCTCCTAAAAGGACCTTGTTTTTCACTCGTATGAGCCTATGGCTTCTTTTCAACAGCACGAGAACCTTAATTTTCCACTTTGGGTTCCCTTTACAAAGCCAGAGTCATTAGTTTAAATAAGAAAACATAACAGAAGTGCTAAGAAATGGGCAATTGTTACCAACTGTGCCCTACATTTCATTATGGTAACAAAGCATTTTAGGAGTCTTTGGAATGATTAAATACTAAAATGCAAATCTTGGCCAGTAGCTTTCAAAGCCGACACATCATTTGGGACATCTTATTTCTTAAGTATGTACCTTGACACCTTGACTAAAATTGCTGGATTTGACAAACGGGCCAACTCCCAACCTCTAAAAGTCAATTTCTTTTGTTCAGTTGAATTAAAACTCCAGAAACATTGACCGCTAAATGTACTGATCTTACATTCAGGAGGAAAAAGGCACACTTCTTCCTTCTCATGCTATTTTTTCTATCAATCAGATTAATGAGCAATCTTTGCTTAGATAGAGATTTTCTGTACAAGTTTTCTTTTGACCTTGAATATTAAATTTGGCTCTGGCAAGCAACAACAGTAAGAATTTAAATAAACATACTTGAGATTTCAAGGTTTGGTTTTATATTTGTCCCTTTTATCTGGTGCCAAGAAGTCTTTTATTGCAGGATAATTTCTCAACTCCTTTCCAATGAATATGTAAAATTCTACCTATGTCAGGGAACGATATCCCTTTTGAGAGGGATGTTTGTAATATCTTCTGCCCATTTCCCCCTCACATCCCAATTTTAATGACATAATTTTGCACTTACGATCAACAACAAAAGTAATTCCAGTTTTCCAAATGCCATGTTAAGAAGTCTGATTATCTCAAAACAGAAGCAACAGAGGGCTTGTCTTCACAAACTATGCATTATCAAGTTCAGAGAATAGAGTTGTGATATTAAGTTGATTGAGGCTACTTATGATATGATCTCATATCCAGGGCTTAAGATTTTCTTCAATGAGATGAGGAAGAAACCTACCACCTGTGACTCCAAAAAGTATCTCTTAAACAGAAGTACCTGTATTTGGAAAGACATAAAGCCTATTATTTAGTTTTCTTGTTTTGATGTGTAAGTCTGAGAGCTCCATCAGACACAACTTCTTTTCAACACGTCTTTTTCTTTCCCTGTTGCTGTCAGTAGCTCATGGGAACTTCACCTTCCGATGCCAGGCTCAGGTTTTGGTGGGAGAGCTTTTTTTCTACTTTGATTATAGATCAGCCTCAGACAGCTCAGGACTTGGCCAGCTTGCTGCCTGCCTCAAAGCCTGTAGATAGCCACTACTCCTATAACACTGAAAGCTGCAGCATTCCCATTATATGCCATTCCCTTGCATACCTGAGGTGATGGCTGGTGGGTCCCTTTGATGCAGAACAGTTTGGTGGGGAGGGCAGATGTGGCAATATTCTCGCCTTCAGGTATGAAGGGACTCCGCTGTCTCCTGAGTGAATAGTGATTGAAAGGACTGATGAGATCTGGAAGATTGTGAGAGACTTTATGGGCTGGTAGGTAAAAGCAGACCACTTGCTTTCTCCTCTTGAGCTTTCCTGCTTATTTCCACTGCCCTGTAACCTATCCTGGAATAACAGTGACAATGCAGGAAGAGTCAATCAGAAACAGCTACTCTTGGATTAGTGTTCCATCAGAAAAATCAAGAATAATTTGTCTGATTTTTGGAGCAGGAGGCTCTGGGCCATCTGCAAATCAGGTCCTGTATCCAGTTTCAGGTCCAGTTTCTCAAGTTGACCCTCAGACACTGAGATCACCAGAATCAGCGACTGCTCTTTAAAGTGTGGACATTAATCCCGAATGCTTTACATCGAGATCAGAATATGCACAATTGAGTTCCCGTGGAATATTAAGAGATTAAGAGAGCGAATATGCACAATTGAGTTCCCGTGGAAAATACATGAATATTAAGAGATTAAGAGAGGACTTAGTGGATTTGTCTGCTGCTACTCACAGTGCATCACTTAAGTGGACCTAAAGTTCCAGCTTAGTTGTGGAATTTGCGTTGTGGTGTGAATGAAGAGGTCACAGAAATGATTTGCCAGATATTGCAATGGGCACATCCTTTGAAAGCACATGTGCAGGAATTGATTCATTGACTCACTGAATTAAACTGTGTTTTAAACATTAAACTGACAGTTGCTAAGCAATTAAAAGAGGTGCCTATTCTGAAGTGCTGATAGAAAGAATATAGTCAACATCTTTAAAAAATGTACCATTACAGCATACTTTGTGACAGGTTTCAATCCCTTATGCTTCATGAATTATTAGCAAGTTTGACAGCGTAGGAAGGCTTTGATCAAACCAGTCCAGTGCTTCAACGTTGCCCCAAAATGGTAGACAGGAATTCCTGGAGAAAAATGAAACCACTTTCCTCCCTGCTTCGGACCACAGTGAGTGGGAGTATAATTGCCATTCCCACATAATTTTCAGCAATTTTCTATTTGTAATAATGGAACTTTTTTTCTTTTTTCTTTTTTTTTATTTATTTTTTTAATCACAAAGAAGCCAATAGCTCAGAAAAGACAGTTGTTTATAGGTATACTTTTTGCACAGGCTAACTAGGAGTCAGGCTCGAGGCTGCAAAGCCTCCCACTGAGCCTGATGTCCCACACTGGCATGTGAGCATGACCCCAAATGTCACCTGGGGGTGACAAGTGCCCCACCAGCAGGCACCCACCAGAGACACTCCTGCAGCTTTTTTGTTGTCAGAGACTTCAATCGTGAAGATGAACTTCCCAAACTCAACACATCCTGGCAGCATCTTGACAAGATAATGGGTCTGTCTGCCCCTTAGGTCCAAGATACAATTTTTCTACTCATTCTCAAAATGCCTTACAATAATTGTGCCTCTTCCCTTCCCTCCCCTGTCACTCCTTTGGTGAAATAACAGGGTCTGTAGCTGTTTGTTTGAAGAAAGTCCCCGAAGAAAAGCAGACAGTACTTTTAGGATTTCTTTCCAGTGTTAAACCCTGGTTTGAAGAAGCCTATGATTCACAGGACACGTATAAATGCTACCCACTGTTCACCACCTCTTGCTGTTACATAATCTCTCAAATCTGATAAACACTTCTGGGGCTTTGTCATATTCTCTTTGTTCAGGTACATGAACAGTCGTCTGTAGGATAACACGTAATTGATATAGTTTGACTTTCTTTGTACTGTGGATTTAAATCCCCATGGAGGATCCTAGTTTATCAGAGGCAAGAAGTCTTCCATTTGGGAAAAAAAGGGCTCAGTTCAGTACAAACTGCTCTCTAGTGAGGCTAAGGGAAAAACAGCAAAACTATTTTGGTGAAAAACTAAAGCTGGGAATAAAGAAAAAGGTTCGTCATCAAGACTTTGAGGCAAATAACAGAAAAATCTCACTTCTAGGCCAGCAGACCCAGGCTCCTGCAGGAGAAAACAGTTTAATGGCAGAAAGGCCGCAAGCTGTCCAAGGGGAAAATTATCCTGCAGGTACCCTTCTGTCCAGTGAAGACTCTGTACCCACTTGCACTGGTGATACTCCCTTTGGGAGTACCATGGGAAATTTCTCCCCATGGATGGAAAGAGGCAAGTTAAAACAGAAGATACTTTGGTTGTCAAGCATGTAGAGAACTGGGTTTGTGATAACAGCTGGACGTGACAGTGGGAGAACTTTTAGACCACTACAGAGACTTGTATGGAGTAGCTGCATAGGGGTCTGCCTTTTCCCATGGCCGTCTTTGCTGAAATACTCCCAGTGCCATGTTTCAGAAAGACTGAAAATCAGTCTCAGGTTGTGATTTAGGAAATGAGGAAAATAAATAATGCAGAGTTCACACTCATCATAGAATCATAGAATGGTTTGGGTTGGAAGGGACCTTAAAGATAAAGACACCTTCCACTAGACCAGGTTACTCAAAGCCCCATCCAACCTGATATTGAACACTTCCAGGGATGAGGCCTCCACAACTTCTCTGGGCAACTTGTTGCAAAGTCTCACCACCCTCATAGTGAAAAATTTCTTCCTGCTGTCTAATCTAAATCCACCCTCTTTCAGTTTAAAACCGTTATCCCTCATCCTATTGCTACACCCCCTGACAAAGAGTCCCTGTCCACCTTTCCTGTAGGCCCCCTTTAAGTACTAGAAGGCTTCTATAAGGTCTCCCTGGAGCCTTCGCTTCTCCAGGCTGGAGAATCATTATCCCTTGTCCTATTGCAACAGGCCCTGCTAAAAAGTCTGTCTCCATCTTTCTTATAAGCCCCCTTTCAGTATTGAAAGACTGCTATAAGGGCTTCCTGGAGCCTTCTCTTCTCCAGGCTGAATAACCCCAACTTTCTCAGCCTGTCTTCACAGGAGAGATGCTCCAGCCCTCTGACCATCTTTGTGGCCCTCTTCTGGACCCACTCCAACAGGTCTATGTCCTTCTTATGTTGGGGTCCCCAGAGCTGGACATAGAACTCCAGGTGGGGTCTCATGAGAGTGGAGTAGAGGGGCAGAATCACCTCCCTCGACCTGCTGGCCATGCTTCTTTTGATGCAGCCCAGGATGCGGTTGGCTTTCTGGGCTGCAAGCGCACATTGCTACCTCATCTAATCAACCAACACACCACAACACTCATTGGAGTCTACATTTAGAAATGTTAGAAATGAAAAGTGGTGTTCAAAATGGGAAAAGTTGGATGGTAGATTAATAAAGAACTGTGAGAAAGCGAAGAGGTATATCATGTTCTCTGGGGTAAAGGCATGAAAAACTCTACATTATCTAACGATAATCATTGGTATATTGTAACACTAAGGAAAAATTAGTAAAAAAAAAAAAGAAGAGTGGCTGTCCAGCTCTAACAGTGGTGCTATATGTTGTTAAAGACATGCAGTCAAATCAGATAAATAGGTTAACTGTATGACTCAAAACACAAAATCACCATGGCTAAAAACTCTAGACCTAAATAGCAAAAATGCAGCGTTAAGACTATACTTCAGACCAGGATGGATGGAGAGAATGACTACAACATACTAATAGAAATTAGAGAGATGACAATGACAGGAATCTCAGTAAGACTGAGATACATGAGTTGCTTTATATACATTAAGTACCTGCAGTGTGATTGCAACATGATGCTGGGAATACATTTGTAGACTGCACCATAGCGGAACAGAGCAGGGAAACAACAGAGCAGCAGCTTTCCATTGAATACGGAGCTGTGCACAGACCTGGTTTTAAAACATTACTGTCAAAACCACAATGTTCAATTTAAAACAAACAAACAAACAAAACAAAACCAAATCCAATATAAATATGATTATATTTGTAAAGAAACAGACAAAAGGGTGGAGTGTTCATAGGTGACATAGGAGTTGCCTGGAAGTATCAGACACTTGAGTAAATGCATGATCCCTCTCAATAGCATCGTAGGAAGACCAACAAAAAAAGCCACCATCAACATATTGTGGTTCAAGAGCAGGGTAAGTAAGGCCATCCTTACTTGAAAAAATAAACGTAGAAATAGCCATTAACTCTGGGAAGCAAAATAAAAAATCATGGTAAGGCAGGCCAAAAAGAAACACAGATCCTAAGGCAAAAAAATGAAGATATCTTTTCTTAAACACATGTGAAGCAAGAAACCTACTAGAGAGTCTATAAACACTCAGACTGCCAAAGAAGTTCTGAAAGAGCCTATAACAGAAGAAGAATGTGATTTATTTGCACTGTTTGTTTTAGTGGAGGAGGTGGTGTTTCTTTAAGGGCATGAATGTTGAAGGATCCCTCTTAAACCAGACCACCACAGGATCACAGGATGGCTCAGGCTGGGAAGGACCTCAGAAGTTCTCTGATCCAACCTCCTGCTCAAAGCAGGGTCGGGCCTGAGGTCAGACCAGGCTGCTCAGGGCTTCATCTACTCTAAAATCAGTAGATACAGTTTTACAACATGGTGCTTAAATCAGGAAGCTGCTTAGTCTTTGTGAAAGAATTTAAAGGGCATTTTGAAGTTGCTAAATATTGTTATGAATGTTCTGTTGATTAAAGCTGCCTCTGTGACAGAGAAGCTGACAAACGTAGCTCTGATTTTCCACCTGGATTCTACAGCTACCCTCAGCGAACCAAAAGGAACTATAGTAATGAGGAGGATCAGCAGATACATGGACAAACACAGACTTGGGAAGGACCAGCAGATCTTCTGTAGAGTTCATAACTAAATGCCAGTGAGCACAGGAGCTAAGGCAATCTGGTTCATGTACCTGGGTTTCCAGAAGGCTTTCAGGAGGATACATCACTAAAGACTGTCAAAGATACTAAGTTGTCAAGGAACAAAAGGCAGATTTTCTCATGGATTAATAACTCATTAAAAGATGGGGGAAAATGAAGCTACAGATATAGAGGTATTGCAAAGGCTTCTGAATCCTCCGTGGGAGTTACTTAGTTTCTGGCTGGAGGTGGGGAAGTATCAGATAAGTATTTTGGGGCGGTTACAGCTGTACTTTCATTTAATAGCATTTCCTTCTTGAGTGATGTGTGACAAATGAAACAAATGTTTCACAGGATTTCATTCAGTTTCTTCTTTTCTAGTTTTGGTCCAGTCAAGTCTTTTTGTGAGAGTGATTCTGCACTGCGAAGACTGGTATTTCTCTTCAGCCATTGAAATCTTCACTTAATTCTTTTTTTTTTTTTTTTTTTTCCTTAATGCATTTGGCTAATTAACTGATTAAAGAGGCGTCTATTTTGAAAGAAGAAATTCTTTTCATAGAATCATTTATGTTGGAAAAGACCCTTAACATCACCGAGTCCAACTGTAAACCTAACACTGTCAACTCCACTACTAAATGATGTCCCTCAGCACTACATCTACACATCTCTTAAATACCTCCAGGGATGGTGACTCCATCACTTCCCTGGGCAGCCTGTTCCAATGCTTGACAACCTTTTCTGTGAACAAGTTTTTCCTAATATCCATCCTAAACCTCCCCTGGCACAACTTGAGGCCATTTACTCTTGTTCTATCACTTGCTACTTGGGAGAAGAGACCAATCCCCACCATGCCACAGCCTCCTTTCAGGTAGCTGTAGAGAGCAATAAGGTCTCCCTTGAGCCTCTTTTTCTCCAGACTAAACAGCCTCAATTCCCTCAGCTGCTCCTCATACAACTTGTGCCCTAGACCCTTCACCAGCTTTGTTGCTCTTCTTTGGACAGACTTCAGCACTTCAGTGTCTTTCTTGCATTGAGTGGTCTAAAACTGAACACAGTACTCGAGGTTTGACCTCACCAGTGCCCAGTACAGGGGGACAATCCCTTCCCTAGTCCTGTTGGCTGCACTATTCCTGATACCAGCTAGGATGCTGTTGGCCACCTTGTCCGCCTGGGCACAGAGCCAGCTCATATTCTGTCAGCCGTTGACCAGCACCCCCAGGTCCTTTTCTGCTGCGCAGCTTTCAGCCACTCTTCCCCAAGCCTGTGGCACTGCATGGGGTTGCTGTTACCCAAGTGCAGGACCCGGCACTTGGCCTTGTTGAACCTCATGCAGTTGGCCTCAGCCCATCAATCCAGCCTGTCCAGATCCCTCTGTAGAGCCATCCTACCCTCAAGCAGGTCAACACTCCTGCCTAACTTGGTGTCACCTGCAAATTTACTGAGGGTGCACTTGTCCAGGTCGTTAACAAAAATATTAAAGAGAACCGTCCCCAATACTGAGCCCTGGGGAACACCACTTGTGACTGGCCACCAGCTGCACTTAGCTCCGTTCACCACCACTCTCTGGGCACGGCCATCCAGCCAGTTTTTCACCCAGCAAAGAGTACACCCATCCAAGCCATGAGCAGCCAGTTTCCCCAGGAGAATGCTGTGTGAAATGGTGTCAAAGGCTTTGCTTAAGTCTAGGTAGACAACATCCACAGCCTTTCCCTCATCCAGTAAGTGGGTCACCTTGTCATAGAAGGAGATCAGGTTCGTCAAGCAGGACCTGCCTTTCATAAACCCATGCTGACTGGGCCTGATCACCTGGTTATCCTGTACGTGTCATGTGATGGCACTCAAGATGATCTGCTCCATAACCTTCCCAGACACTGAGGTCAGACTGACAGGCCTGTAGTTCCCTGGATCCTCCTTCTGGCCCTTCTTGTATATGGGTGTCACATCAGCTGGGACCTCCCTGGTTAGCCAGGACTGCTGATAAATTATTTTGCTTCTATTTAACCTCCTGAAAGTAAATAAGATAATTCTAAAATTTGACCTGGCTGGGGATCGCAATAACAAGTACACATTTATACGTCTCATATCTCAGGACAGGAAAGTGCTCTGCAGGACAGCCTCTGGATCCGTAGAGCACCATCACCTCTGCAGCTCCACTCAAGATGGAGGTCTGTGCTGTAACCTTCTCTGGTGCCCTCCACCCCTTTGTGTGAAGGGTCCCTGGGCCCTGATGTCTCCTAAGGCCCACATTGATCTCCCAGAGACAGTGTGTCCAACATGCTGGTGTACATGCAGTTTAGAGGTTGCTGCGATGGGCATTCTGCTGCAAGGGTTCTTCTCAGGTGGATTCTATGCTGGGCAGGGCCAGTTGTGCCCCAGGCACTATGGGGACATGGTGCAGAGGCCCCTGGTGCTGTGATCTGATCAGCTACATCCTGATGCTTCAGGGCCCACAGGACAAGAGCATGGACACAGGCTGTCCTCCAGCTGAGGGAGGAGCGGCAGGAAGCCACTCATTTGGGTATTTGGGACCCACTGGGCTGGCTGGTGATGCAATGCTCAGACATACCGTCTGGGCCTCTTCCACTGCTTGAAACAGGATTTTCAAACTCTGCATTGGGTCCAAAAAAGATAAGGGCGGGGGACTGAGGTTATGTCTGTGGTGCTGAGAAGGCTGCAGTGGCACAAGGCCTTCTGCAGAAGGCAGAAGAGCTCAGGATCCATTTACTTCCTCACTGCGAGCTAGAATGAATGCAAACCAATCATCTCTCAATGAAAATTTGAAGAATGATTAACAAAATCCCAGATACATGTTTTGTTATTAAAATAAACCTGTGAAAAATTAAAGTAGGTTGTGACGAAAACTTTCAAAATGTGTTCTCTTACTTTGTGCATCATGAAGCTAAAAATGATACTTACATTTCAGTGTTGCTATGGTTACTGATACTATTCTTCTGAGTTTTCAGAGGAAATAAATTGATTGTGTTAAGGAGGAGGCTGTATACAGGACATAACCTCTGACCTTCATGATGGTTTCATTTATGTTGGTCTATTTTCAAACTTTCATGGCCTAAACTGCACTTAGCTGAAGTAGCTGTAGTTTCATTTTTCTGTCTTTGTACGGACAAGTTTAAAGTTTAACAGACAGGGCTGAAAGTTTTGGCCTAAATTTCCAGAAGACAGAATTTGTTGTTCATTTACTATTTCTCCCCAAAGTATTCTGTGAGATAAAGAACTTGATGAATGTCCTGTTAGACTTTCCTATTTAATTTGATGAACTCCAGATATTTAAGAATGCAGAAGGTATTTTTTTGTAGTAAGGATGATCTTACAAGGAAAAATATTTGGTCTTTGAAGCCTTTCCCCATCCCCTTTCTCCCAACCCCGCACTGACTCCATGTGCTATTTGCTGTGAATCACAGCATCACAGGCTAGCTCAAGCTAGAAGATCTCTGGTCCAACCTCCTGTTCACAGCAGGTCAGCTCCAAGGTCAGACCAGGCTGTTCAGGGCTTCATCCAGTTGTGGCTTGAAAACCTACAAGGACGAAGTGTTGGTCACTGCCTCAAAATACCTGTGACTTCCAAGTACAGGAAAGACAAAAAAGCAGAAGAGTAGCCAAGTCACAGGAGGGAATTAGGGCCCTATGGAGAGCTGGTGGCAGAGCCAGAAGCAAAGGCCCGATCTTTGGTACTCAAGTCCAGCCAACAAAAATCAACAAATTGTTCTATAGATGCTGCTTTTATGTAGTTTCCAATTTCTCCAGAAGCAACACAGCTATGCAGCCCTTCACTGTAGGCAGGCCTCTCTCTGGGGTGGTGTCTATCAGGGTATGCTGTCATGCGAAAGTTAAGAAGACCATCTCATAGCTTCGGTGCCAAAACCATTCAGGCACGTTTAGCTTGTGCCCGTGCTGGAAGAGGCTGAATTCATTAAAGCAGACATGGTTCTGCATTAATCCTCATACCTGGTTGTGCTGGATGGAGTGGCTTATGGCTGTTAGCGCGTGATGGTGGAGCCATGCCCCGGGGGAGGAAAGATGAGAGGTGCTGCTGCTTGACGATAATGCCTTTCAGCAATGAACTGCAAGTGGTTTGAGGTGAGTATGTGGATGACTTAAAATAGGGAGACACGCAGAATTGGCCTTATTCTCAGTGTGTTTGTGCTGTAATTGCACTATGCTGATGACACTCAGTTTAAGCTAACATGTTAACTGCGTTTGGAGCCTACTCATGGCAGCTTACAGCTAATGCACATCTCATCCTACAGTCAATAATGAGACCATTTGTTTCTCATCTGGGGAAGGTGAGAGCACATGCATGATTTAAGACTAACACAATATTTTAGGGACAGCTTAACTTTGCCTCAACCTAGTTTAGCTTAAATCAAATGGGTAGTTGTTTGAATTTACACACACAATGCTTGTGTTGTCTTCATTAACTCTGTTTGGAAATCACTCTAGCTAAATCAGGGCATCCCCTGGTGTGATATAATGAGGTCTCTCCTCAGATGAGTTACACTGATATAAAGAAGCTATACAGGAACGGTCAATGCAGCATGAAACTGTCTGTAAACAAGCCTTAAGCACAGCAGATTAAGATGGCCTGCTCAGGGATTTGCACTGGTTCAATTATTTTGGTTTGTTAATTGAATTCCATTAAATTACAGAAAGTTTTGATTTTAGACAAAGCCATGGGCCCTGATCTTCCTTTTGGACCTTTCAGCAGTGCTTGCTGAACCGCTTTTGGTGAGCGTTTCATTTGCAACCGTTCAGTGTTGGTCATCACCAGACTATTGGTGAGTATGACCCAATTTGCCAAATGCTTTCCCTGAAAAACAGTTTTGGGGGCTGATGATGAGGTGGTCTCCTATTTACCGTCTCTGACATCACAAGCTACAGCACGACTTGGGGTGTGTAACACCCAAGTTCTCTTTAACTCTTCTGTCTAAGGGGATGTGAACTGATAGCTCCTTGGCTGAGCAAAAAATTTTTCTTCCTTCTCCACCTCAAGAGCCGTGTGCTGTGTGCTCACCGCAGTAATGCCATTTCTTGCAGGGTTTGTTCACGCAGCAGCTTGGAGTATCCCGGTTGTGGCTGCCCCCAGACCAAGGAAAATCAGAGGGAAAGGGTTGGAAAGCAAGAGGAACATTATGGATGCAGTCAGGAAAAACAGCTTTGTCAGTGACCCTTCTGGAGACCGTGTTAGTTAGGTGGCTGTGCCTTGTCTAAGCAAAAGCTATGAGTTATGCTGACTCCTCCTTAGGCATGGGGTGACGCTGTAATCTGGACCGAAAGAGCCATAAAAGGGTTTTTTCTTTAGAAACTGATGTGAAGATCTGGTATGGGGAGACAAACTTATGTTCTAACTCATTGGGTCACTGTTTTCATCGCTGTTTACTTGACCGATGTTAAAAACTGACCAACCAACCAACCAACCAACCAAGAGTTTGGGACAACAGGGTAAGGCACTGTCACTGGGACCGGTGTGTGGTACAGAGCATAGCAGTTGTTTCTGTGAATTGCATACTTATAAAAAATGCAAGAAAAGACCTTTACACCATGTAAAAGCATGCAAATTTAATGTAACTCTATTAAGCTTTGTGTGAATAGTACATATTTTTTTAGAGTGTGAAATACGAGAAAGAAAAACCCAATGAGTAAACTTCCAAGGAAGTGCTGCTGTGAGCTGCCTCCCTGATTGCTGCTCCGGGAGGTTTCGCTGACAGTGATGACAGCACGTCTTCTGAGGGTCTATAAATACCACTGGACAACCATTTCTTTGGGGTTTTGGGGGTTTATTTCACCCCTTCCTCCCCACCCTGAACATTTTTGTTCCAAAATGTTGCCTGAGGCATGTTGTGTGTGCCTCATGGGAGTAACAATTTGGGTGACTAATCCTCCCATTTTCTTTCTCACGTGGTGGTTTCTGGTGAAGTGAAGCCTTCCCAGGGCAGTATGTCTGCTGGGACACCTCGTGTCAGGGGCATGGCCCCTTGCCACTGAGAAAGAGGTGCAATACGTCCCAGGAAAGAGCTCCTCCAAACAGCCTGGCTCAGGGGAGAAGGGAGCAGAGGGTCTTCATCTGGGCAAGGTTATGTTACATCTTGGTGTGCCTGTTTGGTGCCAAGTGGGAAATACCCAGCACAACATGGCTGATAACCATTTCACATGCCTGCAGCTCTGAGGTGCCATCAGGAGGAGGTGAGACCCTTTCCCTGCCCTGGAGCCAGACCCTGCATAAGAAGGGAGAGCCCTTCATTTTGCCGGTTGATGGAGAGATGAGATAAGATTCCAGGAGGTGTGTAGCAGGTGGAAAGGTTGGGCATCCCCTCACAGCTCCAGTGCTGGCTGGATTCCCCTGGGTCATGTGCTGGGCTGCACGTGGGGCTGAGCTCCACACTCTCCAAGGGGTTTGCGCTCTGCTGGCTTTGGCATGGGCTGTTCTCACAGCCACAGTATGCAGGCACAGCCAGGTGAGGACATACGGCAGCACTCCCTTGGAAATTTTGCAGTTTACTCATCGGGTTATTCCTTTTTGCTTGTGTCCGGCACTCCATAAGAAAGCATGAACCCAGCTGTACCTGTGTGCTATTGGGTGGGACCGGCATTGCTGCCGGGTGTCGTGGTTTGGGCCAAACCAGTCACTGGCAGAATGACAGATGTTCTCCTCCACCTCTTCAAAGAGAGGCAGGGGAGAGAGACTTAGGAGTTTAGAAGGAACTAAACTACTGTAATGCAGTATTAATAATAAAATTAAAAGAAAATAATGAAATATATACAAAACCGTATCAAGCTCCCAGGATGACAATCACGACACTGGCTTGCACTGGGGACTCAGTGACGGATGGGAACTGTATTCCGGATCTGGATTCAGGATCGGGATCAAAGGCAGATGAACAGAGTCCTCCACGGACACTGGCCATTGAAGAAAGAGCCCCGACCCCTTGATCCCTCAGCTTTTATACTGATCATGAGGCAGATGGGATGGAATACCCCGTTGGTCAGTTTTGTGTCACCTGTCCTGTCCACTCCTCCCTGCAGGTGTTACCCCTCTACGCTTTTCCGCTTCTGACCCTCCAATGGGGCAAATAACAAAGTTATCTGCCCGTGGGTGTTATAGCAATAAGTATGAGCAAGAGCCTCTCTGCATACCATGCCTTGGCATCAACTATAAGTATAGGTCTCATCACCCTGAGAGCGAACAGTTTCTGCACAATATGCTGTTAATTTCAGTAGTTAGAAGAGGCTTAGGTGAAAAGTAAAGTTACTGAACAGAAAATTGGTCCTGTTTTACCTCAAACCAGGGCACTGGGGCATCCAGGGATCCCTGGGCCAGCCGTGGCAGGGGCAGGGGCATTTCTGCAGTGATGCCCACAGCAGGGCAGGTCTCACGGGTGGGTGCTCCGGTGGGGACCTCCATCCGAAGGGGGGGCGAGGCGGGTCCTCCTGCGGCCCCGGGCGTCGTTCCCGCTGCCCAGCGGCGGCTCTCCTCTGCGCCCTCAGGGCATCTTGCAGAAAAAACAGGTTTGGCGTCTAACAGGGTGGGTTTTTTTCAGCTTTTAGGACGGCACCGTCTAGCGGGCTGTGTGAGTATTGCCGACTGCCCGAGGAGCATCCTTTCCCACCGCCGGGGGTGGGGGACAGGCAGCGCCGCAGCATCTCTCCCACCCGCATCCTCCGGGCCCGGGATGCTGCGGGATGGCATCGGGGGATGCTTCGGGACGGCTCCGGGGGCTTTGCGGCCTCAAACCCAGCTAATGGACTCTGTGCAAGCACCACTCCCCAGCCTGCTGCAGGGCTCACTGCTCCCTGTGCCCTGTATCCTCAGGGAAAAGGATGAGGATTTTAATCCATCATTCAAACTGGTATGGGCAATATTAATAATTCACCAACGATATTAGTAATTCTCCCCAGTCATGTTTTTTCCCCCCATTTCTTTCTGGTGGGTTTCTAGTGGTGCTCTCCACTCAGCCCAGCCTCAGCCCTGCCCCAGCTCAGGCAGCTCTCCCCAGAGCCCAGAAAGCATGGAGAGGAGGGGAAGAGGGAGATGAGAAGCTGAAATTGTTGAGATCTACCAACATGGATGTTGCAGATAGAGGGGAGGGAGAGTCACAAAGCCCAGAAGAAGTGCCCCTGTGCCTGCAGAGGTGTTGGGTGAGATGTGGAATAGTAATTTCCGGGTCAGAGGACAGAAGCCACAAGAATCACTCACTGAAAAATGCAAAGTCTGAAAGCCCTGAGCCACTTAATGTTATTTTGAAGTTGTCTCTGCTTTGAGTGGACGCTGGACTACATAACTAGCAGAGGTCCATTGCAGTCTAAATTATTCTGTGATGCTACAATTTTGCTCTATGTCTGCATTTTAAAACAGCAAAATTCTCCTTTGGTGATGTATGGTCTTTTAGGACTTGTATTACTGGCATTAGCCTCATAAAACTGATCAGTTACTTGTCTAAAGTATGGACACATATGTCTGCAGCATCGGCACATTTTAAATCCTACTGGGGTCCTTGGAGTTACAGGATGCTTTCTGACAGCTTTGGAAAAGAAAAGAAAGACTACACTGCAGGATCTGTCTGTCAAATTAGGGCTTTGCACATTGGCTGCATTCTTGAAACTATAGTTTAAGTAGTAGAGAAAGCTATTTGCTGATCACAAAACTGACCCCACGCAGGGCAGAAATTAAACATTCTAGATTTGAGGGAGAAGGACACAATGGATATTTCCAAGCTCCACAGAGTTTGTTGCAGCAGTGCTATTCCATAAAAGCAGGAAGATCTACAGATTTCCGGAAAGGCAGCAAATGCATGTTCCAGAAACACTTAAAGTGAGTAATAGTTGAATTTCTGAAGAAAAATTACAAGGTCAGTCACTTCTGTTAACACAAGCAGCATGTAGAGGAAAGTCTTAATTAACTTTTGAAATCAGTTAGACTTGAGAGCACAAAGCGTGGGTGACAGTGTTTGTCTCCCCCTCCCTGTTGGAGAAATGATCCTGCTGGTGATTTTGTCCCCTGGCAGGGGTTCAGGGTCACACATTTTTTTTTGAGTGTGCAGTGACCAATGAGCTGTCAGTGCAAGCAGATGAGAGTGAATGGCAATAGAACTGGGCCATGTTGCACAGGTCAGGATGCCCCACTCAGTCCCGCTCTCCTCCCCCGTGCATGCAGTGGGTATGGGTTTTACTGCTTCCCCCCAATTTGCAGGCATGATTTTGAATAGCTGCATATACTTATGTTTATAGACACATCAAAAAAAGGCACTGTTGTGCTTATTCTGCATAACCAACATATACAGGAGGGGAGAGGGAAAAGAAATCCCTAGAGGAAGACCACGTCTGCAGCTGTCTGCAGCATTACACAGCCGTGGCACTCCCTGGTCACTAAAAGTACATTTGCCTTTCAGTATTTTCCACATTATAAATGCTTAGGAAGAAAAAGATGAGCTTTGCAGAGATTCGTGTGATTTGGGTCACAGCAGGTGCCCTGGTGCATGAGCCCACACTAGGTATCAAGGCAGGACCGCACCAGACCGCTCAGACCCGCTGGCTCTGTCCCATCTCCAGCAGCCAGCTTTTCCTTGGGGTGACATGCCCCATCCCCCTGTGTACCCCCAGGGCACAGCAGCCCCAAGAAGAGGGTCGGGGAAGGGGCTGGCCCCAGGGGGCAGCTGGTACCTGATTGCCAGCAGCAGTGCCAGACCTGCTGCTGCACAGGCCACGGTCCCACATCCTCTGTGTGCTGCTGAAGCTTGAGAAGAAACAAAATTACCGAATTAAAAAAAAAAAAAAGAAATTTCCTCAGAAGCAATATAAAGAAAAGGATTTGCACTCCCCCATGCCTTCTAATATAACCATGAAGCGGAGTGATTTTGAGTATTTATACTCTTATTCTCCAGGCACCTGCTGAATAGTTATTACTGTAACGTCTCTTGTGCCTTTCTGTCTGTTCATAAACAGCTCAATACCAGTGATTTGAGCATTCATCGCTTTAAACTGAAGCCAATAGTTGTTGAAAGAAAGTGCTTATTCCACACAAGTTCCCCACATCTTCCGCAGAAAAGGTGATTAAGGGACAACTGTAACTCAGGGGCTCTAGAATATGATAATGATGCCCTGCCTTTGGGAATGAGCCACAATTAATTACCTGCCTTGGAGTGATTTGATTGTTGCTGGCGGGTTTCAGACGAGCCAGCTCCCAGGTGCAAGCCCTCCTTTTCCTTGTAAGAGGGGAAGCCTCTGCATAGTCGAACATTGTGTGGCATTTCACAGCTGGCGGTGCTGGACCTCTGCCAGTCTGTAAGGCATCAGCAAGTGCTCTGCACGCTACGAATAAGGACTTCACATGTTTGCATGTAGGTGAGGAAAGAAACCAAAAGAAGGGATATAAAAAATAGTAAATAAACATTCAAAGCTTTTTTTTTTAATTGTTTTTCAGTGGAAGTGAGAACTGCACAAAAAGGTAATTTTTTTTTTCCCAAAAAGTGGCAGTTGGCCTTGATGGAAAAATAACTTTATGCTCAGTCCTTTGCTTGGGCTTCACAGTTTTGTGAATATGCATCATTAAGTCCTTCTTGGTCAGATCTGTGGGATGCTGATGAAGACACCCAGACCGTGGAGCACGTACTTAGAGCTGAAACTGAGCTGGATACCTGCCCTGAGTTCCCACTGATTCCTGGGGAGGCAGCGCCCGAATCCTGGAGCCAAGCTGGCCATGGGAGCACCCCCTGCCCTGGTCCCTGCCGGCACAGCTCCCATGGGATGCTCATCCTGATCACTCCTTCAGAGCTGTGGCCTGCATTAGAGAGGGCTCTGTAGTCAGAAAAGTTCTTCTCCATCCATCCTGGCAGAATTTCTGTCTTCTCAGAATGTATTTGGTTTTTCTTTTGGGGTCGTTTTTTCTGGCTTTGTTTTCGTTTGATTTTCACATGAGCTGGTGGGAGGATTGGTGTAGGAGACAAGGCCAGTGGATACACACCGACCTATGAATCACTGTTTCTTGGCTTAAATTCCTCAGGAAGTGAGGTTCATGGGATCATGCCATTGCTCTCTTCTTCTGTTCTCCTAGTAACTTTTGGATCCAGTTTGAACAAAGCTGGACAGGAGGGTATATGTATCAAATAATACAAAATGTCAGCACGTGTTGAGTGAAAATAGCTGGAAAAGCTTGGTTTCTTGTAAAGAGAAAAAAGAAGGAGGTCGTGACTTATCAGATGCCAGAGAACATACCCGGTGGCTGGGACTGAGAGGGAAATGCTGGATACTGGGACACACTGGTCCTGCTGCTCAAACAGGCATTGAGTCGGGTCAGCAGGGGGGAGACACAACCCAGACCACCTCCAGTCACTTGCCAGCAGGGCACTGATCTGAGCACTGAGTCCTGCTCTCTGCTGCAGTTCGTGGATGGGATCTTCGGGCAGTAGGGATTTAGAGGATGGTCTGGTCCCACTGCTTGAACACAATGGTCTATGCCTGGGCCTGCAGTGCCTTCAGCAGCTTGTGGGAGAGATTGCTGGACCCTCACAAGGTGGCTGGATGGTGCAGTCTTGGCCCAGCTACCCCACCACAGATGTGGTCTGTAGTAGTGACATGGCGCACATGTTGGCTGTGCCCATTTTGCTTAGAAGGGGGATGGAGGCAAGTGGTGAGAGAGTGTCTTTCTGTGCTCCAGAGGATATCATCCAGAGGGATGTGGTGTGTACTACTGCAGAAACAGAAATAGCATACCAAGCTCTTAATACTATCACCACGTTCAGAAAAATGGAGTAGGGATAAAATATGATGTTCACCTTTTTCATGACATGGGGTGCAGTGCTGAGCCAGATGGATGCAGTCCATATTGACAAGGGCACTCGCTTTCTAAGAAGGAGTTTTGTTCATCTATCCATCTGCTTCGTATCCATGCAACAGTGAAATGGAGTAGCTTTTGCATATTTATACCCTTGTTCAGCCCGCAGCACTATGAGAACCAAATGACATGATCACAGGGAAGTTTGCCCACTTAGAAACACTCCAGCAACCACAGCAGAATAAATGTGAAATGAATGTTATCATTTAATTATTTTTAATCAATAGTAGAGCTTGGCAAATTCTGCAAAGAAGTATCCATTAGTGTTAGCTCAAACAAAAATTGTGCTTTTGCTTTGGTATGCACTCTCCTTTTAATGGTGTTCTGAGAATGTGCATACAAATGACTTGTGCCCAGCTGAATGCAACTGTGGTGCCGAGAAGCCATTCTTCAGAAGGGAGGGTGGCCTTCTGATTAAAGTGCCGTGTCTCAGGAGCTCAGGGACAGGTACTTAGTGCTGTTGCAAACTTTCTTTGTGACCTTGAGCAAGTCATTTAGGGGAAGCATTTTGGAGCACGTACTGGATCAGGCACTTAGCCATCAGTTAGAATTTATGTGCTGGATCCTACCTTGTGCCTTTGAAAAATTTTGCCCTATATGTATCTAAATAGCTTAAATTCCCTTTGTGCAAAATTTGGATAATCATGTTTTGTATCACCTGTAATTTGTCTTGTTTACTTGCACCATACGCTGTTGCAGGCAGGGGCTGTCTCTACCTGTGCGCTTCTGGGGCTCACAGAGCAGCTCTGAGACCTCTGGAGCCCCCATTGCAGAAATCAATTTGTGCAGAGTGAAAAACCTTACCAATGTTCCTGAAATGGCCGTTTTCAAACTGCTTTGATTTCCTTCTAGCCATGTGTCCTTCTGCACAGGGAGCAGAGGGCACGGGAGCATGTCCTGCCAGGTCTGTATGAGCCCTGTTGGCTCCTCCTGGGCTTCAACTTCTCAGGCACGACCTCCAGGGCATGCATCCACCATGGCTAGAAGGTCTGAAATCCTGGAGGTCAAGAAAGATCAAAGCACCTGGCACAGTGTTTTTTTACCGCACTTAGACACAAGAAGAAGCTCACACACCATATTGACAAGGAAAGTACAAGACAGGACAGCCTTTGGCAGGGTGAGAGCAACTGTGAACAGCTCACCAACAGTACAGAGATGGCCAGGGATAGTCATGGGGCTTTTGAACCGTTCCCATTAAGTGACAGATTAAAATGACTTCTGTGGATAGCACAGGAAAGGGCTGTCGTAACCTGCTGAAATATTGGCTACTGGCCACTATTGTGTAACTGAACACCACGGCTAACTGGATAGTGTCTTTTCTTCATGCTGCAGCAGGATACGTATAACACACCTTCATATATGCCCAAGATACATCCATGCTCAAAAGAGGTTGAGTTGGACAGAGGCAAAGCGAACACGGTGTGTAGAGGCAGGAATGTCACATCTTTGGGAAACTTCTGTGTTCTCAAAAAAAATTCCAGAATTATCTCCCAGTTCAAACAAAATCTGTAACCTCTCCTTTCCTCTGCAGGTTCAAAGGCCAGCGCAAGTCAAGGCTGAATTGAGGCGAAAAGGCTTCCCCCAGCAACACACTGTCAAGACCAGATCTACTGTGCGATGAAGGACAGGGGACCTGGGCTTCAACGAGAGTCACCTCAGCCTGACTGTCGTTTCTGCTGGCTGCTGTTGCTATCCCTCCGGCTCACCCTGCACAGACAGCGCTTGGCACACGCAAAGAGAGACTGCGAGCAGGACATACACAGCTCCATACCTTTCCACGTCGGTTTTCCCTCTAACCTTTGAGCTGGTAGTGATGCCATGTCAACACCCTACTGCTGTGTCACCTTTGTGTCCTCTGCTCTGTGGATGTCTCACAGCTTCTCCTGATGACAGTGCAACACTCATGGCTGCCTGAGCTGTGCCTGTGCAACCACAACGGCTGTATCAGAGCTGGGTTTTTAGGTCTTGGGGTGGGGGTGGTTGTCCCTGGCCAGGGATGAGGAGGTGACAGCTGGGGTTGCGCACAGAGGTTGCAGCTCCCAGCATCCATGGCCTGATACCATTTGATTGTGGATACCATCACCACCTGATATCATTTGGTCATGGATGCCACCCGCATGCATGGTGCTAGGGCTTGGTACCAGGCTGAGCTTCTGCTTAGACTTCCGCCGAATGGGCTGCAGCCACCGGCTGGGGTAATGGTCTCCGCAGGTCTGCAGGAGCCAGCCTTGCCCCACTGCCTCATCCGTGCAGGCTGTGATGCTGCTCTGCTCCCTGGCCTGGACCTGCACTGTTGCGTTGCACTCTCTGCAGCCAGCTGGCGGTATGAGCAGCTGCTGCCATGTTCGAGGAACTGCGACGTGGTGGACCATAGTGCTGAAAGTCGTGTTAGTTGTTTGGGGGGTGTTTGCAAAACCAGACAGTGTTTCTTTATCTGACAGTGCAACCTTAGTGCTAGCAATGTGAAGACATCAGCTGTGAATCTTTCTCTCCAGCTTGAACATATATGAATCAAAGTATGCATATTGCAAAGCGTTATACTGCACAACAACTTCAGACATATAATGTGGGTTTCACTGATGTTTAATACTTGCTCTTCAGTGACAGCAATGTTCACGTTCATGTACGTTCTAGTAGATACATAAAATATAGTTGTCTCACCTTGATATAATCCATGCAAACATCAGTAATCTGTATAAACTCCAGTAGCTTGTAATGACAGGGGGCAGCACCAGAACTGATCACACATCGAGCGAGTTATTCTATTGTAAGTTAATTCATGCAGCAACCCAAATATCTTATTCTAATTTATTAGCTAATATTCCAGCCAACAAGGCACTATATCTCTGTGGTTTTTTGATTACTTTTGCTTTTTATTTGCTTGATATCTATCAGTTCCATCTTTTTCCACTAGTAAGCAAATTTTCTTTATATTTGGCATAAATAAGCAACCAGTAACACCAGGGTGACACTCCACTGTAACAGAAAAACAGCGACTGAAATCCTTGTGTTTTCTAGGCAAAGTCAGTCTTACTGCAGCGGTCTTTTAACAGTGCTGCTTAATGCTCTGTTGCAGCTTGGACAGAAAGAGATTTTCAATGGCTAGGGTGCTCAATAATATTAAAATTTGGTCTCTTTACCTTTCTTTCTTTCCCTCTAAAAGAGATATTGATTTAAAACTGATTAAGGGTTAAGCTTATCAGTTACCAATTAAGTTTTTCAGTTAAGCATCTGCATTTGAATCATTATGTAAATTGCCTTGGTTAAGCCTCTGTTACTAGACAGGTATACACTTCTTCTGTTAGCTACCTGTACAGTTTGAGATTGTTCTGTCCCAATTCAATCACAGTATTTTGTTATTTATTACTCACCTGTCCTAGATTCTTTCACACTTTCATACTTTACACACTTGCTTAACAGGACTTACTGGAGTCAAGAGTAACGTCAGTAGGTTGGGCTGCTTCCCTTTGAGTTCTTGTCCTGTGGTGGACCACCCTGTAATACAACCCAACAAATACTATATTTTTGAGTGCATTTTCCCAAGGCTTGAACTAAGATTGATGAAATCTCTTCTTCCAAGATGGGTTTACTCTTTGTTTTGGTATTTCTGTGTGCTACACTGTAGGGCTGACAATTTCCATGGATACAACTGGATCTTGTCCTTCCTTGGAAATCTCCTGTGGGGTTTCCCTGCACTCTTGGTGGTTTTGGGGTTTTCCATGTCCCCTGCCTCTTTTTCTTTCTTCTTCTTCCTTTTTCTTTTTCTTTTTCTTTTTCTTTTTCTTTTTCTTTTTCTTTTTCTTTTTCTTTTTCTTTTTCTTTTTCTTTTTCTTTTTCTTTTTCTTTTTCTTTTTCTTTTTCTTTTTCTTTTCCTTTTCCTTTTCCTTTTCCTTTTCCTTTTCCTTTTCCTATTGCTG
Organism: Charadrius vociferus; assembly: GCF_000708025.1. Taxonomy (NCBI): domain Eukaryota; kingdom Metazoa; phylum Chordata; class Aves; order Charadriiformes; family Charadriidae; genus Charadrius; species Charadrius vociferus. The sequence continues at coordinate 116,386 of NW_009648857.1, read as the reverse complement.
CCTATCTGAATAGCTATCTTCATTTATATTTTTTTTACAATTTGTTTTGTTTGAATATGTAGCTATTAAATACTTAATATTTTTAGTTGATATTCATCTGGTACTTAATTATCAATGCATATGACTGAGGTGTCTTATTTCTTGGCCAGCCGTTGCTGTGTGAGAAGAGGATCCATGTACAACAGGGACAGAACATAAACCATTAGAGTGACTGGAAGTTTTTCATCCCAGTCTTTTCCTGTGCTGCTGACCATGCCAAGTCTTCCTTTAATGTTCGCACTGCCCACTGAGACAGAGATTTGGGAATGTGGGAATGTCCTTTTATGGGAAATCATTGCTTGACTCCTAAAAGGTTGTTCCAGTTTGGAGCAGCTGCTCTATCTCTGTGTCTCTGTGCTCCACGGCTCTCCAGGCTGCAGCCTTTGCTAGTGCATCCACTTTGTTGCCTCAGTCCTCTCTTTTAATCTGATTTTTGGTGGGCTGTCACATGCATTACTTTTTTATCAACATTTCTTTTCCTTACGGTTTGGGCCACTTGTTCCCAGAGGCACCATGTAGTATTAACTTGCCATCTCTTGAACATGTCCCTTTGTTTTCCTGTGTTGGCAGCCAGACAGCAATAACTTGGCAAATCTATGAAAACAGCAGGTAGTTTTTCCCAGTCATCATTTTACAGTATTTCTTTAGCAGCTCAAGTTTCAGCTGCTTGAGCTGAATGGAGGGTTACTTTCATTTTTATGTATGTTTTTGTGCTTAACCAAATGGCTGCAAATCCTTTCAGGTTCTCAATATTTACAGTAACCGGATCCATAAGTAAACTGTATTAGCCACTTTTCTTCCCTCCTATTTTTTAAGGATTTAACAGTGAAATTTGCTTCCTGATATTTTCACGTTCAGATCCTCATGTTTGGTAGAGGTGCTAAAACCTTTCCTCTTCCCAGTGTTTTCCCCGATTCCTTAGGGCACACTCGCTGTGGTTTGCTGCCCGCTGTTTTGAGCTTTACCAGCCCAGTGCATTTGCTCGGTCTGTGCCGCGGGTGACTTCCCCATGTCTCCTGGCCCCAGATGTGTGCTCCTCTGCATTGTGCAAGAGCTGGCTGCAGGGCTGTCAGAGCTCTTGCCCCACACGTATTTTGCCTTTTATGTCAAGACTACCCTCACCTTGTCAGTGATGCAAAGTGCAGGAGCCTGAATAAAATCTTCCTTCATCTGTCTTGGTGCCCCTGCCTGGTCTGGGCCTCATGTCCACCGTCTCTTCTCCTTGAGGAACATGGCCAGTGTCTGTTTTTTGCCTGTTAACAGGCAAACCTCTGAAAAAAAACTCTGAAAAGTTAAATATTCCTTGCAAGGCCCATAATCCTGATGTGACTGAGCATGTGTGTGTGTTTCAATAAGCTCTACCTGTTTATCAGCATCCTGTCCTCTTGACCTGAAATTATACTCAGATCTTTAAGTTCCCGCTGTACCAGTTGGGCCTTTGGTCACCTAAACTGAGATCCTGTTTCATTTGTTACCTGCAGCACTACCTCTTTACTTCTGTATTCATAGAATCATAGAACTGTCTAGGTTGGAAGGGACCTATAAGATCATCTAGTCCAACCATCAACCTAACACTGCCAACACCACCACTAAACTATGTCTCTAAGCACCATGTCTACTCATGTTTTAAATACTTCCAGGGATGGTGACTCCACCACTTCCCTGAGAAGCCTGTTCCAATGCCTGACAGCCCTTTGGGTGAACAAATTTTGCCTAACATCCAATCTAAACCTCCCCTGGCATAACTTGAGGTGATTTCCTCTTGTCCTATTACTTGCTACTTGGAAGAAGAGATCGACAACCCACTTTACTGCAACCTCCTTTCAGATAGCCGTAGACAGCAATAAGGTCTGCCTTGAGCCTCCTTTTCCCCAGACTAAACAACCCCAGTTCTCTCAGCTGCTCCTCATATGACTTGTGCTCTAGACCCCTCACCAGCTTTGTTGCCCTTCTCTGAACACGCTTCAGCACCTCAATGTTTTTCTTGCAGTGAGGGGCCCAAAACCGAACACAGTACTCGAGGTTTGGCCTCAACAGTGCCCAGTACAGGGGGACAATCCCTTCCCTAGTCCTGCTGGCCACACTATTCCCGATACCAGCTAGGATGCTGTTGGCCGCCTTGTCCATCTGGGCACAGAGCCAGCTCATATTCCGTGAGCTGTTGACCAGCACCCCCAGGTCCTTTTCTGCTGCGCAGCTTTCGGTCACTCTCCCCCAAGCCTGTAGCACTGCATGGGGTTGCTGTTACCCAAGTGCGTGACCCGGTACTTGGCCTTGTTGAACCTCATGCAGTTGGCCTCAGCCCATCAATCCAGCCTGTCCAGATCCCTCTGTAGAGCCATCCTACCCTCAAGCAGGTCAACACTCCTGCCTAACTTGGTGTCACCTGCAAATTTACTGAGGGTGCACTCGATCCCCTTGTCCAGGTCATTGATAAAAATATTAAAGAGAACCGTCCCCAATACTGAGCCATGGGGAACACCCCTTGTGCCCTGCCACCAACTGGATTTAACTCCATTTGCTCTCACATCCACAGAAGAGGGTCTGTGAATCAAAATACTGTCTACAGAAGGTATAAGTGAAGCTTGGCTGTCTTCCAAAAAAATCTCCCGCATTTCCAAAACACACAGAGGACAGGTTGCTGGAGCATTAGGATCCCTAAAGCAGTGCCTGTTCCATCTGAGTATAAAACAGTCCTAAAATATGTGTTTCTACTTCTTGTCCAGTATAGGTCACGGCTGATTTGCTTGGTGGGTCTCTGGAGTGCCCAAGGCTCTTGCACTGAGACAGCTGAGGCTCCTGCACCTGCTAATATTTTGGGGCTGCATGTATTCACTTTGTTGTGATCAGTACTCTAGTTGCTGGTTGCCCCTGTAAAGCATGTGCAGGTCTGGGCAGGAGCAGCTGGAGGTTTTGAGGAAGTGGGCATCCCTACTATGCAGAATCAGGTCTGTTTGGGTCAGGCTTTACCACTTATTCCTTGTCCAGCTCTTGTGGTTTAGTTTATTTGGGTTGTTGTTCCAAAAAGTCGCTAACGGGTGCCTCTCTTCCAGCAGTTATGTTTTCTCCTTCAGTCCTCAGCTCCATGACCTGGTGAAATTCCCTCTTCCATTTCTGCCTCCAGTACTCCAGCAAAAACATGGGTCTTTGCCTCAACTTTGAAACACTGTCTTTTCTCCATTAACCTTGTTTTCTGTGGTGCAAACAATTAGTGGCAAATGTGGCTGCTTGGACTGTTTCACAGACCTTCTTCTTTCTCTTTACATCTTCTATCTGTGTGCTGCAAAATTGTTCTGCCTGAATGACTTTCCTCTTGAAATAGAGCTGAGTCAAATGCTGTTGATTTACAGGTTCAGTAATTGCCCTGGCAGCTGGTACCAATCCATCCATCATTGCATGTTTAATTTTGAACCTCAGCATTAGGTTGCTGTCTTGGGCTCTCCTGCATGAAATCTGATCTTGCATTCAGTACCTGCCCTCTTGATTAAAAAACCCCCTCTGGTCCTTCCTCAGCTTTCTCTTCTTCCAAACAGAGCAACCACACCACAGTTAGGGAGAGCAGCAGTGCTTCTCCAGTCCTCTGCAGTGGGCCCTGGCATTCTCCCCCAGCTTCCTCCCCTGGTCCTGTTGACACTGGGACGAGGTTGGACAGTGCTGCAGAGGGGTTATGATCACTCATGGCCATTCCTGAGGCTCCTGAGAGTCCCACCACCCCTGTACAGCAATATCCACGCAGGTTCCCAGCAGCTGTCATACAGCTCTGGCTTGTTCCAGGCTCTGACTCAGGTCTGGCTCAAACCCTCTCCTGCATCCCTCCATCAGCAGCTGTGCACCAGCGGTGACTGGGGACATGAGGAGAGTTGGGGGTCCAACACTTTGCCGGGGAGCAGTCAGAGGCAGGGGCTGGTGTTGACTGAGTAACCTGGTGATTCTGCATGGGCCAGCCTGGGAACAGACTAGTTGGCCCCCTCCCCAGCACAGGGGTCAATATCTCCCCCCAAGAACCCCTCTCGGAGACCCTCAGCCACAGCCTGCTGCTGCACAGCCCTTCTGAAGACTCAGTCATCTTCTGGCAAACCCAAGCATCAGATCCACAATGATGAGTCCCTTTTGCAATTGTCCTCACTGGTGCTTGTTGCCAATCTGGATCCTGATCTCAAGTTTCTGCTGTATTAGCTCTTGCAAGCTGTCCATCGCATCCTGCCCGGGCTCGCTCCACGACTGGTGTGGATGGCAGGCTGTCTGCTGCAGAGGCACATGTATTTCTGTCTCAGTTCCTTCAGCAATTTGGTCTCTTCTTTTAAATCCATTCTTTCCTTTTCTAGACCTGCAGTTTTCTCACCAGGCCCTCCCTTTACCTTTAGTCAATGTAGCTGCAACTTCCCACAAAGCCCATAGCCAGCAACCTCAACAAGTCTTGACTGTAGTGCTCTCCTGGCAGACTGTAAATGCTTTTCCTGCCTCCCCCAGAACACTTTCGCCCATGCAGTCCACCAGCTGCTGTGGCTGGGCTCATACTGCGTAACCCAGATCCTAAACTTTGCTGTGGATGGGAGAGCCTGTCTTTCCCCCTGCAAGCAGTCTTGTTTGTATCTGGGTTGTGGTGCTTAGTAGAGGAGCCCCAGTGAGATCTGAGCGTCCCCCCAGCACCGCTCTGTTTTGGCATCCTTCAGCACATGCAAGGAGGTGCTGCAAGCAGGATGCACACAGCTCTAAAGAACAAAGCTGGTATTTGCTAGCTAACACACAGGATAGCTGCAGCTTGATGACCGACCCAGCAAAGCACAAGGAGCTCACTACCCTGTACGGCACCCAGCACCTTTGCTGGCTGCACAGGCACCACCTCAGAGGGAGAAGAGTTGGTCTCTGCAGTCCCAGGGCACATCCTCAACGGTGCTCAGTTTCCTTGTTTCACTTGCTTGTTTGCTTCTTGAAGGTTTTATACCTTCTCACAATGGGTTTTTTTCTGATAAACCCTTGAGCTGCTAGTGATGACATCTCAACCACCCTACCTCTGCCTGTGGTGTCACCTTGTATCCTTTCCTGGCTCTGCTCTACAGATGCCTCATGGCTCCTCCTGATGACTGTGTAATACCTGCAACAGCCTAAGCCATGGCCATGGAGCCACAAGAGCTGTATCTGAGCTGGGCTTTAGGGCCTCAGGTGCAGGTGGTTGGCCCCAGGAGGATGAGGAGGTGATGACTGGGATTGCAGATAGAGGTTTACATCACCAGCTGCTGCTGGAGACAGTGCAGCAGCTGCAGGTCAGGGAACTCTCGTGATCCCCGACTCAGCTCATGTGAATAAATAGATGCTGCTGGTACCAGGTCTCCAGGACCATGATGTCTCCTTCCTGGTTCCAGCAACATCAGTTTTAGGATGGGTGCTGTGGTCCATTGTGCAAGCTGTAACACAACAAAGACCTACACTGGTGAACACTAGGAATGTCATTAAGATTTTTCACTCCTGCACAGAATAAAAAGGTTTCTTCTGAGCAAAAGAACTGGCAGTAACTGGGGTGTATAAGCAGGATGTTTGAGCAGCACTGATTATAGGAGTGTGATCAATAACAGGGCTGAGTTGCAGTGGTGTGGAGAGAACTGTGAGTTGTATGTTTTGTCTGTGTACGCAGGCTGGCACATCGCTTTTGTAGCCACAAATCAAACCCATCTATATGATTTACTTTCTCTTCCTATCATCTCCATTTATTAAGTTAAATCAATCACCCCACTGCTCTGTGATTTATGGCTTAGTGTTTTGCTGGGAACGTGTCACAAAGTGAAAAGCGGAAGTTTTGATGTATTAGTAAAACCAAACTTGTCTGCTTAGGGTGAGATTGGAAGAATTTAGTTTCCTCTTGGGTGAATTCTGACAGATGATATAAATTTCCATCCTTCCCTCTTCGTCCTCCTCCTCCTCAACCCACACCTGGCTGCAGAGAAAGGCCTTGAAATAGGTGGTGGCCAAGGCTCAGCCTTTTCCCAACCTGTCAGCCTGTCCTGACACACCTTGACCTGTGCCTTGCAATACCTGAGGCACTTCATGGCTCTGTGGCAGCTCTGCATGAAGCCATGGATGGATGGATTGATGAAGCTGAAGAACTCAGCCCCACCCCAGGTTCCCCTAATGGCCTTCAACAGCCAAGAGTGGCTGGCATCGGCCATGGCCAACTGAGGGTTCAATGACTCCAAGGATGGAGATGCCATCAGCTAGCTGTCTGGGCAACTTTACATGATATGGTGAGTCTTTGTCTTCACCATGGTTCAGCCAAGGAGAATCTGACCAATGTGGGAGACCTTGTGCTGGGAGGGAATGGAGAAGGAGCTTCCCATTCAAGTGGAGGGGAAAGCGGCTGGTCAAGTACCAAGGCCACAGTCTGGGGAGCACTGCAGTCCAAACACACTGGCTTACCCACCACCCCCTGTGCTCTCCATTCCAAATGTGGACATAGAATTTTATTTGTGTGTTGGAAGAAAAGGCAGAGGGGCAGGTATAGCCCTACCACGGCACTGTTCCCTCTTTTAGAAATGGAGACATCATCTTTCCCCATCACATTCCTTTAACTGTGCTGAGCAGCTCCTATCATCCCTGCTCTCTCCACTACGCCATGGGGTGTGTGTGGCCATAAGCTTTTAGAAGCCCTGTGTGAAGAGTTTACACCTCCCTAGACCTATTAAAACCCCTTTTTCCTGAGGGAAGGTCCACTGGTGTGTTTACATTGCCTCTCCTTGTCTCCTGTTCTTCCCAAGGGTGGAAAGCAACTATTCCCCAAGTCCAACTCTCCTCCTTTGGATTGGAAGATTGAGAGGTAGTGGACTAAGATGGTAATGAGGTTTATTAATTAAGCAAAGCACGCCTCTAAAAAGCTCATAACACTTTACCTTATGAACACACCACTTTTTAGTAGCATAAATCACAATTATGTCACTGCAAGTAATACAGAGTGACAATTCTGTTGCTTATTACTAGTATCAGTACTGATACATAATTATATTACTACAAAGAAATCTTATAAATCAAGCACCTATTAAGCAGCAATTCTACTGCCTTTCTCCCTGCACTTAGTATTAAGGTACCAACTCTGTCTATCTTTCCTTATAAGTTTACGTATCTTTGCTGCACCCTCCCACACCAAGGCTTCTGGATCAACCTGGTGGAGAGAGCAGTGTGTTTTCCAAGGGGGGTTCCCTCCAGCATCCCCGGTGGTGTTGGGTCCACAGCTCAACTTCAGCACCTACGCTCCTTCTGTCAGGAGCTTCTCACTCTTCTTTGTTCTCCACCTGATCTTATACATCCCTGCCCATTTTTTTCCTTTTTCTGAACCCACATTTTTGCCTCCCTTGAACCTTTTTTTGCCCTTTGGACTCCTCCCAAGTAAACAAACCCTAATTACTCATTGGTCTCAAATGTGTAGCATTCATACCCACATGCTTTTGGGGGCAGAATTATCTTACTCTAGCCTTACTCCCCTACCTAAGTTTAATTAGGCAGAAGTGGTTTCTCATCTCAGGTGCAGAGCTTGCATACCACAGCAACAATGTTTGTGCATTTGGTTCTCACATCATATCTCTGTACTGGAAGAGTTTTCAGCACGCTCCCAGTTGCCGTTACAGGTCTTGGCCAGTTTTGGAGCCTGGTGTCCCAGTAGGGCCACTGGCTCTCAACCCCCAGCCCTGTGGCAGACCCCACACCCAAGTCTCCACAGAGCTGCTTCAAGAAGACATTGCTGTGGGTGAGCCCAGCTTGTTGATGCCTGCAGAGGCCTGGTCACCTCCCTGTGTTGTCCTCCAGTGGTTTGGTCGAAGGAGATGAGCCAGTTGTTCTACTTCTTGCTGCTCAACTGCAAAATTATAGTGGGGAGAGGAGGAAGCCCAGGTTTTGCTTTGCACCAGGGTCAGGAGGACCCATCTCTTCTTTCCTTTCTCCATGAGCTTATAGCATCTAAACTTGTCTGAGCTTTAGTGCTGTACAACCGTGTGTGTTCTACCGTTACAACAGCTTTTGTGTGTGCATATGCGTATACATATTTATACATGTGCACATAGATGTGTATAAATACATGCATGCATATATACATATGTACATATACATCTATATTTTTGTGTATATATATACACACACAAATATATAGTGACTAACACTAGTAATGAGTAGTTACTATATGCAGAATAAAGTATGTATGACCCTTGAATAAAAATGCAAAGAGGAGTACAGGCATGGGATGAGAGCAGAGGCCTTAAAAATACAGGCACAAGATTATATTCGAAGCTCCAGGGCTATAAACTGCTGACCAATTGTCAAACGCTTCTCACCCGAGGAATTCAATCCTGGGAACCGAGATCGATTTTGGGAATACCAAAGAAGACAAAGTTGGGACCAATAAGGAAGCACAGCATGTACTTCTAGGTCTGGATAAGCAAAACTGAAGACCTGATCTGGGCCAGCTGAAGGTGTGACTCATCTCTCTTGGGGTGCAGAGTTCCCAAATACGGGTATAAAATGGGTCTTCACTGCAGCTGTGAAGAGTATCTATTGTGAAAGTACCACTGCTGAGCCATGCTGCAGTGCTGCAGCTGCTGTAAGTTTCTTGCGAAAGCTTTTATTTCTAGGTGTATTTCTGCTTACATTGCTTTTGCTGCCTTGAATATGCTATCACAGCTGTTAGGAAAAAGTACAAATACAGTACTAAGCATTAAAATGGGGTTCCCTTTCCCTCCCCCTTCCAGTTGATTGTGTTTTGGTAACCTGCTCTGAAACTTATGCAATAAATTGTCAACAAACTGGATGGTTGGTGAGGAGACTTTTGGCAGGGAGCAGCAGGCATGGCGTTGTTCCACACAGGAGAATGAGCTGGGAGCAGAGGGTGACCCCAGCAGATGCAGGACAGTGTCCCCACTGACCAGGCACAGTCCCACAGAACCTGGGTGATGATCAAACAAGGTGAGGTGATGAGACAGGTCCCAGATTAATGCAGAAAGATAAGTGAGCAAATCAGGATTGTTAGGGCCCAGGGCTGGACACCAGTGCACCTACAACATAGCTCAGGCAGGGACAGCAGGCCCAGGGCTGAGCTTACGTGTAGTTCCTGGACCAGTGAACAGAGGGTGCATGGGTGGAAATCCTGGGTGTGGTTGGTCAGGGCAATTAAGGCACTCAGGGCGCTGACAACAGCCCAGGCCTTTCCCAAGTAAGACCTTCCCATCTACTGAGAGCTGGTCTCACAATAAGGTTCTCGCAGAATTTGCCATAAATGGACCTGGAGTTGCTGCAGCCAAAATGAGATCAGTAGACTACAAAACAGCAGCACAGAGGTATCTTTAAAGAAAGCCACCCTTCCCTACATCTACCTTTTCCTCCTTTCCCTCCATCTCCCGGCCAGGCTGTCTCAGGGCACATTTCTAGTGAGTTCTCTGTGTCTGCCATCCATATAGGAGAATCTGGGCTGTAATGAAGTAAAATTTCCCCAGCGCTTACTCCAGAGTGTATGACATTGACCAATTTTCCAGTTCTTCTGATCAAAAAACAGGTCTCCAGGCACGGTGGGAAGGTAGGACACCTTAGAAAGGAAACACAGGTGTACAGAAGGATTTAAGGAATCGTGTAACCATTTTCCTAGTTTACTTCTCATCTACTGGAGAAATAACAGTTCTGAAGATAAGCACATTAGGTGCAAATGGGCACATGAAAAAGCTTAACTAAGACATAGATGAACTGACATAGCATTATATCAACTGGGGATACATTTGGGATGGTTGAGATTACAAGAACAGCGATGCCCATCTTTGTC
>NW_009648857.1:39073-106530 GCF_000708025.1 Charadrius vociferus | reverse complement strand
CTGGACACTGCCTTTGTCTTCACAGCCAAGAGATGGACAATGCCTGTCAATTGTTTTCTGCACTCCTCAAACAACAGGAACAATATATGCATCAGTAGATGCAAAGAGGGGCCTAGCCTAGTAAAGTTCATCTTTACCTGATAGCTGGATTACTTTTGGTAAGAATGTAGAAGCTCGGGCTAAGATTTGAGTCATATAAGCTCAGTCAACAACTAATATTTTGCAGGTCCCCAGTCTCCCTTAGATTCACTAGAGAGAGTTGGGCATCTCCAACAGGCTGTGTCCCCCACTTTCAGTACGGACAGTGATAGACAGTCTCAGTTTGGTCTCAGTGGACTGTCCACTGTAGGGAGCAGAAGAACTAGAAGGCTCGATATGGAGTTTGAAATAACCTAGAAAGCTGGAAACTGACCCAAACCAAATCTGCCTGCAAGCTGACAGAGCTGGTTGTGTAAAAAAAGATCCCACCCCTGACAGTGTCATCATGAAGGGAAATATTACCTTCACCACTTGAGGCTTAAAGCAGATATTTCTGAAAAGTTGAGTGAGGGGACTTAGGGATAGGGCCAGAGTAAATGCAGTGTGAAACACCACCTCCATCAAGACCTTGTCTTTGCGTCTGCACAGAGCATCCACCATCTTATTAATCTTGTTTTCCAGAGGCTCTTCTGGGAGCAATGGTATTTGGAGGATGTTTTCCATTTGTTTTATGACAGGCTAGAAAAGAAATTGAACAAACCAGATGAAATCTAAGGAGACCCTTAAGGCACGTCTTGATGAGGTGCCCGCTGGTAGGTTTCAAAAGTGGTGTTTTATATAAATGTGATGATCTTTTTGTCTCCAACTCAGGAAAAAAATCCTATAGCTTTCTACAAACACCCCATAGAAAGCTTCTTTAGGAGACACAGTGGATGCTCACCATCAGTCTCTGGACTTCCTGCGGATCTTTGGTTTTTATTTGATTTTCTGCTCTGTTCAGCACCGAAAACATCAGTGTTATGTTTGACCAGGCACCCATATTCTGTGAAATACAGATTTAAGTTACGTTATTATAATGAAGATACCACCAGCATGTAGAAGGCTATCTCAAGCCCGCTGAAGCATTCAGATGGACCCCTCACAAATGATCGTGTTACTTTTATGTTGTGACTATTATAAACTGGTTTTGCATCTTTTAAAATCTGTATTTGTATCATTGGGGAAAGCTTGGGGTCTGAAATCTCTTCTTGAATTTTACTGTGCAATTGTTTCATTTCTGCAGTCCTCCAAATACACGAATAGGTCCCTCCAGGGGAACAGTCCTGTGCTAAGCAGGTATGAAGGAGGGATCAATCGTTCTCTAGAGGAGCTCTCCCCAGATTGGAAGAAAGCCCCCAGGAAGCATTTTTTCATTACTTAAGTTGGGTGTTTCCTATCCCATCGGCTACACAGGTTGCAATACAAAATATATTTCACCAGGCAGCGCACAAGTTAGCCAGCTGTACACCTTCAGAGCTGGCTGCAAAGAAAAGCCTGTGTGTATCTGTGTGCTTGGGTGGCACAACTTCAGTGACCTGTAGATGGGCTTTTGGAAGATACTCGCTTGTGAAATTTCAACCCCTCTGGATAAAATCCATTTTTTTGCTTGAAGGACCTTCTGCATTGGGATGAACCTGTAGTTGTTATAGAGATTTCTAATGATTTCTAATGATTTCTAATAATTTCTAATGATTTCTAATCATTTCTAATGATTTTCTCATTAGACTCACCCCTGTGCAGTCATATAACATAGATCCTTTTTGCAAGCACACCACCCGCGTAGGTTGCAGCAATGCTTTTTCCCCAAGAGTAGAAATATGGCCTTCAATCATAGTATCTTTGGCTTCTTAATACCTACAGCATGCAGGGAAGTTGAATACTAGGCAGTGAATACGGGGACTGAATTTTCCACTGTTTTCCCATTTTTGGCCCTTATAGGATCTTGGTCGGGTATTCTTCTCTAGCCCCTATCTTAGGTCAGAGAGGAAAGCTCTCAAAGGCTGTCTAGAAGGTAGAGAGCAACCTCATGGCTCTGTTCTACATAGCTGAGAGAAGTGGGAATCCTCTGGCCTATTTTGCATCTCGACCTTACAACAGACAATTTGCCTGTTAAACCCCTTAAATTTAGACAAAACTTCGCTTTTTTTTTCTCTTATTTTTCCTTTTTTTTTTTCTGTTTGCCCAGAAGAAACCTCCTATAGTAGCAAATGTTTGATTGTTCTAATCCTGCTTATGAGAAAACACAAATGTCTTGTTCTCTGTTGCTAGCAGACGGACTTATCGCAGAACACCCGTCTGCCAAGCACAGTGGCCACATGGCTGATGGAGAACCAGAGACGGGCTAGGAACAGGAGGGTGTCAATTTCTGAGGCCTTGCATGAGCAGAAAGCAGAAAGGTCTGCAGTGGAGAGGCAGCTTTCAGCAAGCTGGTTGACATCATTTTGGGAAGAGGGATACATCAAATCCTGTTCAACAGAAAAAGAGAAAGTTAAGAGTCCAAAGCTGCCATAGGTTCTGGGTAGTCCCTTCTTCTTTCCTAAGCCTTTTCACAAGGTGCAGAGCTCATTTCTGCTGTGATGTTGTACCCTGTGAATCTCAAGTCCCCAGCAATGAACTGCTTTGCAGGTGGACTACTTTTCATCATTTTTGAGGGTAGCCCAAACTCTGCTTCTCTGGCATGAGAGGACTGCCTCCATTCTGGATTCACCTGGTGGAGAATCACATGTTGAACAGATGTGCGTATGCATATCTGCAGTGCACCAGTTCAAAGTGGAGCAGAGACCAGGGGCAGTTCTGCTCAGAGTATCAGCTGTGCTCAAGGGAGGCTCTCGTGGCTTACAAATCAGGCCATGGGCACCCCTGGACTCCAGGAGCTCCAGCTCCAGAAATTCAGACTGTACATTGGACCGTATTTACTCAGAACTGGATTCTTCCAGACTACACTTAGGCATATAACCGAGGGAGGACAGCAGCCTGTTCTAGACAGCCTCTGGAGCCAGTGGGGGGAAAGAGAGAGGAAGAGTGTGATCTGTAAAGGGCAGGACAGGAAACAATGGTTAGCTTGAGTACGGATTCCAGGAACATTTTGAGGATATTTGCATTTAACTCCAGACATTGCACGAGCATGAAGCAGAAATGGTCCCAGTTCCTTTTGTTGAAGGTTATCTTTTCCTCCATCTCAGAAAGGTATTTTTCCAGGTGAACCTTTATGTTTTTGAACCTATGAAAAAAAAAGGCACAGGAAGTAAGTATCCATGAAGCCTATCCATGAAGTATCCATGTGTGGCTCAGCGATCAGGCTGGTAGGTAGCTCATGCTAACCCATGACGCAGTAGCTGTTTCAGGGGGACTTGATTGTTGGACTGGTGTCCATGCACTCTTCAAAGGGCGACATCTCACTTTTTGCCTTGCACACTAGAAATGAAGGATGACATTCATTATTTTTCTTCAGTGTAAGATCAGGTCAGGGTCCCACTGCAGTAAGGTTCTTACCCCTTTTTGCTGCCTGGTGGTCAGGACTGGATGGCTTGCAGGCCACAAACTGTCTCAGTTGAGTGATGACTTCTGGGGATGGTGTGCCTCTGTCTCCCAAGACAGAGGTGGTGACAAACTCCACAAAGAAGGAATTACATTTCCTCCTGAATTTGTTGTGACATGCAACTGCTTCCCTGTAGGGAGGAATAAAATAAAGATCTACCATCAAAACGCAACAAAGCAAAGAAACAAATTTGCTTTTCTGCCTCTCTGAATGTGACCAGGAAACCAGGTATACTTAGACTGGGGACAAGAAATGCGCTTTTTAAATAGAGGGAAGTTAACCCTCAGAAAACCCACTACAGCGTTTTTTCTTGAATACTGAGGACTAACTTCCTTCTTCCCCTGTACTTTGCCCCTCTCCTACCTCCACTCAGGATAGCTAGAGGACAAAGAAAAATAGATTCTCATGTAGTATGTATTCCTGGATAGACTGCCTGTTGAGATTGAGGTAAAAGGGCTGGAACTGACCCCAGATCACTTCATGGGAATCCTTTTACCACCAAGGGTGTGCTACATGTGGTAAATACTGACATTTCCATGGAGCTCACACGTTAATGACATTTGTGTAGCCTCTGCTCTAGTAATTATTCCAGTATTTTATACAAAGTAATAGAGACAGAAACAACAAAAGTAGTTGTTTTACTAGTTACGGGCTACCTTGTGGCTGCTGTAGCTGTGGGTGTGTAATCCTCGGTGAAGTTATCCTTGCAGATCTTACACTGTTTGCTTCTCCACTCATGGATGAACTGTGAACAGAAAATCTGCAGTTAAAATAAAAGGTGTTATTTCTGCTCCAAACAAACAGCAGGGGACTGAGGATGACATTCAGCATTGCTGAAGCAGCCCAGTCAAGCTTCTACATCAAAAAAACCCCTTTCCTTAGGGTGGAATTTAGACTGAGCACCAATGGCTGTTGAGAAGTGTGCAGAACATGAGAATCTAATTTTTTTCCCCAGTTCTTGGAACCATAGGTTCTGTAGCCTTCTGACTCAAGCCCACACCATTTAAAGCTTGTACTACACCAAACCCCATTTACCTCATAGACAGAAAGAGCTTGCCCAGGAAAAGTCATCCTTAGAAATTCATTGGTGTAACGCTGCATCATATCTGGATTACTGCCATCTAGCGTCAACACATTCTTGATCAGTGTTTGGAGCTATTTGGCTGGTTCCTTCATAGGCGCTTTTGGATGACCTTGAGGACAGGATAGAGATGTCAGGTAACCAGAAAATAGATGCTGACAGGACAACAGGTGTTCTAGGTCGTTATGGTTGTGTGGGGAACAGAACTGCTATGGTTGCTCCTACCACAACCTTCCGCTGTTGTGGCAAACTTTGGAGATCAGCTTCAACACGGTTTGAAAACAGTACCTGCTTGAAAAGTCTGATGTTACCTTTCATATTATAGACCTTCTCCCATAGTTCCTTGAGGTAGGCCTTCAAAACCCAACTGAACGGGAACTGGCAAAACACAGATATGTTGGGGTCTTCAGTCATTGACAACATGGAAGTCTTAGCATCTTGTTTCCTTAAACAGCAGAGAATGAAGCAATCACGTAATTAATATGTTCTGTGTGTGCTGAACTGAAGCATCACAGAGATGATGCACAGAAAAATATTTTGTAAATAGCACAGAAAAATATTTTGTAAAAAACTCAGCAACAGTGAAAACAAGGCAGGAGCAGAAAAAGTTCCTGTCACTGGGAGCTGAAGGCTAAAAAAGAATGCAGCAGGGGAAAGGCATCCGAGTCAGACAACATCTGTCTTGTCTCTGACCACAGCTGCTGTTCAGAGTAAGCTGACTGATCAGTTCAAATGTGATTGTTGGACACTAAATGCATTTTGTGCTGGGGGGGGGGGAGGGGATTCATCTGCTCTGACCTTAGTGAACTCAAATTCAAATTTCTAAATTCTAGACCTATTGTTTCTGACTTTACCCTGTGTTTACCGCTATTCCAAGGAACTGGAGTTCCTCGCTAATGTTCCTGAGTTGGTGAAAGTTTAAGAGAACAGTAAGGTTCTGATTCCAATGGTATGACACAAAGGACTTGTAATGGATAATTTATGAGCTGTGTGATCTTGTCTTAATTTCAGACTTGTTTTTTTTACCATTTCTTTCTGCAGAGGATTGAATTACGAAAGCAGGTTTTTATTCCCCTAATGTACATACTATGTTTTTCCACCAAGTCTCTTGCTGGTATATTTAATTCTCAATAATGATTCTTCTTTGAACATCTAAAAGCACAGTTCTGAGAGTAGAGACAGTGGAGACAGATGATTCAGGTTGCTGTTCGCATCCACCACTGCAAGAATTTGAGCAAAGAGATTGGCCACGGTGTCTTCTAAATGCATCCAGAGTGCATGCCTAGAAGTGATAACATGGCTGGTCAAGTGTTTTCCTTGAACCTGACCGATGCCTGACCTATTCATCAGAAACTCACATCTACTTCTGTATACCAGATAGCAATATTCCTCCTGGTCGTCATATCTGAGCCTCATTAAGTGTTGTGCTTTACATACTACAACTCTTTTAATATTCTTAGAAACAGACCTGTTAGAAATTTGGAAAGGGCTGCACAGATAAAAGTACCCGAATGAAGAGTCTTCAAGGATGAACTCACTGGAGACAGCTCTGAGGAAAACCCACTCCCTTGGCTCAAGGCTTATTTTCTCATGTTCATGTAGGAGGTGGCAAATTCTCCTTTTCAGCACACTCATAAAATGACTAAAAACTAATTATAAAACAATGTTTATTAAAACATTTGAATGAAAGGAGTTTCCACGCAAAGTTTTCAGTCAAAGTAAAGCCAATCATAGAAAGTGACGTCTATGAATGTTCTCAGTTTTCCTTCACAATAAAATCCAGGGGCTTTATACTATCATAGAATCACAGAATGGTTTAGGTTAGAAGGCACTTTGAAGATCATCCAGTTCCAACCACTCTGCCATAGGCAGGGACACCTCCTGCTAGACCAGGTTGCTCAAACCCCATTCAGCCTGGCCTTAAACACCTCCAGGGATGGAGCTTAAGCAACTTCTCTGGGCAACCTGTTCCAGTGCCTTGCCACCCTCACAGTGAAAAATTTCTTCCTAATATCTATTCTAAATCTAGCCTCTTCCCGTGTAAAGCCATTCCCCCTCATCCTATCACTACGTGCCCTCGTATAAAGTCCTTCCCCAGATTTCCTGTAGGCCCCCTTTACGTACTGGAAGGCTGCTGTAAAGTCTCCCCAAAGCCTTCTCTTCTCCAGGTTGAAGAACCCCAACACTCTCAGCCTTTCCTCATAGGATAGCTGCTCCAGCCCTTGGATCATCTTTGTGGCCCTCCTGTAGACTCGTTCCAACAGGTCCATGTCTTTCCTATGTTGAAGGCTCCAGAGCTGGATGCAGTACTCCAGGTGGGGTCTCACGAGAGCAGAATAGAGGGGCAGAATCACCTCCCTCGACCTGTTGGCCACACTTCTTCTGATGCAGCCCAGGATATGGTTGGCCTTCTGGGCTGCGATTGTGAATTGCCAGCTCATGCTGAGCTTCTTGTCAATCATCACTCCCAGGTCCTTCTCCTCAGGGCTACTCTTGATGCGTTCTCCGCCAAACCTGTATTTGTGCTTAGGATTGACCCGACCCAGATGTAGGACCTCAGATGTAGGTCAGCTCTCCTAAAGCTCAGGGTGGTCAGCTTGCTGCGCACCCTCCTTGCTGCCTCAAGGATCTCGAACTGCACCATTTCATGGTCACTGCAGCCCAGGCTACCCCTGAGCTTGACACTGCCTACCAGCCCCTCCTTGTTGGTAAGGTGAAGGTCCAGCATAGCTCCTCTCCTCGTTGGCTCCTCTAACTTTTGGAGAAGTAAGTTGTCATCAATACAATCCAAGAACCTCCTGGATTGCCTATGCCTGGCTGTGTTATCCTTCCAACAGATGTCAGGGTGGTTGAAGTCACCCGTGAGGACTAGGGCCTGCGAATGCAATGCCACTCCTATCTGTCTATAGAGGGCCTCATCTGCTCAGTCTTCCTAGTCACGTGGTCTGTAGCAGACCCCCACTGTAATGTCCCCTGCTCCTGATTTTCCTCTAATCCTGACCCGTAAGCTCTCAGTCAGCTCTTTATCCATCCCTAGGCCAAGCTTCATGCACTCCAGCTGGTCATTGACATATAGGACAACACCACCGCCTCATTTCCCCTGCCTGTCTTTCCTGAAGAGCCTGTAACTTTCCATGCCAACACTCCAGTCGTAGAAGCCATCCCACCATGTTTTCGTGATGCCAATGAGATCATAGCCTTGGAGGCGTGCACACATCTCTAGGTCCTCTTGTTTGTTCCCCATGCTCCGTGCATTTGCATAGAGGCACTTCAGCCGTGTCCTCATTGACGCTGACTTGGCTGGAGCAGTTGCAATTCCTTTGCACTGCTCCCTAGGTGGCATTCCTTTGCCGTGTATTAACAACGCCTCCCCATTGGCTCCTGTTACCCCAGGAGCTCCAGGCCCATCTACATAAGACTTTAAGTGTGCTGCAGCGCAGCCAGCACAGCTCAGAGTAAACGGTCACAGACCCTCCTTAGCACCCCATTCCTCTATCCTTTGTGCATGATCCCTTGGCTTGTCACAGGCAAGCTTGATAATACTTCCTTCCCCCATCGAGTCTAGTTTAAAGCCCCGTCAATGAGCTCTGCTAACTCTTGGGCAAAATCCCTTCTCCTCCTTCTACCCTAGTCTCTTCCCTTTCCCCTTTATTTTTGGTGAGTTGATTTTGGGGGCAACATTTAGTAAGGACATGCCATTTTTGATAGAGGAAAGAGAATCAATTTCTCTCTGTCTCAGCCTTTTAAAAATAATGGTGTGAATTAGGTTCTTTGGTGTATAAATACTATCATATTCATGTTGATACGGAGAAATGTTTCGTATTATATGTCACAAGAATAGTCACAGTGCTGCAGAAGAACAGATCCTGTTCTTATCTGTATGACACTGGTATCAATATGAAATAAAATTGATGGGCTTGTTTCCATTTCAGTGGCAATATAACCACAGGCAAAAATTATCCCACATTGTGCTGAGGAATGAAGGTGTCACTATGCAATCACAAGAAAACTTCTTTTCCTGAGGGACATTTTCTTATAGTCAAAATTTAGTACAGAATAATTCTGGTTTTGCCACATGACCACAAGGACTCCCCAGATCCACCACATCTTTTAAGTGGCAACATGGTCTATTTTCTTTTTCCATCGTTAACAAACATCCTAGGCACCTGACTGAAACCTATTGCTCGAAGAAGAGCAAGTCATGCACCACGGTGACAAAGTCTTCCCATATGCAAGAAAGAATAATTTCCAAATGCACCTACAAGGATTTTGGTGCTTGGTTTCTGATGAAACCAGGCCCTTTCCATTTTGCTGAAGCCACAGTTTTCTATCAAGACACCACATCACCTGCACAAATAATTTGTATCAATTCTGTGTAGAAATCAGTTGGGTGGCTTTGGACTCCAAAATAGACATGGGGGTATAAAGTGACCTCTGCCTCAGATTTTTTTTTCTAAGAAGGTCTCCATCAAAGGTCATGCAAAAAGCTGGATGTTTCAGTACAGACTCTGAGAACACACACCATGGGATGCATAGAGAGCAGAACAAGCCCTAAGCAAACCTAGTCATCTCTTGTTTGGGACCTCCATCTATGCTGGCCTAGATGGGCACCAGGACAGATCATTAAACCACTCATTTCATTCCCCCTGCTCTATGGTTTGCAAAGTGCAAGATGCAGCCATGCATAAATGAAAAAACCCAACCCACTCTGGGCCTTGGTTTGTACTCACATGTGCTTCTACTATGATCCTGGAAAAGCAAGTTGTGAATGATCATAATTCTCTCAGTGTCATGCCAGCTGTTGTCTGCCTTGTCTTCCAGCTGGATCACAGCTTTCTGGATGCTGTTAGATCATAGAGTTCATGCTGAGGAGCTGTGAATGGAAAAGACTGGAGGTCAGTACAGTCAGTATATTGCCTAACACTCCATTGCATGTGCTTTGTCAATTCCTACTTAACTTGACACAATGGACTCCCAAGTATATGTCTACTTCACTGTCTCATCCCTAGTAAATCAATCTCAACATTGCAGAGAAGTGCTAACAGCCCTGGCAAGGGATGGAGAAATGGGGAAAGAGATTTCATGCTTTGTCAAATTTCACAAAAGGCTTAAATGCTCCTAATCTGGCTTTGTGCTGGTCTGCCATAGGGTGGGGACCACTTCACACTCACAGTGTAACTCACAAAGACCTGCAACTACTTTTTTTTCTGCGGAAAATGTACTATCTGAACCAGGGACCAGCATAACTGGATCCCTAAATGCTTATGAAATCTAATGTTTCCTAAACCAGTTCCTGTGTAATGTCCGTCAGCTGAAATAAGAAAAAATAAATAAATCATACATTTCCTTCTGGAAGAAGACTGGACTTGGCTGGATGTTCAAGAGCAGCAGACTCCTCTGGAGAACCTGAAATCACAGTCGCTCATAAGACTCCTTTGTAAAAAATTTAGAAACCTGAAAAACAGAGATATCTATCCAAAAGAAGCATCTGAGTCTCTCAACAATCAACAAAGGTTTGCAAAGCTGTCAATCTAAGGAATTTCAACCTGGACTTTGTCCCCTCTGGGGCAAATTGCCCAGTAGCCAGGTATCAGTTTTGGTTGACACCCCATAGGAAATCCGGGTGTGTCAGGATAGGACATGGAGTCCTTCCCCAACTGCTCCTGCCTCCCTTTGTCCACACATCCTGGAAACAATGGCAGGGATGCATTGGCTTGGCTTTGAACTCACCAGATCAGGAGCATTTAGCAGTCTTATTTGTGCAAGATGGGCAGAAAGACTTGCTGGAAATCAGAGTGAATAAGTGTGTGTCTACTGTGTGCTGAATGTCACAGCAGTACAGACGATTTGCTATTGTAACTGAAGAATGAGCTTAGGTACCCTGCTACCCTACAGTCACAGCTTGCAGACCAGCAGAAAAAAATTGCAGTGCTTTGTGGACTTCAGAAACAAGTGCAGTAAGTCCTGCTGGCTCAGCTGGGAGGGATTCCATGGGAAGCTTCCATGGAGGATAAAGGAGTTAGCGAGTGCTGGGAGTTTTTCAAGAACACTCTCCTGGAAGCACAAAAAAAGTTCATCCCCTTTAAAGGTAAGGGAACTAGGCAGAGCAAGAGACCCCCTTGGGTTAACTGCAAGCTTCTCAGAGCCGGTGCCTCCACAGACCACTTGACCTAGCTGTACTTAAAGCTGTAGATGGAGCAAATGGGACACAGAGGAAGGGACAGAGCTGTGCATGTAGTGGATGAAAAGCAAGTAGTTGCTTACCTGTTGCGAGATGGCCCCAAAAAGTGGGCATGAAAATCTCAGCAATAGTCATTTTGGCAAGCTGGCCTAGATTGGCTGTAAAGTTGTCTGGGGGCATCAGTTCATCCAAGTGGATCGACATCCATTCACCTGAGGAGGCAGTAAGCGTGACAGAAATAGTAGTACTGGACATAACTCCTGTGAACAGTTGACCTGCTCTCCTTGCTGCACCACAACCATCCAGAAAAATCAATAAACTTTGGCTGCCCTGACCTATCAGCAGCCTGGACAATAAGATATTAAGAGATGGAAGATTTACCACCTTCCTGTTTCTTTTTGCTCTGAGGGAGGACATGCTTCTCTTACATCATTCTGTTTCCCCCTCTCCGTCTTCCAATTCCCCAACTGTCATTCTCATCCATTGACTAGGGAACAAAATGATCTTATAACCCAAAAGATGATTGACCACCTTCAACATAAAGACGTTTTGTCTTATGTTTGAATGGAATTTCTTGCATTTCAGTTTGTGCCCATTGCCTCTTATCCTGTCATGAGACACGACTGAAGCATCTGTCTGCATCTTCTTTACACCCTCCCATCGTGTATGTATACACAGTTCCCACAAGCCTTCTCTTCTTCAAGCTGAACTGTCTCAGCTCTCTCAGCCTCTCATATGAAAGATTCTCCATCTTTGTGGCCATTCACTGGGCTTGCGCCAGTATGCCCGTGTCTCCTTTATACTGGGAAGCACAGAAATGCACACAGTAGTCCAGGTGTGGCCTCACCAGCATTTAGCAGAGGGGAAGGATCACCTTCCTCAACCTGCTGGCAGTGCTATGCCTAATGAAGGCTATGTTGGCCTTCTTTGCCACAAGAACACATTGGTAGCTCATGTTAAACTTGATGTCCAACCAGGACCACCAGGTCCTTCTTTGCTAAGCCCCTTTCCAGCTGGTCAGTGCCCAGCCTGTACTGGTGCGTGGGGTTATTCCTCAATGAATGCAGGACTTTGCACTTCCCTCTGTTGAACTTCATGAAGTTCCTGTCAGCCCATTTGTCCAGACTGTCCAGGTCCCTTTGGATGGCAGCATGACCCTCTGGTGTAACAGCCACTCTTCCCAGTTTTGTATCATCAGCAAACCTACTGAAGGTACACTCTGTCCCATCATCTGGGTCATTAATGAAGATGTTAAATGGTACCGGCCCCAGTACCGATCCTTGAGGTAACACCACTGGTGACTGGCCTCCAGCTGGACTTTGTGCTATTGAGCAAAACATTCCAAGTGCAGCAGTTCAGCTGCTTGTCAGTCCAACTCACTGTTCATTTATTAGTCCATACTTCATTAGTTTGTCACTGAGGATATTATGGGAGAAAGTGTCAAAACCTTACTAAAGTCAAGATAAACACCATCCACCATTCTCTCCTCATCCACCAACCCAGTCATCTTATCACAGAAGGCTATCAGGTTGGTCAGTCTTGATTTCCCATTCATAAATCCATGTTGACTTATTGCTCTTCAAGTGTTTGGAAAAGGTTTCCAGAATTATTTGCTGCATTATCTTTCCAGGGATCCATGTGAGGCTATCTGGTCTTGATCCTTCTTCTTGCTGTTGCACAACCTCTCCTTTCCCTCCCACTCTCTCCCTGATGCAAAGTAATTTCGACCTTACCACTGCCAAATGCCAAGTAGCTGCAACCTCCCAGAACTCGTGGGACTTGAGGGGCAAGCACAACATGTGATGGTCCTGTGCCTGTTGATTTCCTTCTCTCATCTTTGATACAGTACCTAGAAACAGGACAGAGGCTAAAAAGTCTGTTCTCTCTGTCAGTTGGGCAGAGAATCTCCCAAAGCCACCCCCTGCCTTTCCAGGTGTCAGGCAGAGCTTTTGGAAAGACCAACAGCTCGAGGTGTGGCTGCTCTGCAGTGGTGGAAAGGGAAGAGAGCTCAGCTCAGCCCAACCCTACTCTGGCAAGGCCAAGAGCCAAGATGGTGTTGGCTACTTCAAGAGTCATGCCCATATATCTCCCCTACACCTTCTCCAAGCAGTGACTTAGTCACATGCCTCAGCAAGCTCTTTCATGACAAATTTCCCTCTCTGCTGAACACTGAATCTTTATTTTAAACTGAATTTGTTTTGTATGGGTCTCTGCCCAATTGTATGTTCTTTCTGGCAATCATGGGAATAACGCTAGCAATATCTACCACAAACATACATACAAATTAGACAAGAAAGGTCACAACACAGATCAATCTAGAGGACTCCAGGGAAACAGGTTAAAACCCAGCACAGCATAAGACCAGAAAAGTTCAAGTCCCTCCCTAGAAAAGCACAAATCCTCCCAGCATTTCAGGAGACAAAATGCGCATTAGCTGAGGTGGTGAAGAAAGGATATGAACAGGAAATGTAGGAGGATGCGAAAGGGTGTAAGAAGGATCACATTGAGAGAGGATGTGTCTGGCTGGGGAGTATGTCACTGATGTACTTCAAGGGCTTGAGATCAACCTCATATAAGGCTACTGTCGGTGACTTAAGCCCTCACTTGTGCCCAGAAGGGCTTAAGTCTCCTGAAGGCCCTGTGTCCTATCAACCAGCCCTGAGAGGTGTCTTGGATCCCTAGGATGTCTCAAATGGCAGCAGATGTCAGTTTAAGTCTTTTGTTTTGATGACTAAAGGGAAAAAAGTCATCTGGTGTTAGGCCCTGTTTGGAGTAGTTTGTGCTGTGTGAGTCAGCCATGCTGGGGGAAGGTGGTTTTAATGTGGGAAGGATGCAGAAAGCACACTCCTAGAATGAAGAAGATGCTCTTTTAGACAAATAAAAGCTGAGATGTTAGGGTTGTTTTATCTTAACAAACACAGGCTTGGAAATTTAAAGTACGGAACATAGGCATGAGCGCACACGCAGAGATATACACATAAAGATATATGAGAACATCTGCAATGATTCCACTGAACAAGTCTCCAAATCCAGTTCTATATCCCATGGCTATTTGGCCACTGCATCTTCCCTTACCGTTGCACTTGACTAAAGATATACAGAAGGAAAGAAGAAAGAAGGAAGAATGTTTACTTGGCACAAGCTAGAAACCTTTTGCTGCTCTGTGGCTCATCAAAGTGAAACTGGATGAGGAGCAATTTCTCTTCTGCTGATTGTGTAAAAAACGTCCTGCAGACAATGAAATGGTCTGTTATTGCCCTATTCATAAAACCACCTCTGTTTTCTACCATCCCTGCTCCCCCTCTCCCCCTTTCCCCAAAACCCCAATCCATAAAATTAACAAACAAAGGTGAGAAGGAAATCTCTCCTCACCCGAGTTCCTGGTGGAAAGTGTATTCAGAGTCAAACTGGCTTAGGAAGAGGCAGTGGATTTTATCTTGAAGTTTAAGTGTCTTCCTTATCTCTTCTAAATCTCTCTCATTTAGAAGTCTTGCCTGTGTAGAAACCTGCAGTGAAAGGGACATAAATTCCAGGGAACTGTTGTGTAGTTGTATTACCATCCCTCATGGGTGGGAAAATTGAAGTGATTCCCTTATGGACCTTTTCAAATGCTTTCTAAAGGCAATACTCAAAAATGTGCCCTGCTTATAGGCAAAAAGGGTGGGAGCATTGTTAACAACCAGAAAAAGCCTGAATCCTCATGCTAGAAGAAACTTAGACTTGAGCTGCATCCTTAGGAATGACTCAGATGCTTCCGGAGTAGCACTCCGGAAGAATCGTGCTGGGAGATGTACATGAGCACTTTGAACCTTGGGGGCTGAAAGAGCTTTTCTATGCAACATTATGGGCCTAGCATGATGGTCCCCATATATGACTTTACAGGGTTGACTCTATGCCAAGGCTGTGGGCTCCCGGTAGTGTAGATCCTCTTTGAGGATTCAGCTGCTACCCTTTTATGTGTCTTTATGCATCACAGGTTCCTGAATTCCTGTGACCATCACTGGAGAAGTGATTAGGATGCTTTCCTTGGCATGGACAACAACTCCTGAAAATACATGTCACAGAACAGTGGGCGTGGTCTAGGACCTGCAGAATTGCCAGAACCACCTGAAGTCCTGCTGGAGGCTTGGTGGGATCCTCACAGCATCACCAGTGGTGCTTGCCACTTGTCTGCAGGCCATGAATAATGCCCAGTATATCTTAGCCTTGAACCTCCAGAGCCTTCAGAGTTAGGAGCTGGCACCCACTGCCTGTCCATTAGCAGATCCACCACGTCTGGGTCAAGAGGAGAAGCAGAGCCCACCCTGAGTGCAGAGGACCACAAGGCAGAAGCCAGGCACATGTGTGATACAACTGATGGGGCAGGAGCCAAAGAGGACAGGTAGAAGCCCATCACTGTTCAACAGTGGAACTTATCCAGTAGCTTAATGGAGGTTGTGTAGCAACTTCCCTCATCTGGAAAATAAAGACCACTGTCACTGCTTTACAGTGAAGCACACATACCTGCAGGCAGAGCCCAGCGGTCCTCTGCTTCCTTGGCTGCTTGTTAACTGTCTCTCCCAAAACACTAACAAGGCTGTTGTGCTTCTGCTTGTGGAAATACCAGTCTTGGATCCGCTCAACGTCATCCAGAAGGGAGTATTTAAGGTGCAGGATGGAGTCAGGGGTTGCACGCTGAACAAGTTTCCTTTTGGCAATAGAGATCACTGGATCTTCATAGGGCTCAAGGTCTCCCCAGGGCCTGCTCTGAGTGCTCTCCAAAGCAACAGCTGCAGATGTGTCATTGCTGAAACTGATGAAGACAAGGGTGAGGCTGTGCAGCACAGATGCCCTTTGCAGTTTTAACTAGCTCTTCTTTGGTAGGGTCCGTTTGAAATACAAGAAGACCCCTGTTCATTTTGTCAGGGTCTAGGGCCCAGTTTGAAATGCCCACAGAGCCAACTTCTTTGTGAGGTTCTGGGTTTTCATTATCAACACATCCATCTTCAAGAAGACAGTGCAGTATCTTCAGTGGCATCTCTGGTGAGTCTGATATCATCCAGGAGGACCACAGATGCAAGCTCATCCATATTCTTCTCTTTCTGAAACTGTGCACATTGTCGGAAAGTGGAGATGATCCCTTCTGGCTTTGAATGGAGACTGCACTGAAAAGACACCAGCTGGATCTCCTTGCATCTCTTGAACAACTGGCTTTTGGACAGCCTGCCCTCCATGGCATCCACAGCAATGGATTTAGACAGGGATTTTGAGCTTCCTGGCTTCCCAACCAGAAAGAGTGGAGCTCGTAGGTCCATGCATACAACTATCATGAAGATGTTTTCCCTTAGAGCACCATTGCGGGCTGTTGCCTCAGGAATAAAGAGGTTATGGAGAAATACCTCAATCTCTTGCTGCAGCAGAGATGCAGGGACAGAAAAGCATTTTGTGACCTCCTCCCAGTAATCTTTGCGGCTCTCCAGAGACACGTAATAGCAAGCTCCCACTGAAAGGACCAAGGCCCTTTGTGCATCATTTAAGATTGGCTCCTGCTCCTTTTTGAACTTCTCATCAATCTGAGGAAATAGCAGGTCTCTTAATTTATAAAACCAGAGCTTAATGCTCATGCAGTGCTCTATACCCTGAAGACTGGCAACTCTGCATTCATCTTTCTTCTTCCTGAGAAACTTCTGGGAGACTCAAATGACACTGGTAAAGATGTCCAAATTTCCAATGGCAATTTCATTCTTCATGGTGGACTTTACAATCTCTTTGATGTACAGGCTCTGTGTCTTTTTATTCAGCTCTCCAAAATCCCAGACAAGAGGCAATAAGCTAGGTGGAAGGGGCTTGACCCGATACACCATCTGCCGCAAAGGAATGTAGCTGAGTTTCTCCAGTGTGTCTTCACTTTGGACTTAGTACCCCAAACCAGCTTTTTCAACTTTCTCTACAGTTTCCTTGGTGTGCCTTTTGTAAGGTTCCAAGCAGTTACTGCTTTTAAACGGTCAGTGAGAATTTTCTCTCAATTTACACTGTGATCACACAGCACCTCTTTGATTGCAAAGATAGCTTCTGATGTGTTGGCTTCATCAAAAAAGAGTGCAGTGTCACTTTGTGCCTTTCTCCATTGATGCGTGCCAGCTCAATTGCCTGTGTAACTTTCCTGTGGCAAGACAACGCTAGACCAGACTTTAGTAAAACACAGAGCATTGGATTCACTTTCTTCTGCATGTTACACCTAATGGGTCTCCTCCAGTTGCCCTCACATAGGCATATGAGGTCTTTTAAGGTGTTCCAACTGGACTTCAGCCTCAAAGAGCACAGATTTCTTATAGGTTTTATATCATATCCACTACACCCACCTGGATGTCTTGACTCCCCTATGGCATGACACCAAACTTGGACAATTCATTCTTCTAGTACAAGTCCAATTAATTTTGGAGCATGGGATTTGTAGACTCACCAACTTCTTGGGCAGATTGTTGTCTTTTGCAGTGGCTTCACTGATGAATGACAGGGCTGGAAAGAACTGTTCAAATCCACATGTGGGTTTCAGGTCAAATATAATGGATGCTGAAGCAGCCATGGCATCATGGAAGAATCACACTTTGTCAATACCTATGTCATTTTCACCTGCAGAAATTGATGTCAGCTCCACAAATACAGGGATTTCTGTTTTGTCTGGGGAAAAAAAAAAAAAAAAAAAAAAATCCAAAAATGAAACACATAGTTGAGGAGTTTCATAGTTGACTCATAGTTGAGGAGTTCACATCGTTGATTCATACAATGCTTCTGGCTATTGTGATAAGTAAGGACTAAGTGATCCCTTTCTATTGCCTTTCTTATCTGATGACTATTACATCCCAGTACAACTCACTTTTTATTATGATTTTGATCCAGGAGACAAAGCCTTTCCTTGTGCATTCAAGAAGTTCCCTCAAAAAGTCCAGCATCTCTTCTGGAAGGTTGCTCAAACTATTTTTTACTTTTATTACGTCCTGGGTCATATAATCAAGTCTCTGCTTCCTGAATTCTGTCTCTTCCTGCAAAAAAACTCCCAAGAGATACTGGTGTGTGTCCCTTGGTAAGAGAAGAGGGAAGGTAAGCTCTGCCTCCGCTCCCCACATCGAAGTTTCATCACCCACAGAGGGTCTTTTCCAAAGGGCCAGCTCCCCAGAGACCTCTATTTCTTTCATCCAATCTATTTGGATGAAGAAGAATGAATAACCAAGCCCAGCTTGGTTATTTCAGTACAAGTCCCTGCAGCAGAGGCACAGAGTCATGATATAAAACTTTTCTAACATCTACATTGAAGTCCTGATCACTAAAAGGACCTTTCCACAAAATTTAGGTCTGCTCCAATTTTAAATTTCCAGGGAAGCCTGTCCAAAACATAGAAAGCTATCCAAAACACAGAAAGTTACAGGATACCCAGCTGCTCCTTGGGAGCTACCCATGGAGTGCCCCATCATTGCTACCATAATAGAAAGGTTATGACAATATAACACGCTTTTACAGGATTGGGGCAACCAGGCTTGGAGACCTGCAAAAAAGAACATGTGGAAGCCAACTGAAGAATTACTGGAGTTGGTAGAGAATATTAGGTTGGGATCTGTTATTTAAGTCCTAGAGTTTTTAACTCCTGGTTCTGCCAGAAACTTTCCATGGGAAGATAATACTTCTGTGTCTATTCCAAATCACTTGGTGCAGAATTTGGTTACTGACACATGCAGATGTCTGCATCCATCAGTCTCACACAGTTGCCTCAGATGCCCTTGGGACTGGGAGCTCATTTGCAGACAACCAGGAGTCTGATTAAGGGTGGGCTGGATCACGTTCCTGACTTATAAAGGTGTCAGGCTAAAAGAGAGACTGCTACAACAGTGAAATTTATATTCCAGAGAAAAATTCCATCCACTGTGCCTAGTATGATTTAGTTAAAAGTTAAGAAACACAAAAGCAGAGGTTCCTCATTCAGACCTGTCAACACAGAAGCCACAAGAGCACTCAGTATAATCCAGATATCCATGTGTGTCCTACATACGTATTTTGTTAGGCCATTGAGAATCTGAAAATTTCCATCAAGCTCAAGTGTCTTCTGCAGTTCATCAGTCATCTGGGCACTGTAGACAGGGTTAGGTAGTTTTTAATCTTCTCCACTGCAGCATCTACTCAGGCAGCTTTTCCACTCCCTTTACCTTCGCTCATCTCCATAATTTTAAACTCCTTTGTGAGTTAACTCTCATCTGCTAACTCTTTCTCAAAATGGCTCTGAAGAGTCCCAAGAGTGATGGAAAAGTCTTTGAGGGCCAGATAGGTACTCTGAAAGTCAGAAATGGCTGGCTTATAAATGTTTTCTTGCACAACTTCTATCAAGAGGATTTTGTCTTTAGGGATTGTGGCCTTGATTTGCTCTGCTTTTTGCTTCCACAATCTCTGAAAATAATTGCTTTCCTCTAAGATATGGATTTCTTTCATCATGTCACTGTATTTAGCAGGGAGGTGCAATTGAGGAATTTTCATCTCACCATTCACAGAAAATGTGCTTACAGACATCTGATCCTTAAAACTTCCTCTGTTTATGATGCTTTTATTCACAGCACTTCTGTCCACTAACAAAGGTAGAAACAAAAAAAATAGTGCATTTCTTAAGCTAGGAAGACGCTTACCCTCTAAGCATGGAAATATTCTTAACCTGTCTGCAACACCAAAGGAGGATGGGGCTCTGTGTGTTTGTTTGTGACAAAGTTCTTGGGGGAAAAACTGAGTCCAACACAAAAACAAATAGTGGGCAAAATCAGTTGCTCCATGATGAGGAAGGGAGCCTTCAAACCATGGACTTGAAACTGTGGTAGTGTCTGTACTGTTAGAAAACAACCTGGCCCTGAAATAGAGGTTGAAGAGATTTACCCCACTGTTTGGCCCACTCCAGCTGGAGAATCACTTCTATTGATTCTTGCACGCAATCCGAGAACTTCAACACCGTGATGTGTGTTCCACTGTCTAGAAGGAAAGAGCCCCCTGGGTGAGTCTTCCCGACCAATGTACATTTCTGTTCCCTTTTGCTAGCTCTGTCCTTCTCTTCTAGGTCCCAGATCTCATCTGAACTTGTTCCGAAATGCATTTTCCTCCTACAAACATTTGTCAAAGTAGGTAATCCAACTTTATATGTCTCTTAGAAAAATGAAAAACCTGGCACTGTTTAATCTTCCCCCCTGAAACAGACTCTCCCACTATTCTGAACTCCTCCCATATATAAAACCCTACCAGACTTCCCCCATTCCTTTTTTCCTTGAAGAGCTCCCTGCTTACTCTCTCCTCCCAGCTGCTGCTTGGCACTACACACTCGCGCAGCACCATTTCCTGGAGGGTTTGCTACCAGCTCTTTATTTTTAGAGACAGCTCCCCATTCAAGAACCACATAGGCAATCCCATCCTCTCAAATAGAACGGGATGGTACATCTTATCACATCCTCTATGCTGCTGCATAGCTGCAGAAATGAGCATCTCTGCTGCTTCTGCTCTTCCAATTGTTCATATTCCTCCCTTCTGACTTTCAGCACTGTTGCTATACAGCTGGAGACAGAGGAATCTGAGGAAAGAAACAAACAAAAAACCCCATGCCCAGAGCTCAGATATAAAGGATTTTTGAGAAAATCACTTGGAGAGAGACAAGAGCTACAGGAAATGTAACCACTGTCATTAAAAAACACATGCTTGAATTTGCACAAGGGCTGTGTCACTTGATCTAAAAGCAGAAGTATTAACCCAGAGCCGTTCTGATTTGATCACTGCCAAAAACACCCTGAGACACATGGATGAAGTTTATTATTGCAGAAGAATTTGAAAGACATTTCTTCCAGGTTTTTGTAAAATATAGGTGGATTTTGAAACTCGCCTGTGGCCTTGAAGGTTATTCTGTAACCAGCATAACTAGTAACAGGAAAACAAAAAATAAACACACTAAACTAGAGTGGTGCAGTTGACATGCCTGAGGGACACGACACCATCCAGAGGGACCTGGATGAAATGCTTGAGCTTGAGAAATGGGCCCATGTGAACCTCATGATGTTCAACAAGGCCAAGTGCAGGGTCCTGCACCTGGGTTGTGGCAACCCTCAGTATCAACACAGGCTGGAGGATGAAGGGATTGAAAGCAGCCCTGCCAAGAAGGACTTGGGGGTACTGGTGGATCAAAAGCTGGACATGAGCTGACAATGCGCAGTTGCAGCCCAGAAGGCCAACTGTATCCTGGACTGCATTAAAAGAAGTGTGGCCAGCAGGTCGAGGGAGGTGATTCTTTCCCTCTACTCCTCTGTGGTGAGACCCCACCTGGAGTACTACACCCAGCTCTGGGGTCCCAAGCAGAGGAAAGACATGGACCTGTTGGAGCGTGTCCAGAGGAGGGCCCCACAAAAGTCATTAGAGGGATGGAACACCTCTCCTACGAAGACTGGCTGAAGGAGTTGGGGTTATTCAGCCTGGAGAAGAGAAGGCTCCAGGAGGACCTTATAGCAGTCTTTCAATACTGAAAGGGGGCTTATAAGAAAGATGGAGATACTTTTTAGCGGGGCCTGTTGCAATAGGACAAGGGTAATGGTTTTAAACTAAAAGAGGGTAGATTCAGACTAGATATAAGGAAGATATTTTTTACAATGAGTACGGTGAAACACTGGAACAGGTTGCCCAAATTGGTTGAAGATGCTCCATCCTTGTCAACATTCATGGTCATGTTGGATGGCACTCTGAGCAAACTGATCTAGTTGAAGATTTCCCTGCTCATTACAGCTGGTTGGACTAGATGACCTTTAAAGGTCCCTTCCAACCCAAGCCATTCTCTGATTCTAACAACATAAATACAATTCTATAAATAATTAATAAGAACACACCAATATTTTAATTACTATCCATTGTACAGGACAAGAGTATTGTTTTCTGTTCTTCGTGGTGTTAAAAGGGCTTACAAATATTGCTTGTATTCAACTTTTCTATTTTTTGCCTTTGTATTTGTTTTCTTGCAGAGAATTTTTGGTTTTCTTTGTATTTTAGATAACTTTCCAATAGATATATTTTTTATTTCCCCATTACATAGAGAAACACACCACATGGAACTACTGTTTGGGGAAATAAATTTGGAAACTGTGAACTTACCACAGATGCACAATATATTCTGAAATAGATCTTGATGTTGTAAGATGACGGACAGTATGTTGCAGGGGATGTCTCCTGAGAAAACTGATGTCTCAAAAAGCAGAAGAAACTAGAAAACTTGGAAAGCAGGATTTTTGCTTTTTCATTGATCTGATTTTGAAGGTTGTGTTCTGACTTTTCTGTAAAATAGATGAAATCTAGTGATAGAGCGGTGCTTTCCAAAGCAGCAATTTTTCCACTGGATTTATTTTTGACTTACATCCTCAGGAAGAGTTAGCAACTTCTTAACACCCTGCCTCCAAGCTGAGAACAGCAAGGGGATCTGTTACAGCCATCTTTGCGGACGGCACAGATTTGGTTTTTTTCCAATTAAGTGGCCAACACTAACGTATGGGAAAAATGATGCTTTGTTCCCAGTCAATGTAAAATAGCATTTTTCTCTTGTTTCAGGTACATGAAAAACAAGTGATGTATTCAGAGGACCCTGGCCTAGCTTTCACTCAGGAGACAAACCTCTGGGGTGCTTCACAATTAGCATTTCTGTTACTTTTTATCATTTTCAGAGAGTAATTTTTTTTTTTTTAATACCCTTCATTTAAAAAATGAAACACTTCCCATGAATGTGCAACAAAATACCATCTCAACTGGAAAAAGAAATTGAGATGTTTCTAAATTTCTGAAATGAAACATAATTTTTCTAGGATCTATGACTATTTTGTCTCTTCCATTTTGTGTTGGCAACAAACTTGGCAGATCTTTGAACAGAGCTGGTGAAACCTCATAGTCCTTTCCAGCAAAAGAAAGGACTTGATTGCAAACTTCACCCAGCTGCATGGCTGAACTTTTGATTGGTGTGTGATTTTAGTGATATGTGCATCAGGTGTTGCTTGGCTTTCAGAGCCCATCAAAGCACACTTCCAAAACAAGAATTTAAAAAAAGCCAATCTGTGGGAAACTCACTGACAGTGGAGAGGAGATCATAGATCATGGAAGAGGTGAGCACCTCTGTGAGAACTGGGTCCGTGCTGTCAACAAATCTGTCTACTTTTTCCAACGTGCTCATGTTGTCTAAGAATATTTTCTCAACAACAGCAAAAAGCACTTTCCCAACAGTTGACCTGTTTGTCTTGAGGACTTTGGAAAGCGTTTTTCCTAACATGGGCTCCTGTAAGCACAAGAAATTACTCATCTTAGTTGTAAACCTATACCTTTACAGAAAATTCCTCTCCCACTTCATTAACCCCCTGAGGGCCAAATAAGCACAGCTAGCAAAGTCGGTCAGATCAATGTGGCAGGAGACAGAAATCCTCAGTTGTACAAGATGGGATGGTGGCACTTAGACAGAAAGTCTGTACCTCACTTTTCTCAAAGTATTTAATCCTTTGAATGACACAATCTGTAAAGCAGCTCTCCAGATTTGTATTCCAACACTTGTCCTTCATGAACTCCAGGTAGAACTTCAGATGTTTTCTGTCATCTACCTGCAGGAAGGAAATGCTTAAGCTGCAGTTGCTTTCTGGGGTCTTGCCAAATATCATTGGTTTCTCACATTGGCGGAGGAGTTATCCCCCTCTATACCAGCAAGGAACTGGCTGCTTCAGCTCCCATCATCCAAACACTGACTGGGACAAAACAGAGTATCCTGGGGTCAGAAGAAGTCTATACATCACCCCCGCTGCTTGGAGTTAAATAATCATAACTTATTTCTCCAGCCATCTTTCAAATATGCTGTATATCAGGCTCTGTCATTTCTGGGTCCATTCCACACTGAGGATCTCAAACAAGAACAGCTCATACCACACCTGGGGCAGAAAAGCAAAGCTGGTCTACTGGGCCTCAAGGTATGGACAGACCTTCCAAGGGGGGTGGTTATCCCTTGTGTGGGTTCTTGCTACTCACTTTGATGTTTTCCAGGAACTCTCTATCTAACATGGGTGGCCTGGGCAAGGATTTTTCCAGCCACACCTTGACATAACCTGCAAACTTGTTGAACTTTTCTGAGATAAACTGCTGAAATTCCTAGGGAAACAAAAAAAGGAGAGAATTGGCAAGGAGAGACAGATTTTCACTCCAGCTTTTGATCCTTAACTGCCGTATACAGAGTGAAAATGAAGTCCTTCCCACAACTATCAAGGGCCTCCAAGAAGAGAAGTGGCTGGCACGCTCTGAGATGTTACCAGCTTCGTTTGCACCTCTCTTTCCATGCAAACCCTCCTCATTTGCCCCAGCACAAATTCTGACAAGGTTAGAATAAGTAACTGAGAAAGGTAGCCACATGCTCTGCTGTCACTCTTACAGTTGGCCACGTTTGAACGAAGCAAACCTGAATTCCTGGCCCTGTTCAGCTAAAAAGACATGTATATATGTCTTCATAAAAGTTATGGGTGTTGTTTTGACCTGACTTGCTTGCAACACATCTGATTTTGCAGCAAACATGTCAAGTATCCGTAGCAGTGATATTACCAAGCTAAATGGCACTGTATGCCAATGCTATAAGGAAAATGAAAGCAATGCATATGTTAAGGTCAGACACAGCAAGGCATCCTCCTTAATCGTGGGCTTCATCAGCTGCTCCGTACCCCCTGGCAGGCACCTGTGGATACAGAAAAGTACTGTACACCTCTTTTAAAAAGCAACGTTTAAAAAACAGTCCACACAACCTTGAGGTTAAGTGTGCTTCATAAGCTGGACAATGCTATGCAATCTCGGCCAACCAGAGCCACTTATGTGTCTGAATTTGGAGCTGAATCCTGCCACACAAGATGGACGTAGACTGTCTGACAGGACAGATTCCTCTGAGGATCTCCTTCCCACATGATACTCCTCAGCCCCACAGGGGTTTAAAGGATTATGCCATACAGCTAACAAAGAAAATCACTACAACCTCCCTTGTTCTGCTTAACCACAAGTCTAACCATTCCTTCCCACCTCCTACGCGGAGCTGTCCTAGTATTTCTCCTCTCAAAAGGTTAGCACTTACAAGTCCTTGAACCAGAATGCCATCCTTTCAGCAATGTTGTTCAAAACGCCATCCAGATCCTTTTCCTGAATAGAGGGTAAAAACATACACTGAAAACAACTGTGAAAACCCATCTATTCCTCAAGCTGAGGCGGTGTCCTATGAAAACTGGTGTGAAACCTGCAGAGAATTTTTTTCTACCAATTTCTACCAATTAAAAAAAAACAAGGCAGCACTTCCAGATGGAAAGGCAGATCTAGATCCTATTAAAACAATTGGTGAGATAGCACATGGCATCTAAAACAATTAAAACAATCACTTCAAATCCCAGCTGCCTCCAAGAACGTTGGAGTTCAGAGGCTGGTGTGCGAGGGCTTAGCTCTGATTTTTCATGTACAAATCAGAGTGTGTTGAGGGTAAACCCAATAATAAGCACCAAGAAGTAGATTTTAAGTGGAATTCCTCCCCAGAGCCTCAGAGGATATTGCAACAGTCTAGTTAAAACATAAGTGAGAATGACAGAAAGCAGGTTCCCATGAACAAGTCCTATTTTTATTTAAAAATAATCACTCCCCCAAAAAGGCAAATTAAAACTTTAACTTCCTTCTTTCATCCTTTCCAGTTTTAAACAAATTTCCAATTGCTTGATCTCCACAGTGTTCATTTTGGGTACTGCTGGAGGCAGGATATAAAAATTGCTTGAATATTCTAATTAAAATTCACTTGATACAGCATTTGCTAGTAATTTTCCAACCAGGCCAAAAACCAATGAGATCCCTTGCCGTTTCTTTTTTTTGCCACTACTCTCAAAACATGGGTATTATGCTCTCACTCCAGGTTCCTGTGATTCAACCCCTTTGGATTTGTTGAAAATTTCTTCAGGAGCCATGGAGACTTTCTGGCTTACCTGTACAAAATTGCACAACTTTCCATAACCTAGGAAAGAAACACCAACAAGAAGCTGATCTATTACCCTGTGTATTGTCTGATTGCCTTACATGCACTTGGGATGGTTTACAGACGACTTTAATGATACGTTGGTACACAGTATCTAGGAGGAGCTGAGGTGGAAGCTTGATCTGGAGCAGGCAGTCCTTGGTGAAACTGTTCAGTGGCAACATCTCCAAGACTGTCTTTGCCAGTGGAGGGCAGCTTTCAGTGAATGACTTCTGAATCTCTATCATCACCAGGACTTTCCTATGAAAATGGATCATCAACAGCAGATGCACTTTGGAACACCAGGAGGCACTTTGTGCCATTTTATGTGCTCCCGTGGCTGGAAAATGTGCCATTGAACTTAAAGAAGAGGTTGCTGGACACTAAATGGGATATCTGGGAATTCTTAGCAAGTGAATTTATACATTAAGACTTTTTTTTTTTTTTTTTTACGAGGCTTTAAAAGAAGATATTCTGTGTTTGAGACTTTCAGTCGAGTGGACACCATCTTGTGTGAGTGCAGATACATGCCTTTGCTCCCTGTACAGTTTGCCTGCAGACAGGATATTTTGGAGTGAGTCCATCTTTCTCCTTGTGAAACAACACCCAAATGAGGATCTGGGGGTAGTTCTCTCCCTAAGGCCACTCCCAACAGGCTGTCTGAATGAGACTGCACAGTCCTGAGACCAGTCTTCCCCTTCCTCTATTTTGCGTTCAAACATCTCCTCTTCTCCTACTTAGAGCCCAGGGCAGGAGTAGGATGTGTGAGAAAGGCAATGGATTGCATCCCAGGGAAGAAACACAAAGTTTCTGGTGGATGGAAGTCCATGAGACAAAACAATGAAAAATTATTCCAACAGTACAACAGCTTATTTCTCTGACCCCGCCTTGATGCTTTCTCCCTTTCAAACCTACCTCTGCTTCTCTTCATCACCTCTCAGCTGCAACAAATGTTGTAAGGGAACAGTTTGTAGAAAAAAGGGGTCCTCCATCTTCTCTGTGATTGCATACAGCAATGGAATCAGCCAAATACACAACATGTTCCTTTTATTACTTAAAGAGAACCCTCCAAAATCCCCATCAGTGGTCAGAGCTCCCAAAACCACCTCCTAGAATGGTGGTGGGAGCTGTGTGCTTTCCCCTCAGCCCAATGGCATTCATCTTGCCAACATGTAGATGCATGAAGGTGTGTGAGAGAGTGAGAACTTGGATCTAGAAATCTTATCAGCAAAGATCCACGTACAACAAATGAATCCCACCCCAGCTTTCCCAAAACAGTCTCCCTTCATAAGTTTTATGTAGAAAAGTAAAATCAAAAGAAAAATAACTCCAATTCTATAGTTTATATCCGAACAGCATAACAGAATACAGTAATCTGACTTTGTGATCTAATACATCCATTTTTGTAGGACTCAATTCAGCTGTCTATGCAAAAGTGTCTAATTCCCTTTGAGGTGTCTGGGACATTCAAGACAGACCTGCAGGTCTTTCAGATATGAACCAGAACTTCCAGGAGAAATTAATGCTTTCAAATTGTCAGCAGTGATATTGGTGAGATAGCACATGGCATCTAAAATGACACAGATGCTCAGCTGAGTCTTGGATCTCCAAAGATTGTAACAGAAGCCCAGACACCTACAGAGGTGCATAAATGTAAAGGTCTGAATCTCGAACCAATCCCTGCCAAAAATAGGACCTGTGCTCCTTCCATTGGAGACCTGGCAGAGGGGACAGGCTGCACATGTTATGGCAGCCAGTGGCAGAAATACATCTAGGAAGCATTGAAGTGAATGGGAAAGACTGTTGGGGGACCACACTCCACCACTATCTTCACATAATTGCTCCATAGAGAAAATGGCCCAATGAACTGAATGACTACAGAAGGATATGTAGGGAGGGTCCCTTGGCCCCGCTGGGTGCCTGGGCAGCCTGCAGACCAGCGGCTGGAGGTGGTAGCGTGGGTGCAGCCGAGGCTCTGCATGGTGAGCCAAGCTGGGTGGGAGAGAGCAGGTGAAGCCCCAGGAGAGATGGGGGGCTCCCTGGAGACCCTGCGGGGTCAAAGCACCCACAGAAACTTCTCCCCAAATCCTCCCACTCCCCTTGGGTTTAAAGACTGCAAAGGCCTGAGCAAAATCCCAGGGCAGGACCCTGTCCCATCCCCTACCTTGTCCTGTGGCAACCTCTGGTGCACCTCCCCACCAGGCTGGGCTGTCGCCGCCTCTTATACCCACCCGGGTCTGCCTTTTCTCAGAAATC
Source organism: Charadrius vociferus (assembly GCF_000708025.1). Taxonomy (NCBI): domain Eukaryota; kingdom Metazoa; phylum Chordata; class Aves; order Charadriiformes; family Charadriidae; genus Charadrius; species Charadrius vociferus. Next base: position 78,431 of record NW_009648857.1, on the reverse strand, counting down.
AGTGGAAAGTGAAAAAAATGGTCAAGAGGCGGTGGAACGCTGCTTGTTTCCCATCACAGGGCAGAGGAGGAAATACCTCAGCAAGAACAAGAGCCAGGGCTCACAGGGTCATTAGGGTCTGCCCCGGGGTGTGTGGGGGCCCTGCCACACCATGGGGCAGTCCTGGGCTTCCCTGGCACAGGTGTCATGTGGGGGTGCCTCAGCCCCACAGGTACCCCCCTGCCCCAGGGATCCTGGAGTGCATCAGCCCCACAGATCCCACCCCCCTCTCACAGCCCCTTGGGTTCCCCAGTGATCCCACTGATGGCTTTTGCCCCACAGATGCTCCCATGACCCCAGGAATCCTCACCCCACAAATATTCCCCCACCCCACACACATATACTTCTGTGCCCCAGGGATCCTTGGGGTATCTCAGATTCAGCCCCACAGATCCCACCCCCCTCTCACAGTCCCTTGGGTTCCCCAGTGATCCCACTGGTGGCTTTTGCCCCACAGACGCTCCCATGGCCCCAGGAATCCTCACCCCACAGATATTCCCCCACCCCACACACATATACCTCTGTGCCCCAGGGATCCTTGGGGTACAGACCTACAAATACCCTTGTGCTTCCAGGGACCTCGGGGCTTTTTCCCCCTCATCCCCCACCCAGCTCTGGCTGTCCCCAGGATCATAAGGTCCCTGCTACATATCCTATGTAGTCCTTCTACACAAGTCCCCAGATATCCTTGATGTGTCTTAGGCTCATAGATGGCCTCATGGCCCAGGGTCCCTCAGCCCCTCCCTGGCTAAATGGATGTTCTAGATCCCTGCCACGGCCTTCTGTCCTTGCACATGGGGCTGAAAGACAGAGCTCAATGCTCCACTGCCCAGCACAGTGGAGCAGTGCCAGCTGAAGAACATGCCCAAGGCCACCAGCAAGGCTGCCATCAGGAGGGCAGTAGGCCCTGGGGCTGCTCAGGGTTGGTCCTCAGACTGCTCTGGGGAGCCCTGATCTGCGGCCTCCCCTGCATGTCCCTCAAGGTCCTGACTGACAGCCCTGGATAGGCTCAGCATGTCACCCTGCTCATCCCACCCATGGTGGGTGACACGGTGTCCGGGATGCTCCACAGGGGCCCCAGGTGTCTATTGAAATTAGACCTTTATAGCATTGTGTTTTGTAGTACAAAGCTACAACTCTGTGAATTTGGAAAATACAACTTTGCCTCATTCTAAAAAAGACAGAAGATACAATCTTTGTGCAGACCTTGCCTCCCTGCTCACAGTCCATGCCCTGGTCATTGCAGCACAAGGTTTACTTCATTCCCTCTTCCGTGACTCAGAAAGAAATAAAAGAAGCTATGTCAATACCTGAGAGAGAATAGCAAGTGAATTAAATATGAGGCATTTGTAAATTCAGCAGAGTGTAACAGCAGCTGGACCTTGTGTGTCCAGGAGGAGCACCCTACCCATAGAAAGCATGTTCAGAGCAAGAGGAAGAGCAGTGGAATGAAAGCTCAGCATAGCAATAAGATCGCTGTCTCAGACGACCAGGGAGAGGCTGACATATCAATGAACCAAGGAGAAACGTGCAAACAGTGCCAAGAAGACTGCAGCCTGTGGGCAAGCATTGACTGTCCAACACTTGCTTCTCAGCTCATGCTTCGCCCCAGAGCGCAGACAGCTCAGACAGGGCGGTTGATCTCCATGCTGTGCTCCTCAGGCTTTGCCCCCGGCCTGGGGATCTCCTCTGCACTTCTGGTCTTAATACCCATGCGTCAGGCGGCTGGAGCCCAGCCCCGGGCCCATAGATGGTGAAAGGCATGTGCAGAGCTGGCTGCCAAGACCCTCTCCTGGTCCCAGGGCTCTCAGGTGCCCTCTGGCAGAACAACCACGACTTCTGATACCTTCTGCCAGAATGAGATCTGCTGTACCTGCCAGCCAAACTCAGAGAAAAGGCATTTCTAGGCTCTTTAGGAAAAGCGCACGGGGGCTGCCAGTCTGTCACTGAAAACAGCTTATAAGAAACAGAGTTGAAAAATTGCCAGTATTGACTTTTTTCCATATTTGCTGCTTTATACAGATGCAAGGGTGAGAAAGGAATAACACTGAGCTTGAAGCAAAACCAGAGCATTATAATGTTCTCTTTGAACATATGTCTGTGTTACTCAATTGAAGCTCTTGCTTGGTTTATGTTTTAGGGTTTACCTTTTTCTAAAGCTTGTATTTCAAGTCTCATTCTTTTTCTTGTCCTTTTTTTTTTTTTTTAAAGAAGCCAACCAACTAGTTCATCAAAAGAAGACACTGGAAAAGTAAAATTCCCCTGTAGAGTTTTCAGTGTTTGAAGCCTTAAATCCTGCTGAGAACCAGAGAAATCAGCATTACAATACATCATTTTAAACAAGCTCTTTGTGTCAAGGGATTCTGCAAACAGAGCAGCAGATATTACAGAATATATTTTGCCTGTTCCTTATCAAAAAGCAAAGATAAACCCTGGTTCTGTAACATAAACTACACTGTCTTGGAGAGTATTGTCTCTGTTAACTTTAAATTGACATTTGCCTTATCACATTAATGTTATTTCATCACTGTACCAAATTTTAAGAATAGGGAAATATTCCAAGATATCATGTCAAATCCATATCACAATTCCAAGTAGCACGTATGGTAGCCTATAAGCACATCAGCTGAACGACCTATCATTTTTACATCATTTGTTTTTACTCAAACCATTCTTGCCTGAGTAATCTTATTGTGTGTGTGTATGTAGCGAGGGTCAGGTAGGAAGAGCTCTTTTGCTGGGGTTTTCAAAGAGCGAAGTTATTTAGTTCTGGTGATGGGCTAAGGTAAGTACTTACAAAAAGGCTAAGCCCCTTGAGCTAAAAGAGATTATGTAGTTTGATAACTTATCTCCTGATCTTGTTAGGAGCTGCCACTTTATCTTACCACCAAAAGCAATACTGTGCGGAAACAATTTATGTGGCAATGGATACAGATTAACTGACTGAAATAGTTTCTTGAAGTGGGGTCTTGGTAGGTGTCAGCCCTTAAAAGATTTTCAGCTCAGCAGAAGTACAGGTAGAAGAAACTGGGTGCTTGAGAGGCCCATATCATTTGATGTAAGTGAATTAATTGCATATGGGATGATATATGCAGCAGCTAGTTCTTTACCAAGCAAAGATTAAAGTGATTTTGCTTATTTGAAAAATATCCCTCCTGAAGACATATGTCACGGTTTGGGCTGGACTGGCAACTGAAACAAACAACAGATGCTCTCCCCCACCTCTCTCTCCAGGGCGAGGAGGAAGGGAGAGAGAGAGACTTATGAGTTTAGAAGGAACTGAACTACCTTACTGAAAACATATTAGTAAAATAATTAAAAGAAAATAATGAAATATATACAATATATGCAAAACCATATCAAGCTCCCAGGATGACAATCACGTCACTGGCTGGCACTGGGAAAGTCCCAGACTGGGCTCAGCATTTTACTTTTCCATGCCATGTTAGAAAGTTAAAGAGTAGTAGCATGCCATGACAGGTCATGAGCTAAAGTTGATCTTGTGGCTATGTTCTATCCCTTGATGAAAAGCAACTGCTTTGACTTCGTAATGAAGAGGTATTAACTCATGTCTGTGTTCATTTTCTGTTGTGTGAACATAGGACCTCCCAAAGGAAAATCTGAGTTTGACAGGACAAAAATAACACAAAATACCTTGCTTAATCTTCCTGTAAAGTTTACCCTCTGCTCCCTTGAACAGCCAAGCTCTCACCCCACACACCACAGACATCTTAAATATTCCCTGTCCTCACCAGTCAGGAGTTGGGTCCAGACAACACAGTTCTCTGGCCCTTCTTATTTCCGCCTGCCTTTGGGAGGGTTGAGGAGTCACTTCAGCCAACTGCTTGGCTTCCTTCCCTTTCCCTTCACTTCTGGTGACTTCAGTCAAAGTTTCATACCAAAATGCCATTGATGATCTTGTCTTAAATCCCCAGATGCCTCTTGAAAATGAGCTTTTGAAACTGGTGTTCAGGATAACCATTCATTACCCTTATAAAAAATCAAATCCTTCTTGATTCAATACAAGCATAGACTTCAAAATCATAAATTATGAGTTTGCACTTCTGGAAAATTTGATGTTCCTTTTTTTCTCCCTGAGGTGGTTGATTTTGTGTGTCCCCCTGCACTTTTCTTTTCTTATTTTACTTTATCTTCTCTTCTTATTTCAGAAAGCCCTAGTCCTTTTGTTGTTTCTGGGAAGTGAATATTCTGGTGTAGTCTGTACCAAAGCTTAAGCAAACACAAACATTTGCATCTGAGATGTATGAGGCTCCTGATCTAGGGACTATTTTAATCATGGTGCTGCTTTCACAATCATTTTACTAAACCATTGAGAGGAAGAATCATGAGGAATGACTCTCAGGAATCTGGAAAAAAAACCACCCTAAAACATTTTGCAAAGCATAATATTTGTTTTAAATAAAAGGGAATCCTGCCATGGCAATACTGTGATTAAAATGCCATGAAAAGTCTTTAATAAACATCAGAGACACCATAGTTATCTCTTGCTTTAATGACCACTGATTAATAATCGTATGGAGCCTATGCTGAATGTTATTTGGACATATTAGAAGTTCTGCCTCAGGCCATCCGACATTGTACTCCTCGTGCTGCACAAAACAGGTGTGTGTTAAAAAATGACAGGATCTGATTCAAACTGCTGAAAGCAAGACAAAGCAACTGCAGTTGCTTGTTCTGTAAATCATCCCAGGGGCTTCATCTGCAGGAGGAAATTACACATTTCCAATTGCCCCACAGCACGGCTGTACCAGTAGGTTGTGTGAGAGTTACGTGGTAGGCACAGAGGACACATTTTAACTCTAGAGTTTCTTGCCTCTCTCTGATAAGGTTAGAGGATGGAGCTAAACATCCCTGTATCTGGTTTGGGGCACCTCGCTTTTGAGAGACTGACAGCACATGCAGTAATGGGGTAGTGCGTACACTCATGTGCACTGAGGCACCTTTTAAGCAGTACCAGAGCTCAAAGCGAGAGACTTAGGCGCAGTTTCTGAAAGATCTTGTGCGGGGTGTGCTATGCGATTTTCATAGCCTGTTCTGAAGCTTATTTAATTGTCAGTATTTTCTCTCCTAATTCTTCACTTACATTGTGCTTTACAACACTACCTAAAGTTTTGCAAAGTATTCAGAACAAAACCAGCAAAATTCATATTTTAGGGATTAATCTGGTAAACTGTGGGTGCAATTTATTTGTTTGCACATACAGAGACCCAAAAGCTATGCTTGACCTATAGCATATAGTGTAGATATTTCCTCACTGCCATAGAACTTACAGATTTCTCAAGTTCTAATTCCTCAAACCAGTTTTTTTATTCCTGTGAATACCAAAAGAAGTTCTTCTGTTTTCTTAACATACAGTTATAATGAGCAATAACCTTTAATCTTATTTTCAATGGGCAGAGTTCAAACTGTAGTTCTGTTCTCCCTAGTATTTTAGCAAAGGTTATTTTCTTCATGTGGCATGCTCCCCTGGCTGCATGTCATCAGTAATCTTTCTTTCTTAAGAAAGAGAAATAAGATCTCAACTCTTCATGTATCTAAAGTCTCTTAAACCATTTTGGCATATTAAGAATAGACTGGGAGAACAGTGAAACTCTTTTTCCCCTCTATTATGATCTGAATTACTCTATCTCTGCACGTACCATTGACCAATGCATCTTTTCCTTCCCGTAGGGTGTTTTTAGCACAGTCTCTGTGTGATGATCTTTTTCTGATGGCAAAAAGCAGTACCTTCTCAAAGAGCAGGTCACTTTGAGGGCACATGGGCTATGTTTGTGTTATTGTACTTGGGTGCATTTTCCTTTTGTCATTGGGATTTACAGTGCAGTTAATATTTCTCTATGTTTAATCTTAAATGACTGGCCAAATCTATGTTCCTGGCACCACTTTCCCCTGAAGAAGAGAGCAAAAGGTTACTGCTGGTGCTGCCCAGCTCAGCTCCTTCCAGATGGTGTAAATCAGAGCTATGCAGCTGGTCCGTAGGTAGCTCAGGACCTGCTCACCTTGTTTACCGTCATGCTCACATACAAATAACAAGTCCAACTGTTGCCTTTCTGTATGTTAACAGAGATTCCCTCACCCAGCAAATTGCTCACTTGCCAGACAGTATCATTTCTACCACGACTGGGCAGGTGGCATGACTTACCCTGCTATGCCACCGCCCAGCCAATGGCACCATTCTCCTGAGAGGCATAAGATGCCCCTGATCCTGGCCTTGACCCATCCAGGGTCCACTAGACCTCTAGTGCCATTGTGCATCCCCTTTAGCGATTTTTACCCAATGGTTTCAGACTGGGCAAGTAGAACATTTTGTTAGCCCAAAGGCTCGGTGAGTTTTTCTGCAGAGAGGCATTAGCCTGCACAGATTCAGATAGCGCTGTCTCCCTCCTTCAGGTTGCCAAGAACAAGCGAGTACTTGCTGCCAAAGGAAAGCAAGCAGCTTATCAGCTACTCAATAAGGACCAAGGCTTTCCTCATACAAAGACTTCAGAAGTTTCATACAGGCACCTTATTCAAATCTCATTGGCATTTCAGTGAGCATTGCTGAAAACACCTCTTTTGTCTGTGCCTGTCTGATGTACAATCACAGGACAGCAGGGTAAGAACCTCTTTGTCAAAGCAACCACTACAGTCCAGTCCAGTCCAACCCAGCCCAGCCCAGCCTACCTCTCTTCTGTGCCTGGGATATCTGATCACCTCAATTAATTTAATTTGTCTCGATGAAGGCTATTTCTCACTTAATGCAAGTTATCTTCAGGTACATTACAGGGCTACTCCTGTAATTTACTCTTAATTACTTGTTTACTTATATAATGTTGCTAATAAAGGGGAGGGGAATCCCATTTAGGTATACCTAAATAAAAGCCAGGTGTTTGGCCATATTTATTCTCATTAACTCCTGTTTTCACAGCTATAGAGGCTTTGGCAGTTGCTACCATAAGCTTTTTATTAAACCCCAGGTGCTTAGCAAGGTAAACAAAATAGCACTGAGCACTCCTGGTGTGCTGGTTATGGGTGGGAGAGAGTTAAAGTTCTTCACAGTAGCTTATATGGGGCTATGTTTTGGACCTGTGATGAAAGTAGTCTTGATAACAGAGGGATGTTTTAGTTATTGCTAAGCAGTGCTTACACAGCAACAAGGCTGTTTCTACTGTTCACACCACTCACACCACAACGAGTAGGCTGGCGATGCAGAGGGAGTTGGGAGGGGACACAGCTGGGACAGCTGAGCTCAACTGACCAAAGGGATGTCCCATACCATCTGACAACATGCTCAGCAATGAAATGCTGGAGGAAAGAAGAAGAGGAGGGGAGGGGAGGATGGGGTTGGGTGGGTTGGTTGGTGTGTGTGTGTTAGTCTTGCCAAGTAACCACTGTGTGTGATGGAGCCCTGCTTTCCCAGAGACCGCTGAACATCTACCTGCTGACGGGAAGTAGGGAATGAATTCCTTATTTTGCTTTGCTTGTGGGTGTAGCTTTTGCTTTGCCTGTTAAACTGTTTTTATCTCAACACACAAGTTTCTTTCACACTTCAACCTTTCCAATTCCCTCCCCCATCTCACTGGGGTGGAGGGTAGTGAGTGAGTGGCTGCGTGGTACTGAGCTGCCTACTGGGGCTAAACCACGACAGTCCTTTCCGGTGTCCAATGTGGGCTTCAAAGGGTTTGAGGTAACAACAGATTTGATTGGAGTGTGCTAGATTAAAGTTATAGCTGTTTAGCTATTAATGGGCAGATTCCTGTGCTTGCCATAGGGCTTGCTTGCCTTACGGTATATTAGAGGTCAGCGCTTGTTAATGGCTGCTTTTTGCTTTTGCTGCTTTCTGTGCTGCTTGTCATCTTACTCTGTGGTGCATGGGAACAGTTTGGTAACACCGGTGGCCATGTGCCTGGGCTGGTAAGATCGCTGCTGTTTCTGTGCTGCTGTACTGGACAGACTTGAAGTCCAGTGTGAACTTGTGTCGAAGGAACTGTGACCTGTGGATCAGTCCATATGAGAGCAGGATGCCCCCAAGGATCTGTGGCTGTGGATAAGTCCATTCCAAAGCAGGTACACCTCGAAGCATCTGTGGCTGCAGATATGTCTGTGCCACAGCCGGTAGACCTCTGAAGAGGCTGTACTTATAGATAAGGCCACACTGGAGCACATGCACCCCTAAGGGACTGTGATCTGTGGATAAGCCCAAGCTGGAGCAGGGGCAAGAGGAGGAGTTAATTGCAATGTTAAACACTATAACCTGGTCCAAAGGGACCCGGGGTGGAAATTGTAATGGATATACCTTTAAATTATTGTAACTCATTATTTGAGTTGCATTTTATACGAATTACTATAGCGGGAACCAAATAGAGCATAAGCCTTACAAGAAGAAGTGCAAATGCAGCAGTGACCCGACCTGAGCTGGCTTTGGTGCCCGATAACTCCACGCAATACATCATCTCTCCTGTCCTGAATGAACACCGTAACAGATGGAGCCCTGAGTCATGGACGCTTATGGACATTTTACAGGGGTGGTCCACCAACTAAGGGAATAATATTTGTGTATATAATCAAAGGATGGGAAGGGGATTGGTGGTTAAGGACGTATTGGATAGTGTGGGACCTGAGCATGATATAAATGGTATGGAGAATGTGCTGATTTTAGTGGGGATAGAGTTAAATAGTACCTTGTATGGGGCTATGTTTTGGACTTGTGATGAAAACACTGTGGATAACACAGGGATGTTTTAGTTATTACTGAACAGTGCTCACAAAGTGTCACAGGGCTTTTCACACTGCCCTGGCAGTGATTAGGCTGGGGGTGCAGGAGGAGTCAGGAGGGGACACAGCTGGGACAGCTGACCAAAGGGATATTCTATGCCATATGACATTGTGCTCAGCAATAAAAAGCTGGGGGAAGAAGAAAGGAAGGGAAGATGTTTGGAGTTATGGCATTATGCATGATGGACCCTTTCAATTCTCTCCCCCATCTGCCTGGAAGGGAGTGAGCAAGTGGCTGTGTGGTGCTTAGTTGCTGGCTGGGGTTAAACCATGACACTTGGACACCTACCTTGATTATGGTTTCCCCTTTCCCCTATAGATTTTCATCAAGGCTTCACCCTGTGAGAGTAATTGTTCGTTGCTGATGTCAGCAGAGAGAGATGAAGCAGACCTGATAATTGTTTTATTCCAAGTACTTGGAGTTCCCAATCTATTGTCTCAGCACATGGAGTGGGCCGAGCTGATGGCTGACTGGTATCTGCACCATTATGGACACAAAGAAAGTGGAATCCCTGTCTGTAACTGTCAACAAACCTCTGAGTATGATGCACAATCACTTTGGCTTTTAGCAACACGGATGGACACAGAGCTGGTGGCTACTGCCAAACACCCAAGCAGAATTGCAGACTCTGCTGGAGGATGCTTGGAAGATGTAAATGATCATATAGTAGCATCTGCTGCCATGTTGTAGGCCCTTGTGTGGCCCATGCAGAGCCACAATGATATGGAGCTTACCACAAAGCTGTAGATTTACTGGACTGTGGTTGTACTGTAACACAGAGCAGAGAAATAAGTGTTCAGTGCTTTGCGTTGGCATGGAGCAGCAGTCAACATCCGTGCCAGACAGTAGGTTCAGATCAACAATGAATGGTTCACAGCTGAAGCTTGTACCTTTTCAACCAACACAGGCTGGAAAGTAGTAGCTTCTTTAGCGTTATTATTAATGTTAGCCTTCCCAAGTGCATCCACTGAGGTGTGCGACTGTGGCCAGCATCTCCATCTCTGGGCAGGGTATAAGTATTCAGCCAGACTTTTCTTCAGCACTGGGCAGGAGGCTGACTTCAGTAGTACTTGACTTCTGAGGGATTTGTTTCAGTGAAGGCAACTTTGGTGACTTCAAAGTCTGTCCTGAAATGGCTTAAAACAAGCACTTGCCCTATATAAAAATATGCTAGTCGATATTGCTAGGGCAGTATCTTCAGGGCTCTAAACATATTCAGAGTTTGGGTTTTTTTTGTTTAACTAAAAATTCTCTCCAGAACATCAAAATGTATGTAAAGTTATTACTTTACAAGTGTATCCATCAGGTTAGTTCAGCAAGTGTTTTCTTCCAAAACTCCTCTTCCATATGTCAAAAGGGAATAGAGACCTCTGTAGCTGCAAGAAACCGAGAAAAAAAACCCCAATGCTTTGAACATCCTACTTTTCTACAACATTTCCATGGTCTCTAGTGTTTGTGCTTTAATATTTGTTCAGAGCCACTTTGTAATCTTGGATTTATTCCATTAAAGGCCATGCCTTTCTCAGGTCAAAGGGAGCTGCAGCAGTTAGCTGTTGTTTTTTGATGAGATTTATTCAGGTAGTCAGTGACCTTTCCTACACCCCCTATTGATTGTCTGGAACAGCTTGGCCTGACAAGGTGAAAATAGCTACAGTGTTTTATTGTTTCTAGTGCTTGTTTATTTACCTGGTTATGCAATGCACTTATAGACTGGCTGGCTGATTGATTTCTTGCTGCTTTGTACTGTTGCCAGTGTCCTTCTGGGCAACAGGACTGGAAAAGGACTTTCCGCAGGTGAGAGCTAATGCCAGTGTCCATGCATTAACAAACTGCATGCAAGGCACTTTAGTCAAAACCATCTCTTGTAAGCCACGGCTGTCCATCTGCCCAGGGTCTGTGACTGCAAATCTAGGCTTACACGTGCCCTAAGAGTGCCAGCCAGCAGTGCAGTGAGTTACTGCCAAGACAGGCTTGTGTCAAGAACAGTATAAACGAAACAGGGAAAATGTATTGTAAAACATAGTAAAAGAGCTGCTCTAACTTCTATCATCACTACGTAACAACCTCTCGAAGAGCAAAGTGGGCACAGGACGAAACCACATCTTCTTCCAGCAATGCTTGTTTCTGGGATTATTCTGCAGAGGCCTAAGAGAGAGATCTCAGCTAACTGGACAGAGTGGGAATCTAAGGCCAAAGCGCGACTGCAGAGTGAATGAATGGGGGAGACCTTATGTTCCCTTGGCAGTCTGAGGATAAACCAGCTACAGTGATCCAGAAGCCACAACAGGGTTTTTCACCTCTGCAGCTAACTTGGACCAGCTGTCCCGTATGAGCAGCATGAATCCTTTGACAAGAGGCGAGTGAAGGGAAGGTCTGGGCTGTCACAGGGCAATAGGCCAGTCAGTCGCTGTTGTACAGCATGGTCTTCCACAGTGCCTGGCATTCAGGAGCAGATGACAGCCACTGGAAGAGCAGAGACCCATATAGAACAAAGGAAAAGAAAAGCGAGGAACAGTTAGATTTGGGATCTGGGGAGTGAGCTGTACTAAGCTTACAGATGCTCATGTGTCTCTTTTAGGTCAGATGTCTTTTCTTATAGTTTTAGGCAAGAAGTTATCAACTGACTGCTCAAGAAAGAATAAACTTTCTTCTAGTGACTCAGTGACCATGATACTCTGAAACATACGTATGTGCACAGACCCACATCTCTTAACTGTCTCATATCAATAAACCCTAATGAAGCAAAGCTCTGGATGGTGTGCATGGATGTACTGTGTTACTTCTCTTGCCTGAAACTACATGTGAGGGTAACTAACCACAGTGGGGTAACATTGCATCTGGGATGACTGATCCCCAAAATCATTCTTAAAGAGATAGATGATACCATCCCCTTAATGGTTGGGACCAGGAGCCTTGAAACACTCAAGGGAAAGGTTTTCTCTGCATCTTAGTGCTGGTCAGGAAAAGAGAAGAACACCTAGTTCCATCAGAGAAAGCAGAAGTCATGGCGTCTGTGGAAGAAGCTGTTTTAGGATCACAGTTCAACTAATGAAATCCAAGCAAGGACAAGCCAAGAACAGGACTTCCCAAAAATGGAGAAGAAACTTACTGGGATGATTATGGGTTGCAAGGAAAGTTATGGCTTCTTGATCAAAAGGAAGAGGCCTAAGCTGGAGTTAAGGGTGCAAACTATTTAGCAAAGTTAGTGACAAATGGACAAATCCAGAAGACATGGAAGCATAGCAGAATTTAAGGATAAGTCATCAAAATGGGCGTGACATACACCAGAAGTCCTGAACCTATTTCCTGTGGGTTTCTCAACTATCAGGGGTTTTCCTGTCAATATGTGTCCTAAAATCCATTCAACACACATGGTAACGCCAAGTGATGGCACCCACAGTTTCTCTCCTCATGCCTAGGAAAGCGTCAGAGAAAGGATGAGCCTTTTGATGAAGAGATGTGGGTGGAAGTAGGCTAGAAAAGACTCCTAGTTAAAGCAATCTCTGGTTGGTGCATGGGGAAGCTGGTCACTGAAGAGTGTGTAAAAAGATACCATATCCTTTTAAAAGGTTTTAGCCTATCTGAAAGGCACATCAGTTATTGGGAATGGACCTAACCATTAATTTTCTGGCCATGTATGGACTTTTAATATCCTACATGCCTGAGATGTCCAGTCCTTCTTTCCTTCCTCACTGTGTTGCCTGCATCTCTCACACTGATATAACAGGACGGCCTCTTCCTCATTGCTGGGCACATCACGTCACAGTGTGATGAGCCCATCAGCTACATGGAAATGGGAAGACCTAGGGAGAGAGGCCACAATGCTCAGTCAAGGACTGTGCCTGCATGCAGGGGCCCCTGTGATGAGGCATCCTCAGCACGGAGACCTTCACCTAAGACATGGGACCAGGCACCAGTGTGAACTCATCGTGTCACTACATTTCTGTGTGTAGTGGATGTGCTCCAGCCAGGCATCCCAGTGCATAAAGTTTCACACTGAGAGGCGAATAACTTGAGAGAGCTCCAATTATGGTAGATACTAAATTCCTAGATGCCCACCCGTATGCATTTTCACGCCAATTGATCTCAATCAGCATCTGAAATTCAAAAAAACCCTCATCTCCTGTTTTTTCCCTGCACTTCAGTCTTCAGACAGTGCATGGTCACAACGGGCCTGGCCGTGCGGTCATGGCTACAGAATATGCACCAGAGGTATCTGTCACCTATGATTTCTCAAGTGTGTGCCTTTGCAGTGCCACTTCCAGTTTTTCAACACTGGGTGGCACCAACAATATAAAGAATGAAGGGCAGGTTTCTAGCCTTTCCCCGTTCAAAGGGAGGTGTGATCCTGGGAAAGGTGAGGTTTATCAGTTTAGTTGTTTATAGTCTTGACACAGTGAATGTAAGAAAAACATTATTCTAGCAAGCCACCTCAGGTAATGGGAGGAGTAGGAGCAGGTGAGGATATAAGATAGGAAGAACTGTTTGTAAATTTTGACTACTTCCACTGTGGATCTATTTCAGCTAAAAAAAAAACCCAAACCCACCTGTAATTAAAGGTTTGGGGGTTTTTGTTTTGTTTTTTTTTGTTTGTTTGTTTATCTTGTTGTGATGAATAAACCCTCTCCTCAGGCACAGGAAAAAAAAAGAAAAAGAGACAGAAAAGCAGTGGAGAGGTAGGATCAGTCCCAGGCTCTGTGCCAGTGTTGTCCATGTCACAGAGATTGCTGGAGCCAGGAGTGGCCCTTGCAGCTCCCGTGCTCCCTCCACCTTCGGCCACATTGCCCTGTGCACCAGCCAGCAAAGCAGGACCCGAGTGAAAGGCAGAGCCCCTCCATCAGCAAGTTGTTCTTCCTCACACCTCATCTAACATGGGATTCTAATAGCATCCCGTCAGCAGATAGGGCCAATTTCTTCAGGAAAAATACTCTGCGTGCAATTTTTTGGTGGGGGATTAGAGACAGAAGTTTCTAGATGCTGAACTGGAGGAATGCCATGTGCTCATTATTGATTTCTCATTGCTGGTTATGATAAATTCCAAGAGTGTAGCAACACAGAGCAGAAAGTCGTGGAGGAGCTGCCGTCTTAGGGAGTACTTTGTATGCCTTCCTTAACATCTGTCATTTGTGACCAATGCCATGGAATACAGTTATCCAGTAAGATGCCAAACTGTCAGCATTTCATTAAAATATGCTGCAGGGAGTAGTTCAGTAAACCAGTTAGCATGCCAAACGCATAGTATATGCCAACATATTTATCGTATAACGTTCTTAAGAGCTGCAAGCTTCTATTCATTGGGAGTAATCAATTCCATTTTCATATGCAGTGGACCTTGAACCCTGCTCAGCACTCACATTGCAACAATTTAATTTTTTCAAGGGACCATCAGACTAAGTAGATGCAGTACCTCTACCAGGAGCTTTGGCAGTAAGCTTTATTGATATTCCGGGCTAAAAAAGCCCCACAAATCTCTGCACACTGTGGGAAGGATCTAAAAATACATAATAAAAGCATTATTAGTACAGCATGCAACAAGGTGAGAAGTACATGCTGCTGAACAGAAATAAAGTCTTGATAATGTAAAAGCAACTAAGCCAAATAAAGTAATTCAGCAACAAGAGTATTAAGCTCAGCCTCATTGCAGTACGAAATAAAGGACAGTTATGTTTTTAGTGGAGCTGAAAGAATCTACCCAGTGACTGGTAATTAATAGTTCAAGGAGACCTTCAGTCCCCTGTTCAACCTTCGGATTGCCTCATTAGATGTTGTCAGGCTCTGGGACGTGCAAATCCAGTGTGTCAAAAAGCACTGGTTTTCATATACTTGGCCTTTCTCATCTCTTGTATCCCTTCTTTCCTTCCTGTCTGACTACCCCAAAGTGCTCACATAGACTCTGTTCCCAGGCTATGACTTGTTGGGCAGCTCTCCCACAGCTGAAATAGGGTCTCTCCTCTGATTTTGAAAGCTGGCTGTGCTTCATCAAGCCAGGAGTTGTGTATGTGTTCAGCAAGCCTCCATGACCTATCCCCATGGGAATCCTGGCTCCTGAACTTTGGGGTTTTCATCTTTACTTGGTACAAGGTGCTGCCAAATAGTTGTAGTCGAACCCCAAGGCCAGCAAAGGGGCGTCAGCATGTTCCTGAGCCTTGTGCCCCTAACCCTTCCCATCTCTGGCAGTGGAATCCAGTGCCCCGTTTCCCATATCTCTTGCTAGGGCAGACAGAAAATGTCCATGATATCACATATCTCTTTAAATCCTAAAATGCCACTCTGGCTCTATAGCAACACTAACAGGCATCATCTGTTTTTTTATAGCTGGGAGGCTCACAGAGGCCCTGCTGCAGTGTTTTGCAGCTACAGTTAAACAATTCAAACCTAGAAATGAGTCTGAGGTAAAATCTCATCTTTTACACCTCTGCTCCCAGACCGTACTCCTGGGGGCTTTATTTCAGATCTCAGTGAGATCTATAGGAGCTTTACGACCTTGAAATTCAGATTGCATATTAGGATCCCAAAAGAGGACGTGGAAACCCAGCTCTAAGCTTCAACAATCAATAAAATAGGACATGTAGAGCACACCAACACACCGAGACTTGCAGACACTGTGTATACATACAAACATCCTCATAAAATCAGACAAGAGATTTTCCCCAAAATGTGTGTCTCCTCAGGACGAGCTTGCTGAAGGGGAAGGTGTGAGGAGGAGCGGAAAGAAATAAGGGAAGAAGCACAGGAATAAATTCAATTTAAGTGTGCACAAAAGGAGCCAGGAAACCCGTAAACATACCCAGAGTGATAAAAGGTAACTGAAGAAAAGGGCTTTTAAAGATGTGAAACCCACCTGCTCTGTCAAGCAGAGCTGAAGGCAAATAAAGACTTACGGTCTGGGTGAGACAGGTTGCTGCGTGCTTGTCCCTCCTGGCACTGCTCTCTTCCCCTGAAGCGAATGGGCTTCTTTGCTGCTGGAGAAAAGATAGTGCTACCTGGAAAGCAGCTCCTGTGCTGCTGCATAGCCCTGGTGGATGTGGAATAAAAGGTGCTCTTTAATTATACACAGGGCTCAGACTGGCCAGACTGCATACACCAGGTCAGATGCTTGCAGTGTTTACTGCTTTGCCCGCATTTACAACATCCAAGCCCAAATTGCAGGTATCTATTGTGGCCTTTCTCCCTCTCCTGACCCTGTGCTTTGGATGCACTAGCCTGGCCCTGCGGCCAGAGGGTACACGACAGTGGTACCTGGCGGGGCAGTGAGGCACCACAGCCCCTTCCCCCAGCCGAGAACTCAGGCTCAGACCTCAACGGTTTGGGGGAGAATATTTGAGCGGTCAGCTCATATTACAGTCTTAATCTCAGCAGAAACATCATGAATAAATTCTTCCCCTTCTGCATTATGTAAATAATTTTCTGGGCTGTGTCAGCTCTTCTGCGAGTGAGAGCTTGTTTTAATCACTCCAGAGAGGATCTGACTGACACAGGCAGATCTGCTGAATATACGAGCGTGTAGTCTGGTAGAGTTGCTTTTCAGAGCAAAGTTTTCAGACTTTTTCTTTTATTTCCACCTGCTATTTTGTTTTATACCTTCCATATAGCAGTCATGACAAAGAGTCAATGCCTGGAGAAGTAAAGGCTGCATCAGATTAAGAATACATTTGACAGGTTTTGTTTACTTCACACATTTTACAGGACCACAGTGAGACTTTGGTCGTACACTTCCTGGACAGATTTTAGCAGGGACATTGATGCTTGGCAATTACATTTAACTGGTAAATTTTTGCTGTTAAGCATACAGCCTGTAAGGGCAATAGCCTGCTTATAATCATGCTGCTTACTGGTGTATCTATGACACTGTATAACACACAGTTCCCATGTCTTTAGTACAGTAATACATTCTTTCTTCCCTCTGTTCTTTCCTCCTCTCCCTCCTTCCCTCTCTCTCTTTCCTCCCTACCTCCCTCTCTTCTTTCCTGTCTTTTTTCTTTCTTTCCTTCCTTGTTCCCTCTCTGCCCCCGTGGTGTGCTGACATAGGTACCAGTTGCTGGGTGTCCATGGTGAGCTGATCAGCTTTGTGAGTTTGGCTTAATTTTGTGTTGCTCCTGGAAAGGCATCTAAAGGTGGGTGATGCACTCTTCTCCCCTTTTAAACTGCTTTCCCCATTAGCAACGGCTACAGGTGCCAACAGGTTATAGGGCAGTCAGAAGGGGAAGGGCAATCATGGTGCAGCTGGGAATGTCTCTGTTTTTTCCTTCACACTTGCAGAAACATTGGTCCTAGAAGAGAAGACAGGGTCTAGCAATGTATTTGTCATCTACAGCTTCTGATGGGCAGGACTTGAAAACCTATAAAAGTTTTGGCAAAAAAAAAGAAGAAAGGGGCTGTGCTTTTGCACTGAGATTTTGTGGCACGTCCCTTGTCCCACTGCTTTTTTAATTAATTTTGCTTCTACCCAGCAAGGAGGGAAATGAGAGCGTCTTTCTTTCTGTTTGGTTTTCTGTTTGGTTTTCTGTTTGGTTTTCTGTTTGGTTTTCTGTTAGGTTTGGTTGGGTTTTTTTGGTTTTGTTTGTTTGTGTTTGTTTTTTTTCCTGATTGTGCCTATCATCAGTGCAGGAAGAAAATTTCCATGCTCTGTTTTTTTTGATTCTTCTTTTTTTTTTTTTTTTTGTGGCTCTCACCAGTTTCACAGGCTCTGACATTTTTCCAGTGGGTCAGCTACACTTTTCATGGCTTGGGGAAGAGAGACATGAGAGAACACAACTGGCCCCGGTGGGGCTGGTAGTAGCATGTAGTGGGGGACAGTCTCTGAAATTCTGTGGCTCCTCTGGTCCAGCCAGCCAGCCCTGCTTGACATTTGTTCACCACCTAGCAGTGTTTCAGTAGCTTGCACTGAATTTATTTACTGGCGGGTGTCCCAGGGAGGCAGACATGGCATTTATCAGGTGCCAGTTAGCAAACTCTGCTACCTTTGCCAGTAAATTGAAAAGCCACTGCTGTATTAGAAAAAAGATATTATATACAGAGCACCTATTAATAGTCTTATCTCTGTCTACAGTGAATCGGTGTGAAACACTCAGGCTTCTACCCAAACTGCAAATTCAAAATGATGTTCGGGTTGAGCAGACCACAGGGCAGAAAACCAGTTTCAGGCAAACTCCTAATGCAATGTAACTCTGCAGCTGAAGCTCTAGGTGATAAGAATTGCTCCTGAACACATCCATCAGTTTCTGCACTGCCTGACATTGCTGTCCACGTCCAAGCGACGGCTGTTCCCTTTCCATTGGTTTTCTCCCCCGTCTCACAGGTTGGAGGATATGGTTGTTCCCCAGCAGGTGGGTTTTGCCCTCCTACTGACAGATGCTGCCTGTGCCCTTCTCTGACCCAAACCTCCTTCCTACCTGCTTTGTATTCCAGTTCAATCACCGGTGTTAGTGGCACTAAATGCTGTCTAGCCATCCATCACAAGACATCCAGGGCATCCATTATGATATAATTCATTTGAGCAATCTATGTTCATTATTAGTCTTCCCTTACTGCAGGCTAAAGTAACCCTGGCTTGTAAGGGCTCTGTTCTTTTCAAAGCTGGCTTTACTATCATTGCATTTTCTGCTGTATCTGCTTGCCTGCTTGCGTCTTAGTGCTTTGCAAGGTGTTGTCCCTCTTCTTGTCTTCCGAACTGTGCCATTTGTCCTGGAAAATATTTATTGGGGATTAATATGCCGTCAATCACTGTTGTACTCTCAGCTTCTGAAAACGTGCTTTGGAATATAATTCATCCCTTCACAAGGCCCAAGGGGTTAAATACATAAATCTTATTCTTCTTGCTCTTCTACCAGGGAAAAAAGGAATTTGGATCCTTAAAAGAACAGGGACAGGCTGTGGTTTTTCAACCTTGTGCTTTTTAGTGTTAAGCTAAACAAATTCCACCTAGTTTCCCTGCTGATCGTCCAGACACTGCTGGGTGAGCTCTGTGTGCAGCTCTTGAATGCGTTTGTGCACCTTGCAGGTTACCTATTCTTCAAAGCTGGTTCCTTTCTTCCCCTCAGATACAGCAGCAGATTTCACAAGATTAAATCACATCTGTGCCCAACCAGTGCACTGGGGAGGGACAAGGTGCTGGTACTTCCAGCCCAGATACTGTTACTAAGGAGGGGACAACAAAAATAGGTGATGGCTCTCCAAGAATGTGACAAGGAGATGAGCTGACCCTAGGCAGCACATGGGATCCCTTTGAGTCAGGGACCCAAAATCCTGGCCATTGACTGTGATCCCCAGTTGCACCCTAGGAGTAACAGAGAACAAATATGCCACCGAACTGTCCTGGATCTGCTACCAAGCCCTGCTTGCTTCCTTCACAGCAAGGAACACACATTCGCCCAGCACCTCTCAGACCTGCCGAAGTGAAATGGATCTGGAAGCCTCTGCTTTAACTGCATTCCCCCTTCCAGTACACAACAGCTCTAATTCATGCTCCTAAGCAGTTACAGCAAGGGATGGAAAAGCCCACATCATGTCCAATTTGTTAGGAAAAACCTTTGGATTATTTTTTTTTTTTTTTCTTAAAGCAGGGCGGAATAACCAAAGGACAGTACGTTCTGTTGTATTCAGAGTTAAATGGCTCCAACACTGGTTTGATTTAGCTACTGATCACAGACTTACAAATGTGGCCAAATGTCAACGAGCAGCAATCTTTTCATGGGAAATTTATATTCTGTACGGGGAGAATTTGGCCAAAAAAAAAAAAAATGGGATAACCAGTGATCCCAAGTATTTAAATAACTGTGTGATTTCTTTTGGTTACTGAGAGCTGGTTGTCCCCTCCCTGCAATGCAGAATCAGTGCTGTGGCATGTTCTTCCATCCAGGAAGAGAAGGAACATTAGGTCCTTTTGCCTTCATCGCACTGAAAGCAACTGCATTTTACATTTTAGAGAAGAGGTGTAAGCTGCAACAACAGAACTGAAAGCGAAGGAGCTGGGAAAAAAAGGCAAGCACCCCTAAGGAAAAAAGGCAGATGGAGTACACAGAAAACTTCTGCTTGGCTGCTCTGATGCTCCTCTCCCCAGCAGTGCTCTTTCTAATCACAGCACACTGTGCATGGTCTCACTGCTTTCCTCACCAACAATTTCATTCAGACCATCAAATTAGCCAGGAGAGGCAGCGTGGGTAAATGAACTGACTACTTGGTAAGTCTTGGCTCTGCCACAAACTCACTGCGCATCTCCTATCTTGCTTCCTTCCCCATCTTTGTCATCTTTGTTTCTGGGATATTGCCCAGGGTCCAGACGCTTCTTTAGGCATCTGTAATTCACATCTTTGAGATTGCCACTGCAAGGTACAGTTTTTCACTCAACATAGCCATCTGGACACGCTGCCGTTCAGGTCAGCACTGTCCGCAGCCACCACCCTTGCACACCAAGTCTTCACAGGGAACTTGAAAGGTCATCTCACCCATCCTCCCACCTCTGCCAAGCTGGTCTTCAATGTCTTGTACTATGTATGTGCAGAGTGTAATGTAGGGGAAAGCTGGTCTGGATTGGACCCAATGGACGCTGCCCCCTGGAAGCAGTAAACAATAATGACGAGAGTACAGTCCACATGTCAGGGTTAAAAAAACAGAAGTGAATATTTGGTTACTGTTGGAGGCCAAGTTGCAGATTTAGGTATATAAACTTGGGCAGTCTCTGAATGTCATGGTTGTGAAAGCCAATAATGATCACAGCAGCTACCGCTTTTCAGCTACTGCAACTTCAGTCTCTTAAAAGTGAAAAGAAAAAGAGACAGAAGAGAAATTGTAGCTTGAATATGACACAGCATTTAGCAGTTTTCCTTCCCTTTTGAGTTGATTAAGTGGCCTCTTCTATTAAAAAAACTCGTGATAAGGCAGTGAGAGCTATTAGCAACTCATGAGAATCTGTGGTTGGTAAATAGAATTACAACTCTGAGAAGAAATACTGCAGATATCATACAGTGAGTAAGTGGCATGACAGTAGAAGTAGGTTAAAATACTATATTATTTTAGCAGGTGAATTCCTCGAAGACAATTGTCGAAGCTGTCACAACCTGATTGAGGTCATCGCTGAGTGATACCCGCAGAAAGACAGTAATGTACCACCTGTACAGCTGCAAAATCTGTAAGCAACTTTCTCGCATTTAATGTGCTCTGACCTGAGCTCCGGCGGTGCCCTGTTTACGGTAGGCAGAGCGTGCCCTCTGTGTGACCGGAGTCCCAGCTTGGAAAGGTTCCCCTTTGTCTTCCATGGATGACAACCTTCATTCAAAAGGCACTAAGCTCACATTAATCTCCCCTTATTCTAGTGCCTGCCCCCTTGCATACTAAAATCCTCTTCTGGCTGGTTCAGTTGGCGATGAGAACACATCTTCCAGATGACAGTATCTGTAGCACACGCACAGCCCCCTCCACCTAGAGAATGCTGAAATCAACCCAAGTGCCAGAGCTGCTTTTTAAAATATTAAATACACAAATATTTTACAAATAGTATTTTAGCTGTGAATAATAACCTGGTTGTGCCTGGGAGAGGCAGACAATTTACATCCTCCTTTTCCATATGAGCTGTTTTGCTGTGACTTCCAGATGCCAAATAAATTATTAATCAAGTCTGAAAAATACACTGGAACCTTCCTTCCTGTGAGGAAGGGTGATGCTAATCACCAGATGGATTTGGCATGTAAGTCACATTGCCACTAAATAACTGATCGACATCTTTTACCACCATTTTATTATGTTCAGAGTTTACCTGTCTAACTTGGAATATGTTGCAGGTGTGCACTAATTCCTCCTTTTTCAGTGCCACCACTGGTGATGTACATTTGCCCCGGCGTGCGTATAGCGGCGCATGTGGACACAATCTACAGGGCAGATGGCAGAACGGCACAGCATGCTGGGGGAGCATTAGAAAGCACAGGAGACAAATCCTGTGGATCTTTGTGCTTTGGGCTGGTTTTTTTTTTTCCATTTGAGCTGTGATTAATGGCTGTGTCAGACGTCACAAACCAAAGGATGCAGTTTGTGAACACCTAAACAGGACAAGGTGGTATAGAAAAGGAGAAATTTCTGGTATTTTCCTGACTTTTTCCCAACTTACTTTTGCTGCATCACAGGCACTTGATCAATGTATTTCCTTCTTAGCACAAAGCAGAGAACACCGAATAGGAGACAACAAAGAATACACACATCAGTTGGACTGTTAATGCATGCCCTGAGTTAGTGGAGGGCTCTCATTTTCAAAAGAAGTGGACTCCCAAGAGCCTCACCATATAAGCGAATCCACCAGGAAAGGGTGAAGACACTGTTACCACTAACAGTGGTCAACCACTGGTCAACCGAGTGATCTTGTAAAATTTTCTCCTAACACAAAGACAAATCACGTCTTGCTTTCCAGCTGGAGGCTAACACAGAAAAAGCCATTATTGTATCTCAGGCACTATTGGGTTTTGGGCCATATCTTGTGCCCTAATGTTTCCACTCCATGACTAACTGAGCCTGTGGAGTTGGGTGCTCATGTCTCCATGATCCTGGTCTCTATCCAGAAAGCCCAGTCCTTTAAAGCATGGCTGAGAAAACTGTTGATAAGTACTGCTAAACACAAACCGGCCTTTGGTTGTCTCCAGAAACACGACCCTAGAGTTCCTCTGCTGCTAGTCCGGCGTCAAAGGGAGCAAAGGCTATGACAGTTGTGCACAGATCACTCTTCTGTGGTACAGAGTGGGAGAGAGGAAGAAACGAAGTGCTTTCCCTGCTGATTCTGCTGCTGCTTTCTTTTGAAACACATTTAGATTATTCTTTTAAGTGTTGTGCAATTATACCCTGAGTAGAAATACTCTATTGCAACCAGAATGCACACTAGACAACCCACAAATACGTTCACACACAACAAAGCTTGAGATGCATAATACTATTGCTTCACTCCGGTCTGACCAGAGGGCAAAGATTTTGGAATATCGCCAGAAGAGGAGGTGATGCGTGCTGAAAAGGCCCCACATTGGGCACCAAAAAGCACTGTCGTGGTTTAATCCCAGCCAGCAACTAGGACCACAGAGCTGTTTACTCACTTCCCATCCAGCCCTAGCCCCAGTAGAACAGGGAGAAGGAGAAAAAGGGGGAAAAAACCCTCATGGGTTGGGATAAATACAGTATAATAGAACAGCAATGGAAGAGAAAAAACAGAATAATAATGGTAAAAGAATATACAAAATAAAGTGATGCAATGCAATTGCTCTCGCCACCTCACGATCAATTGCCCAGCCCTGTCCCCAGCTCTCAGTATGTCAGAATCACCTCTTGGCACCCTCCTTAGCGATAATTAATCAGGTTCAGCTGCTATGATCCAGAGCCAGTGAGCATCCTTGGTACATACCTTGCTGCCAACCCATCCTCTATTAATCCAAGGGTTCACATGTATGTGTGTATTCATAGTGCCTCATTTCCTAATGAAGTGAGTCATTAGGAACTCAGCCAGATGAAATTCCAGCAAAACAGTACCAATTAATTTTCCAGTCCCTTTTTCCAATTGGAGCATAGTATAGTGCATCTTCCTTCAGTGCAACCATCACCTCGTCGTGTTAGGTACTGTATGAAAGCAAGTACAAAAAGCCTCTGTCTCAAACAAATAATAACCTATGTATAAATGAAGAGGTAACACATGATAGAGCGAAACGGCAATATTAGGCTGTCAGGAAGGGGTCTTGGTGGACGGCTGCCTCCTCATTGTTAAGATTTCTGTGGGCGTAACAGCAAAAGAAGCATTTACACAATCCATTGTTAACAGCATAAATATAAATAGTTGGTGATGATGAAAGAACCCCAGAGACCTTGTAAACTAAATCACACTGAAAAAGACCCTCCATGAAGACCATAAGCCGGCAAAAGCTTATGTCATGTATTCTGATCCCTTTCTTTAAATGGAAAAATATCTTCCTAATTAATGACTGATGGTATTAATATAATGAAAGACTTTTATATCTTCAAACTCAGTTCTGCCCAGAAGGTTTTGATGCATAGGAGTATACATCCAGACCAACACATACCTTTACAGTGAGCGAAGACACCAAATCTCTCTCTTGTACAAAAGCATCTGCTGGTTTGATCATTACTCCCAGGAAGCAGCCAAGCAGTTCAAGTCAGTTCCTAGCAATGGAAGAAATATTAGAAACCAGGCAACATAAATCACTAGAAGACAAATGAAAATGGAATGTTTAGGTTTTCCCTTTACCTTTCTCCTCTTTTTTCTTTCACACACTTTATTACAGGGAAGTGAGAAAGAGAAGATTTGATCAGCCAAACAGAAGAAATCTCTGGTGCTTGCAAAGACACTGTGGGTCACAGCAGCTGGTGGGCCAACCCCTTCAAGATGTGCAAGGGGAGCTGAACACAGGGAAGGCTCTCCATCCTGTATTCATGTCTGCTGTACCCCATGTTTCCTATGGGCATATTATTGTGTCCTGTATAATCCCCAACGATCTTTCAAGAGATGCTGTCCTTTATCATAGAAGACAAAGGACACCCATTTTTCATGTGATCAGAAGCACAAAAACATCATTCAAAATGGATCATGAGACATCTATTTGTGAAATCAATGGTAGTGTGTCCTTCAAATTTTTGTTTTGTTTAGGTGATTAATTTGCCTATATGAATGGCATACAGATATGATAAACAATGGGTTCTCTCTCACTTGCAATATTATTTTCTGATCATGGTATTTTCTAAGAAGCCTATAGATTGCCACATATGACATATAATTGTGCTTCCAGCGATAGACAGAGGGAGATACTTCCTGAATAGAAACTTCTTAGACATTCCTATTTCATGGAATATGAGACTCCAAAAAGCTGATCCTTGAACCTGATTGAGAGTGCTAAACACACCCCACCCCCACCCCGCCCCCAGAACAACAACAAAGAGAGACACAAATTCAAGTTTTTAGAGAGACAAAGTCAAGTTTTTAGGCATCTCAAAAGCCATGGAAGTGAGTCTCAAGAACAGGACTTGATGTAAGCTTGAAGAGGCTCTGGTTATATGCTGACCTTGCTCACAGACAAACAAGGTTAAAGTTGCAAGGTGCAAGACTGGCATTTTGTTATGGTTACTTTTATTTGGTACAGTATAAACAATTCTGGAAAATATTCTGATAAATAGCAGCATAATAGTGAGCAAATACTTCCTATTACTCCTCACACGAAGAAAGAATAGCAGTCTTAAAAAGATGCAAAGAAAATACATGGCATCATTTTTCAGAACAGCTGGTTTTGGAAGAATTTAACTACAAATGCAGTACACAGGGATGAAAATAGTGGGATGACTTAGGAGGTCTTAAACCCCTACTACCTTCCTCTTCCCTCTATCCACTAGCACTGCTTGCCTGCGTGAGCTTGCTCTGGACCAGGGCACATGGGCAGCCCTCTTTCCTTTCAGCAAATCTCAGTGCACATGATAAATGGGCTTTGGCCCATTGAAGCAAATGGAAAAACCTTCATTTCAAGGCGATTTGGACTGAATCCTTTGACTATCTTTGCAATAGAATTCTCCCTGAAGGGGCTTACAAAGAAATAGTAACTCTCATTGCCCCTCTGCTCTTACCTCCCTGTTGACAAAATTCCAGTAACGCATAGACGTGCACCTTTGGAAACCTCCATATGAAGTTTTACAAGGAAATGCAGTCCTGTGTGGTCCACAGACTTGCCTACTGGTTTTGAGCAGAATTGATTCAGATCTAAACTGAAGGCTCTCCCTGTGCCTATTAATCACCTTTCCTCACACAGCGTTTTTGCAGCTGCCACCACATACACTCCTTGGGCACCGATCCAGTGTTTCGCACCTCCCAGAGTTGCACCATAATCACTAGCACTGATTTTTTATCCTAGGTAGTAGGACAAATCTTCTAGGCCAGCTATAAATGATAACTAACTTATGTAATTATCCTCACACTTCACTGCACTCTCAGTTGGTTGACTACTGATTTAGATTGTAATGATACTTTACTAATATTCAGATCAATCAACTTTCTGCCCAAGAAATTATTTATATCTTTTCATAGACAATAAAACCAGAAGGAGCCACTGTGATTGTCTATTCTGACCCTTGCAGAAGGCTTTGGGTCAAGACATGAGCCTTGAAAGAGCTACACCATACCTTGTACAAAACCATCCTGTGTTTGCAGTGATGGATAACTTAACTGCAAGCCTTGGGAAGCCGCCCCAGTGTTACACAGGAGAGCGGCTCAGATCAGATGGTTTCATGTGAAAAAAAATCCTTTTGAATTTGTAATTACTATGTAATTTGAAACATCTGTAACAAGAAAAATAAAAGAGAAGCATTCACATGCATGGGGAGTAGCGTATAAAGAATTCACGTTTCCTTTTATATCCTTATTACTGTGTTTGATCCTCTCCAGCTTCTATAATTGCCCTCCGTGTGATTATCTTCAGCACAATACAACGTTTTTTAAGTCAGTGCAGACTAAAATTGTATTGTAATACAGTGGCTGCTTTGTCTCCAGCAGATCTTTAGTAAATTTGTGGTCAGCAGCAGCGCTATTTGGTAAATAATATAAACCCATGACAGGTTTGCTCGAAGCAGGAAAAGCCTCCGGGTGACTGAGGTGTAAGAAACAGCTCTGAATGAGCTATTCAAATGGAGGAGGCATTTAAATAATTAACTTCCTTTTGATAGGATTTTCCTGCTGTAGTGGCAGAAAGGATAAACAATTAACAACTGAAACGCTCTTTTTTTTTTTTGTCTGAGCTGTCCCTGACTGTATGAAATAATGGGCTTTACTCCAGGAGGGGAACGGCACACTGACTATCCTCTTAGTTGCAGACGACGTTCCTTTACAAAGGAGGAGGAAAGGGGAGGTAAAGGGGCTGCAGGCTTTGTGCACAAGAGGGTGTGGGGCACATCGGGCTGTCTTCCTTCTTATTGCTCCTTGGTGCTGCGGCAGAAGTGGCAATGAAGTGTGAGGCTGTGCCCAGCGGGAAGGCTGCGGGCAGAGGGTACCCATGCAGGGAGGAACCGCCGCCGAGGATGGGGTGACACTACGGCACCTTCACCATCTGTGAGTTGACACCTGCCCCTGTCAGCCATCGCGCTCAGCCTCTGCTGCACTGCTTCCAGACCATCCTGGGGCAACTGGTGTCTTCCAGGAGCGGGGCTGGGGTAGGAGCCGGAGGTGTTTCAAACAGAACAATAAAATAAACGTAAATGAAAAAGGGAGGGAGAGGTAGGTGGATGGCTCAGCTGCAGTGTGAACATGCATCACAAAACTTAGCCAGCCCAAGGGCTAATAACAGGCGGCAGCAGCAGCCTCCAGTGCTGGGCTGCCTACCCAGTCGGTCGCGGTGCGCAAGGGAGTTGGTCACACGTCTGCTGCAGAAGGCCATGTACATTAGACAGTGTTCACTTATGCAAATAAGAGATATCCATCCCCCTTAAATGCAAACTGTGTGAAACTGTAGGATATCATCCAAAAATAGGATAAGCCCCAAACCTGTCTTTTGAATTGTCTTCTGCTTGATTTGAAACTGGGGGAGGAGTAGTAGGCTGTGCAGCAAATGCCTTTTGCTGCAGAGACCCACAGAAAAACCATTCCATGCCCCATCTATACAAATCAAACCACATGGCAATATCCAGCATTTTTTTCCTGACATTGTCAGTTAAGAAACTGTTCTGACCATTCACTGGGTAGGTACCACTTCAAAAAATAATCCTAATCTCTTATAAATGACAAGCTGAGAACTATTAATATCTTCGGTTTACTGTTGCTACCTAATTCAATTTCATACTTATCCTTTGCTTTTGGGGATTTGCTTAAAAAAAAAGCAGGAAAAGAACAAAGTATATTAAGGCACATTGTTAGGAAGAAGGCTAAGAAAACATAATAAAAAGAAATGCAGACGACATAAGTGTTTGCAGCCAAATGCCTCGCCATATGTAAGAGAATGGTAGTCCTGGTTTCTTTAATGCTGCATTTACAGCAGTCATTACGGAAAAGCAAACACATGCACACATGCACAGACAGACACAACATACACACACACACACACTACAAAATCACCCTCTGAAAATCAGCCCAGTCTAAAGGAACTGGAGCTAAAGGGAGAGGGGCAGTCTGAGAGAAGAGAAACTGACTGAGCTTGCCAAATCTTGACGGTGTTTTCTGGCTGTAAGTCTCTGGACTCTGTCTGGACTCTGTCTGATGATGACAGAATACTTTTTCAACAGTGTTTCCAATTTCTTTCACAACTTCAAAAAGGATATTCTGGGCAAAAATGGACAGATCTCTACCTTGTTTTCTGTGAAATCTGTAAGACTGTAAACCTGGAAAGGGAAAGTATTTTTGGGCATCTTCCAGGGGAGGGACATACTTAGCTCAGCCCTGCCCAAGAGACCTTTATATGGTTATGGCTGAATCCTTCCCCAAAGAGGAAGGACCAGGGTCTAAAGACCCAGAAAGGATGGCAGACGTGGCTGTGGGCAAGGAAGGGATGATGGGTGGCTCAGGTCCAGGGACGAGGAAGAAGGCAGGGAAAGGAGGTAGGTCTCCATGCCAGGGAGGAGAGATGGAGGAAAGGGAGGAGACAGAGGTGTCAGGTGGGACCCCAGGATGTCACACAGCTCCTTTTGCATGGCAAAGAGAGTAGAGGTCTCTGAACAGGCAAAACACAGAGTTTTGTGGTACAGGGACTAGTGGCCCAATGGACAGGGTAGGACAGGCTGCAGGGTTTCACTGCAATGGGTGGTGCGGCCAAATCCACATGGAATTGTGAGGGTGCTCACAAAGCCCAGTCTTGCAGAATGGCCTGGTTAAAAACAGCTGTTAAGATAGAAAGGTGAGCGCATACAGCACGTGGGAGCAGAATACCCCAAACTGCTTTCAGTTCCCCAAAACTGAGCATGTTAAAGAAGACAGCAGCAACTAGCTGGATTGAACAGTGACCAGGGAATCACAGAGAGACTTCTAAACAATGGAGTCAGCTGAAGAAGGCTTATGAGTGAAGTATAAAAATTTGTAACCACAGGGAGAGCCCTTGGAGTGGGAAAGGCAGCAGCCAAAAGTTGGTGCGACACTGCCAGAAGTACCACCAGCATCCCAACATCTGCTGAGGTTGGGCAGAGCAGCCACCCTGTTGGACACCATCCAACTAGTGGGCATCCAGCTAATGTTGTTGTCAACATGGGTTCACAAAGGGAAAGTCCTGTTTAACGAATTTGATACTCTTCAATGATAAGGTCACCTGCCTAATGGGTGAAGGGAAGGTGGTGGGCGTAGTTTTTCTGGATTTTAGTAAGGCTTTTGATACTGTCCCTCACAGCTTCCTTCTGGACAAGTTGTTCAGCTGTGGGATGAGCGGGTTCACAGTGTGCTGGGTGAAGAACTGTCTGAAGGGCAGATTTCAAAGGGTTGTAGTGAATGGAGCTACCTTTGGCTGGTGATTGGTCACCAGCAGTGTTCCTCAGGGTTCAATTCTAGGGCCAGTTCTGTTCAATATATTTATCAATGATCTGGATGCAGGAGTTGAATTCACCATTAGCAAATTTGCTGATGATACCAAACTGGGAGGTGCTGTTGACACTCCTGAGGGCCTTGCAGAGGGATCTAGATAGATTGGAGCACTGGGCTGTGATTAATGAGATGAAATACAACAAGTTGAAAGGCCAGATTCTGCATGCCTGGCACTGGTATAAACTGGGAGAGGAGTAGCAGGAGAGCAGCCCCGCATAAAGGAAACTGGGGGTGCTGGTCGGCAGCAGCTCAACAGGAGTCAGCAGTGCGCGCTGGCAGCCAAGGGGGCAAACCGTATCCTGGGGTGCATCAAACACAGCATCACCAGCCGGTCAAAAGAGGTGATCATCCCACTGTATTCAGCTTTGGTGCAGCCTCCCCTTGAGCTCTGAGTGCAGTTCTGGGCCCCACAATTTAAGAATAATGTGAAGGTCCTTGAATGTGTCCAGTGGACAGCAACAAAGCTGGTGAAAGGGCTGGAAGGCTCTTCCTATGATGAGTGGCTAAGGACTTTGGGCTTGTCAAGTTTGGAGAAAAGGAAGCTGGGGAGTGACCTTATTGCTCTCTGCAACTTCTTGAGGAGGGGATGTGGAAAAGAAGGTGCTGAGCTCTTCTCCCTGGTGTCCAGTGACAGAACACGTGAGAATGGTTCAAAGCTGCACCAGGGGACATTTAGACCGGACAGTAGAAAGCAGGGTGCCGCAGTGATGTACCCGTGGGGTGCCTGTGTGTGAGCCTCAGGGGCCCTTTGTCACTGGTGTGTGTGTGTGTGTGAGGTGCACCCACATCTCACAGGAGGGGTGTGCAAGTAGGGGAGCCCCCATCCCCAGGAGAGGGGTGAGGGCTGGTGGCCCACATGGCCTCTGAGGAGATGGTGTGCACATTACAGTATGCACAGTGGGATTAGAGCTTTGGGGGATTAGTTATGAAGGCTATTTTGAAATGTCTAGGTGTTTATTAACATTTCATAGGCATCTAGTGCTGTGGTTTGTCTGTCGTATTACTGGCATTGATCCTGCATGTACAGTTCACTGATTGCCATTTAATTATATGCTATTAAAAAATCTAAAAATTGCTTTGATCCTGATTTGATTTAAACCACATGAGCTGAACAGCTTCTCCCCTGTGAGAGAGGGTAGAGGAGCTCTTACAGAAAACAGAAAGGGTGCAAGTTGCCCCGGTGCTGCCCCGGCTCTCATGCAGGACTTGGCAGGGGCAGCGAAGCTGAGCTCCTTGAGCCACAAGTGATCCACGAACAGCAGGAGGGCAGGTCCCAGCTGGGGAAGGGGGATGTCACACGACTTGGGGTGAGGCTGTGAGAGGGAGACAGCCATCATGGCTCAATGGGGCTGGCTGGGACCAACCACACACCCGCAGCTCCCTCCCGGGAACCACTCTGGGAGTCCCCTTGGAGGATTGTGGTGTGGACCTCGCAGCTCTTGCATGCTTGCAGATATTTGTGCCTCAGACCCACAGCTTGCAATACGCTTTCGATCTGCACCAGGGCAGGACAGAGAGCTGCGCTGGGAGAAACATTTCTTTCACTGTACCCCCCCGTGCTGTGCTCAAGTCAAGACAAATATGGACCATTGCAGCTCCCACGGTCCAGGTGGGCTCTGCTCGTCATTCTGTGATGGGATGACATGGGTGAGGAGGCACTTGCTTTGCATTCCCATCCACGATCCAGATGGTGATCCATTCAGATCAGCCAGGGACTTTAATCTCCTTCTTGGGCCAACGTGCAGCCCTCTAGCCCAACTTGCAACCCTCGTAAGGCTAATTCCCTTCTCATAAAGGAAGAGGCACCCATAATGTGCTCAAACTGACTTCATGGTAGGTTTTAGTCAGAGTGTGAAGGAAGCTTGCAGGCATGCGCTGAAGCACGTAGAGCTTCCATGAGATAAAAAGATGGGTGCCACTCCTGGGGTTGTGCTTGCAGCCCCCTTTGCAGATATTCATCATGTCACCAGACAAGTCATCTCCTTTCTTTGGCTGAAATGCGTGAACATGATGAGCAATCCTGCCCACACTGTGCCTCAGAGAAGCGTTTCAGTAAATTCTACCCTGTGCTGACAGGACACGACCGAAGAGCCCACTGCAAGAGCTGGCACCACTCCTCCTGTGCACCTTCTGCAAGCAGATGCAGGGATGGCTCTGAAGTGACCAGTCATTTACAAAGGAGGTAAGAAACATGTTTCTACCAGGGTTCTGCAGGTTCCCTGAGTCCTCGGGCCGGAAGCACTGTGCAGCTGGCAAACAAGGTACTGCTGGCTGTAGGGTCCTCGTGCCCTGCTCTGGCAGCAAGGGCACGCACAGCTAAACAGCAGAGCAGCCACCAACAGCTCTCTGAAAACTTGCAGTGCCTGGGAGAGAAGGCTCAAAGGAGTTTGTGTCTCTCAGGTGTTTTCTGCCCATTTCACTCTAGTCTATCACAGCTTGAAAGGCAAAGTCTGTGCTTTGGTTTGCAACTCATGAAGCACTGGTTTCATTTTTCCCTTGGGACTAATCTCCAGTTGGGGCAAAACAGCTGGGCTATGCCATGTTACAAAGGACCCGGGTTGCTGTGCCATCTCCACAGCCTCATAACTCACTCTTCACCTTGCTCTTGTCCTACAGCTTTATTTCTGCCACGCACTTAGATGCAGATTACAAGCTGACGTTTATAAGACTACAAGTTAAACACATGCCTATGTGCCTTTCAATGAGAACACTGCTTCCCCCACCCCCCCGACCTAAATCAGTGCTCGGCATTAGAAAGGACGGGTGTTTCCAAAGCATCCCACGCAAACCAAGAGTTGAGGAAGGGAGAGAGAGAGACAGACAAAAGCCTAAGAACAGCCACACGCAGAAGGGCATAATGGAAATATTTGTGACAGTTGGATAACAAATATCTAAACCTTTGGAAAAAAACATTTTTACAAGTTGGATGGTGAAAATGGCCTCAGCAACATTTTCCTCTCAGATAAATCACTCAGTGCCTTGGGGTGAGTAGCTATTATGCTCACTTCTCAGCACACCAAGGGAAATGGCGTAAGGAGGATGCACTGCTCCCTGGGCAAGGGGCAGGGGAGCGGACCAGCCTACGGAGAGCTGCGACAAGGTGAACATCACTTGTTATACACAGACTTTGAAAAGTAAGTTGTAAATGATCAGGGGGAGCAATAAAGGCAACATGTAGCTCCTGCAGGTTGGTGCTCCTGTCCACAAACGTGGCTTAGCTTCTGCAAGCCTAATGCCTGCAGTGTTGAACAGACACTTGTATGTAGTGATGATTACATGAAGATAGAGAAGGCTCTTGGGCAGCTGTCATCTATCACACACTTCAGACAGAGGAGGAAAACACAGAAACTATTAGCTGAGCAATAAGGACTTTTTCTGCTAACACAGTTCCATCTCAGTGGTAATGACTGTGGCAATTATGTAAACCGGTTCGTTTGTGAACATCAAAGCCTGCAGGGTAGATCACCAGTAGCCCTGACTAAATGGAGTTAGTCCCTCAAGAGAGATGCTACGGGCTGTCCTGTAGCTCCCTGGCCCCCTGCGGTGTGGGGATATTCCCATGAACACACAGGGCTCAGTGTGGTGTTGGGACCACTGAGGCCATACACACATGGGTTTTGTGGGATCAACAGTTGATATCCACAAAGCAGGAGTGGATGTCTGTGTCTGGTCTGGCCTCCATACAGCCAATAGAGAGAAACAGGGGCCACAGGGATGCAATTTGTCCTGTCCGTACCTTTCAGAAAGGGTAAAATGAGGCCCTGCGCTCTCCAATTTCTCTCATCAGGTAACAAACCCAATGAGCTACAAAGGGAGCGTGGGTTGCAGTCACCTGCTCTGTGGACATACAGGCTGAGGAAAATAAATGTTTTCCTCCTCTCTTGCCTTCTTTTTGAGCTGTGAGAGGGAGCTGGACTCAGTGCAACTGTCAGTATGTCCCCTTGTACGAGATGCTGTGAAGAAGCATCCACCCAAAGCTTCTGACACCTAGACAGGCAAAATGAAGAGGAGGAACAATGCCAGGACCTGCCCATAGAGCAGGCCTGTGGTAGACTGGCACCAGGAGTTTCAGGTCAGTGCCTTCTTGATCAGGTCCCGTACTCTACTCCATAAGGTACACATGGCTTTCAGGCCTTTTCCCACAGTGCAGCAGGTATGGACAGGGCATGCAGTGCTGCAGGTACCTTCCTGCTTGCAAACATGTGAAGCCCATAACTCCAAGATACTTCCACCTAGGACTGCAGGGTTCACCCCTGTCCTAAAACTTCCTTCGCTGGAGGGGACGAAGAATTCAGTTTAATACCAATAACTGCAAATAGTCTAAAATTAGGCCTTGAGCTTATAAAATTATCTGAATAAATACCAAGCTCTCTACTGGAGTACTGCCACAACAAGTTTGGAAGAGCTCTGCCCCTCTCCTGCCTGATGCCTTCTCAGAATCAACAAAAGCACAGCTCAGCTACAGACGCCAAGCAGAAGCTGCTGCTTCCCCGTCCATCCCTGGGGAGTGACAAGCAGGGCTACCTCAGACATGACCTGCCTCTGAAGAACGTGTATTTATTTAAATATCATTCAAGACGGGATTCGGTTGTCTATGCCTAGGCATCTGATGTTATTTTGGATTTCTGTACAGAAATATCTTTTGGGGTCCCATAGATAAAAGGAAATGGAGGAGCCATGCACACCACGCATTGCATGTTCATGACCGTCCACCTGGGTAATATAAAACAGTTGCAGCATCTCCATCTTGGGTCAACACCTGCAGCTGTGCCTGTTCCTCCTTATAGGTAGTCATCTGAAAATCCCTGGGGACAGGGAGGAGGAGTGAGGGGGAAGAGGGAGATAATAATAGTTGAACAATTTATTCAATGAGATTCATGGAATTTGGGGACTAATACATTCTATGAATAATATTTTCATTATTTTCCCAACGCCAGCGCTAACAGAAGACATGAATAATGATTGAAGCAAACACTTGAAGTATATGACAATGCCACAGAACTTTGGAAGCATATATTACATGAAGTGAAAGGACTCTCATTCTGTCCGTCGCCAGTTTGATGTAGACGTTCTCAAAAATGGTGAAATAGGTATTTGACACTTTGGCCTTTCTTCACAGAAGGTTTGCACTCAGATTACCTGACAATAAGAATGAATCAATAACTCACATGCTCTTTCTCTCCCAGAAAATTGCTAACAATTGGTTTCTTTCAGCACTTCAAAAATTACATCCCTAGAGATGACAGACCTCTCATCTTTACAGTACCCTCTCGCAGTGGGGCAGCATGTCCTCACGTGTAGGGGGGAAGCCCATTCCTCCAGGGCACTGCAACCTGCCCCTGACCCACAGCAGCCAGTGCTGGCAGCCCCCGACGTTGTGGCAGCTCTCCCTGCAGCAGCTGCAGACGGATCATACGGAGATGTCGGCAAGGCTCTTCCCATATCCCATCTGTCCCAACATCTCCTCACCATTGGAGGTGCCTGCTGAATGTGGTCTGGTTCCTGCAAAGTTTGGCCATGAAATCCAAGCTGCAGTCAGATGAGCTTCTACAGGGTTTCTGCTGATGTTCGCTGACTATCAATGGACAGAGCAGCTGACTTTAGCACGTGGTAGCTAAGGGTCTGTTTCCAGCATGCATGTACAAGTTCTTACTAATAAAATCCAAACAATCTAAGACTTTATTACATGGGTAGATTTTAGCCCCAAATTAATTATAATGTCCTTTTATCTTTGGCTTTGTTGGGGAGCTGGAAAGTCAATGGATGTTTCCCATCCAGTCTAATAAGTTGTGGTTGAACAATAACGTCTGTTATATTACCAGGCAGAGCATATTTAATGACTCCAAACAATATGGGACCTACTGCATCTCCTGCTATACTGTGAATAAGGTTCCTTTCCAAAACTGAAAGACGACATGAATTCCTGCTATCAGCTCACTGACATCAGATGCACCCTTTGACATCAGTGGTTAAAGATCATGCTAAAGAAAAAGAAAAACAGCCAATAATTTCTACCCTCCAAAATTCATAATCTAACTGATAACTGAGTTTGCTGCAAGGGCCTGACTGTCATTCATCAGCTAAATGTCGAATTCATCAGTTCCTGGAGGGCTTCTACTCAGTCAAAAATGAACATGGTTCATACACATATTTAATTCTAACTTTGAAAGTAGAGAGGAATTTAACAGAACATTAGAGAGTGATGAATAAATTATAATGGCATTAATGAGGCTGACGCTTATATCTAAAGGGAAAAGTCCCAGAGGGTTCGGGGGGCTCCGAAGTTACTAATAACTTATTAATTTTTGAGTTGATAGTAGATAACAAATTAAACATGCTAAATACGAGTACGCACTGTGATTTCTGCTGTAGAAGTCTTTCAACATATCTATGAGGTATCATTTATAAGGCCAGAGAATTAATTCTTTTTTATATGTCTTTAGGAAAGATTGCAGTTGGATAGCTGTATGCACGTCTAAGCACTTGACTACAGGAGGATACTGATAAACCAGAAGAAATTTGAGAGATTCCAACTATGAGCAAAGAAAATGATAAAAAGGCTCTGATAAAAAGAGTAGGGGACAAATCCTCTTCAGGAAGATGGAAAGAACCAGATATGAACGGAAAAGAAAGCTGGTGTGAAATTATATGACACTCAGGAGAAAAAGAAGTGCAGAAACAAGTCAAATAAAAGTCACTGGAAAAAAGATTTCTTTACCAAATATATGTGTATAATTGCCATCACCATCATGTCTTACGTGAAATACAAAACACAAGGTGATGAATCAGAACAAAGTTCCCAAAGAGCCAGGATATTTTAAGAATCTGTGTGTCTTAAATTTATTAAGTTGTGCCCTGAGGCTTCCTGCCTTTACTTCTTGACTTAAGACCATAACTGGCAAATATTAACCTAAGCAAGTATCTTTGTGTCCTTGAGGTTTTCAATTCAGTTCAGCAGATTTTGTGCTCATGACTGACCTGATTGATCTCCTCAGGTGTGACACAGCCACTTTGCACTTCACTGCCAGCATGCTGGCAAAGTCAGCCCTATTTCAGCATCACTCCAGCACAACCATCCCGATGTCAACGTGATTGCACAGAGCGGCAGAACTGGGATAAATTCACACATATTGCACATTTTCTGAAAGACTGTTGCTGCAGAAAGACATATGTATAGAAAAGAGAGAATGGTGAAGGAAAAGGAGCATGGATGGTCACCAACCTCCTGCCTAACTGAAAGAAGAGTTAGTAACTAAAGTTAGAGAAAGCAGAAGTAGAGGCAGCACACTGTGAACTGCCTTGCACAGCATACCATCACAATATGTGGGTTAAAAAGAGAAAAAAAATAAAGCTGTAATCTGCCTTTATCCCTCTAAGCCCCTGAGTGTGCTGTGGGCCTTTTGACTTTAGCCAGGATTTGAGCCATCATAATAAAAAAAAGGTCCTTGAAAATGGTGTATGTGATATTTTACATTCACAAAAAGAATGAAAACATTAAATAACGGCTGAATAACAGAAATTGCTCCTTACAGAGCTCTCCATGTGGTACTCGAGACTCCGTCTTCAACTGATGGAGGTGTTTGTGTTTTTTTTTTATGATGGTCTTTTTCAGTTAATATGTAATGGGTGTACAGAAAAAAAGGAAAGCCCCAAAGTAGCTAAATGAGATTAATTTCTGGGGAGCTCTCTAGTATTTGCCCTAAGTGAGGAGTTTCTGTCATGTGAATGTGACAGTATAACTTGAAAGAAAGTATAAGGGAGGGCTGTGAAAGATTCATAGTGACCTGAGTCTAAATCATATCCTCAGGAACATTTCCCATGAAAACCCAGCTCCCTGGTGGGGCTTCAGGGGACCTGCCCAATGCAGACAGCACGTGCACAGGGGACATTTGCCTGGCCACCTCAGCCTGTTCCTGGCAGCTCACCTGAGTGACTTCGGGGTTGTTCTTTTTCCCCAGCGGCCCTTCTGCCCTTCATCCGACAATGTTTCTGTTTGGGCTTTGGACTTACATAACATGAAAAATGTGGAGCTGCAGAAAAGAAACAGTCAAAGGTTATCCACATCCCAAGATCATAGTCATAGCAATGGCATGATGGTCTGCCTGAAAAGACTGACAGACCAGTTCAGGGGCCACATCAGACAATGCTCTGTCT
Source organism: Charadrius vociferus (assembly GCF_000708025.1). Classification (NCBI taxonomy): domain Eukaryota; kingdom Metazoa; phylum Chordata; class Aves; order Charadriiformes; family Charadriidae; genus Charadrius; species Charadrius vociferus. The sequence goes on along the minus strand of NW_009648857.1, from coordinate 40,950 downwards.
CAAAAGAAGACCAGTATGAAGTCACAGGACCACAGGATAGCTCAGACTGGAAGGGACCTCAGGAGGTCTCTGCTCCAAACTCCTCCTCACAGCAGGCTCAGCTCTGAGGTCAGACCAGGCTGCCCAGGGCTTCATCCAATGGGGGCTTGAAAATGTCCAAAGACTGTACAGCCTGCATATCTAACTGTCCTCATGGGGAAAAACTTTTTCCTTTTATCAAGGCTGAACCTCTCCTGGTTCAACTTCTCCTTTTTGTTTCTTACCCTCCCTACCTGCGTGACTGGGAAAAGCCCATCTCCACCTCCTCACGGACCTCTCCATAGGCACTGGGGATGGCTGTTAGGTGCCCCTAAAGGTGTATGCTCCAGGCTGAAAAAGCCCAGGCTCCCCATCATCTTGGAAGCCTCACCTGAACTCACTCATTTATCAATGTCTTTTTTTTTCTATTGTGGGGGACAAAACTGGATGCAGTATCTAGATGTGGTCTAATGAGTGCTGAGTAGAGGGTAATAATGATTTCACTTGATCTCAATTTCTGCCTCTGTTCATACAGCCCAGGCAGCCATTGGTCATCATTGCTGCTGAGACTTGCTGCTGGCCCATGTCCTGCTCCCTGCCTGCCAGGACCTCCAGGGTCTTTCTCACAGAGTTGCTCCTTGGACAGTCTCAAGTCTGTGTTGCTGCGAAGGTTCCTTCCATCCAGGTGAAGGACTTTGCATTTGTCATTGCTGAATTTCATGATGTTCCTGTCAGTCCATTCCTCCGGGTCTCTTGGGATGTCATCTCTGCCCTTGAACATATCAATTGGTGGCTCAACTTGATGTCATTGCAAACCTGATGACCAAGCACTCTGTTGCCTCCTCCCACCCACTGGTAAAGATTTTAAACAAGTCCCTGGGACAGGTCCCAGGATAAACCTCTATGGTGTTCCCCTTATTGCCAATCTACAGGTAAAGACGAGTTATTACCCATTGCCCTGTAAACCCAACCAGCCATCCAGATTATAAATCATCTGACTTTTTCCCATCCCTACCATAGCATCCCACCTTGGATACAAGAATATGATGGGAAAGAACCTAGAATGCCTTGCTAAAGTCAATCAAAATGACATCTACTGCTCCCCCCTCATCCTGAAATGCAGTCATTTTATCATGGGAGGTAATCAGGTTGGCCAGGCATGACTGACCCTTGATAAATCCACGCTGACTGTTACCAGTCACTTTCCTCTTCTTTCTGTGCCCAGAAATGTTCTCTGAGAGAACTCGCTCCATGATCTTTCCAGGGATCAAAAAGAATCTGACTGGCTTGTAGTTCTCTGGTTTGTCCTCGGGCCTTTTCTGACAGTGTTGTTTTGAAGTTGTTTCAGAAGAAGATAATAAGGAAAACCTTATTTAGACCTCTAAAGCTAGACATAGGGTTAAAAATAACTATCATTAGTCATCATTACACCCAGGTATGTCTGCTACCCATTCAACAATTCTTGAGAGTTTGATCAGTTTTGACCACAACATTATGATACGACAATTAACTCCATTTTACATGGAAAAGCATTTTCTCTTCTGTCTCCATTGAGTGTTGTGAGAGAAGGTGAAGGTGTTTGGTATATCACAATGTAGAACTCCTTGTGTAAAATCCAATAACCTGGGAAATTACAGCAAAGAAATGTTTGTCGGTTTGATGCAAGCCCATATTTTTAGAGAGATGCTTAGGCTGTTCTTAAGAAGCTGTTCCAGCTTCAGCTTTTTAACATCTTCTTTGTGGGTAGATTTTTTATAGTCTTTTAATCACAGACAGAGAATATCAAAAGGTTTACAGAAGTTCCTGAGTCTCCATGCCCAAACTGTAAGGCATCTGGGACTAATTTACCACTTTACTCT
>NW_009648857.1:37446-38996 GCF_000708025.1 Charadrius vociferus | reverse complement strand
TTTTCTCCTGGAAAGAACTATGTTGGAATTCCTGGAGAACATATCAAAATGAATGGCTCCATGCACAAACCCTCACAAATCTGAATGACAGAAATTTGATTGACATTATAGGACTGGTCAGGATGCTATAAGCACTGCAAGTGAAATAACATCCCTTTTACAGATCAATCAGCCATGCAATGGAACGTCTATATGTCCTGTGGAAGCCAAAGGGAGATGAAGGCCTTTGCTGTACCTCGGGGTGCAGACTTTGAACAACAGCTGGCAGCTGCACACTAATGAGTGCTTTATTAAATAGCTATTGTTAGATGCAAAATACATGTTGCTCAGTTGAGATCCACTGGTGGGTGTGGATAAAAGATTGGAATGAAGATGATTGACAAAAAGTGCTATATTTATGTTACCATGAATATTACAATAGCAGTTAACTTATCCAAAGCTAATAATAACTTATCAACCTCCTGAACAAATCTAAACTAGAGGTTAATACTACAGTATATTTCTTGTAATCATTTTTGTATTAATTAGTTCCAGCCTGCAAATTGCTTAGAAAAAATTACTATCGATTTCATCTGTTTGCTCCCATCTAACTGAACATGAGTTCAGATAGTTGATTTTATAGTCTATTTTAATTACTTTAGGTAGGATCTAAGTAATAAAATAAGGTTATACTTATATCTTTGCCAAACAGCAACAAGATTTTGTACCCAAACCCCTGTCTGATTAATTTAAGAAATAGCTTTTTGGAAATGATCAAATATTGCTTCTAGTCAAGCTATAAGCTATTCTATGGCTCTACTATGCTGCTACTTATTCATATTTATCTCCATTCTTTCCCATACTTTTATATGTATTACTTTTCAGTGAAATGCATAACAATCAGTTTGAGATAATTTTCTTTTTTTTTTAGGTGAATAAGTAGTTCTGGGTTAAAATTGAAAAAGCTTTATGACCATATCCCCATCCAGTCAGTTTTCTCCAGCACTGAGGGAACCAAAAATAGACTCATGTAAAATGAAAAAAAAAATAATCTACTGAACAGTTAGTTTGTCCTATAAAAATGAAACAAGACCTCTACAGTGTTATTATTTTGTCTTGTGTAGCCAGCTATTAATTTCTGAAATAATATTCATCTATGAGACACGACGGAATTCCTTCCACTTGCTTTCATCCTCAAAATGCTAGCTGCCTAGAGTAAGCCATATAGCGTTTCCAGAAGGAGCTTTTGCTCCAAACGCCAGAACAGTTTGCTGTTTAGACAGGCGCCTCTCCCTTCTCTGGCTTCTGGAAACCCTAGTCAACTCACTTGAACTGGATGCTTTACTTTTAGATGGCTTGAATTGCATTTGAGGATGTAAGAAATTCTACTTGTACTCAGGAATTTTGTAAGAAGAGTAAAGTGTTATTAATAAAATGTGAGAATGACACAGTAGCGATTTTCTATGGCTGAGATCTTACAAATGCTTCTGAAGGTGCATAACTTAACCCATGGGAACAGTTCTGCTCATGTCAGGAGGACTAATCCCGGGAACGGATGTACCAGTGTAAGT
>NW_009648857.1:0-37413 GCF_000708025.1 Charadrius vociferus | reverse complement strand
AAATTTTCATTGCATTTGCCTTTTCCATCAGAAAAGACCTTGGTATGAGGAAATAGTTTAAAACTCTGAAACTTAATATTATTGTATCAACAGCAGGCAATTCAAGTTGGAAAAGAACAGATGAACAGAAGGTTGTGCTTTATACACAAGGTGTTCTCTTCCAGTTAACCAAATGAAAAAGAGCATGTCACCGTATGATTAATAGCTAAATATAATATGGTGCTGAATAAATAATCACTGTAAATATAGCTATCTTCACAGCAGGGGAAGCCTTAGCACAAATAACAGCAGGCTAGCTGACAGCCAGAGAGATGACAGTATTTCATTTTCAGGCACAAGTCTCAGCCGGAGAGGCTGTGGTCAGCAAGAAACTGTTTCTAATAAGTTTGGCTGGACCTTGAATTTAATCTGTTGACTGCTGCCAGATTTACTGGGCAAGCTTTAATGGTCCATTGATTTTAATGGACTCTTAATGAACACAGCAGATTATAGTTCTGAAGGCCACCAAGAACAGAGAAGTAGGACAGTATAGGCAGCAATGGTTTGATGTAGACAGCAGTGATGGAAAAGGGGTATTTCAGTTACACGTAAAATATTACTATTCTCTTTCCATATCATCTGAGCATACAGCAACTATAAAACAAAAATATCTTTTTAATAGCTGCCTGCAGTGACAATATTTAGCCCCCCTGCCTACATCAGAAATAAAACTTCCTCCATAGTTTTAGGTTGGCCAGAAAAATGCGTACTGAAAAAATGAGTTTCGTACCACTGTCTTAAAAATATAAAGGTAGCCGCAGAAGAGATCAAATTCAAGCTTGTCTGCCCAGACTGCTCTGTTTTCCATCCCTGCAGGTGGGATACCTCTGGCCAGCTTCTCCAAAGTTAAGCACGTCATTTATGCCAGTCTCCAGGTTTTGTCCTGAGCCAATTCCTTCCTCAGAAGAAATCCTACTGCCTACCTTCAACACCCGTCTCCAGGAAAACGTACTTTTCCCCAAGGGCCCGGTAGGCAAGACACCCAGACACTTGAATGCCTTTGGCTTTTGTAGAGTATTTAGAAAACCTGGACACGTGAACCTGGTGCACAGCCTCTCTACAGCAGACCGACAGCAAATAAATAAAGGTAAAATCAGTTGTGTGGCAATTTTAGACTCCTCACCGTGTATACAATGGTGTTGGTATAATAGATGCTATTCCTATACAAGAAGATCACCTAAAACATTGTCCAGAGGGGCAATATAGTGTAATTACAAATGACAAATAGTTACAGCATTGTAAAAGCCATATGCACTTTGTTTTCTAAGTAAGTGCATATTGGTTTTGATGTTCAAGAAAGATAAATTCAGCCTGGCCCAAGTCCAGGTTCTACACTTCAGAGAAGTGGGGAATGGAGAGATGAAAATACAAGAGACGACAGGAAGAATTTGGCTTGTTTAACCCAGGAAAGTAAAGACTGAGAAGAGAAACAGCTTTGATTTATGTGTAACATCAGGGGGTACACATCTACCAAAAGAAAAGCTGCAGGGCAGTGCTAGCAGAAGAACAAATGAGTATAGCCATGAATAGATTTCAGCAGAAATTAAACTGTTTCCACCCATAAGAATGATGTCCTGGCAACATTTTTTTCAGGAACAATGTGAAAAAAAAAAAAAAGTTGTTATTCTTAAGATGCAATTCAGTATTTTTAAGAAGAGAATTCTATAACCTGTTGGTCTGTGATATCAACGGACTGAGCCCAATGAGTCTGAAAGTCCCTTCCCGTCTCACATTTCCCATAGCCAATATGTTGTGATGCTGGTTTGACTGTGCAGAAAGGCTACAGGCTCTGCTTTTCATGCATGTCTAATCCTTCTTAGACAGAGCCTGGTTATACAATGCAGAGAACAGGAACAGTGAGTCCTCCAGAAGCAAGATGTCCTTGGGAAAGCTGGAGAAACCAATAAGTTATTTTTTAATTAAACACGTTTCTCAAGCATCCCTGTTTTTGAAAGGTGATACATGCTGACATTAAATTCAGCAGTCCTATATTCATGTGAATAGTGTTCAGCTGGATATCAAAGCAAAGACAGAGTCATTTTGGGGAGCTGGCAAATCAGAAGCTTAGACCAAGCAGGCCATTTTTGAGGACATCGATGGATAGCACGAAAAGGTTCAATATGTGGGCTCATAAAATTCCTCAATATCCTCAATTTGTTTTGCAGAGCTTCACAACATTAGAAAGCTTGTCCTACCTCCCTTCGATTGCCACTGTTGGATGGGGTAGAAACAGTAGACAAAAGTGCTATTGTAATAGCTTTTTGGCACATAATTTTCTAATGGTGACCAGAACTCAAAAACATGGATAAAACTGGAAAACATTTTGAAAGCGGGGGAAATGTTCTCATATGGGAAACTAAGAGAATCCCTATTTTGTCTGAAAGCCTTTACCCCTTCCTAATGCAATCCCCTCTTCCATAGGAATTTTGAGGAAGTCTGCAAGTGCAAATGAATGAACCAGCAGTCAGGATAAAATGCTGAGAATGGACAGTAGTTCCTCAGAGAGCCAGGAGGTTTAGTCACATCAGTGTCCCCCGAGGCGGGTGTGCGGCAGGCTCCCGCGCTGCCTGGTCTGACCCTGTGAGCAGGGTTTGACACGGCACCTCCGAGAGCAGCTCCAGTAAACATCCAGCCCTTGGGGCTACTCTCACAGCTGAATCAAAGCCTGATGCTTTTGAAGCTCTCAGTTTACAAAACAAAATTCCGTAAATGTTTAATTCCTCAAAAAAACAAAACAAAAAAACAACCCAGCCCAAAACAGTGGGATATGGTAGCTGCTTAACAAAGCTACGAGGCACAGCCATTCAGGATTCTGGGTGTGAGCCAGACTTGAGAAATCACCTGTGTCTGGGGAGTAAGTTTATCACTAAGGGAGAGGGACATCTTGATCATGGAGGGGTATCAGAGAACTTCTTGAAGGAAGGAAGCTCTGCTCATGGCTAACCTTTCATGTGTATATGGTTGTGGTGCCCCTGGCCTTTTGGCTATTAGGATAAGGGTGGCTTCTAAGTCTTCTCACTTACTCCAGCACCCAAAGTGTGGCACAGAAGGCTGTGGCGTCCTGCAGCCCCTGGCAGACGTTGGCCATGGGAATTGTGGCACCACTGACGAAAAGGCTGCACTGCCCCTGAGGGTCCCTGGGCTATAGCCTGCAGGTATTCATGCTATATGGTCCAGGCAAGCAGAAGGGAGATGTCCTAATATGGAGCAAGCCAGCCATTCCAGCCAGACGCTTTCAGCTCCAGTTTTGGATGTAAGACTGATGATCTCCCAAAGGCTCCCAGCACCTTCACCTGCTGTCCCACCTTCCAAACCAGAGATATTTTTTCTTTCTCTCCTGTTATGCCTTTCTTGTTTCTGCCCTTCATGCACCAACATCACCCCCCTGTGTTAATTGTCATGGGAGGAGCAGATCTGTACGTAAGGAGTCCCTGTGGCCCCATTAATATATGGCACCAAGGAAACCCTTAATCCCAGGTCCAACACCATCAAAAAAACATTTAAAACCTTTTATTAAAGATGCAGAGAATGCCATGCAAGGCCAAGATTACTCAGGTAAATGAGTTAAAAATACCAAGTTTGGCTATGGATGTGGAAGAACTGGCACCAAGGGAGAAAAGGACTTCAGGAGCAGGTTGCGTAACTGAGGGGAGGCTGGGGTCTGGGAAGGGAGGTACAAGCAGCAAAAGGAGGACCGAGAACCAGGAAAGGGATGATGAGATGTGCGAATCCCATGATGGATGCTGTCTGGAGCATGTGCTGGGTAGACTTGTGTTTGCTGATGGTGGCTGGAGCAGGACAGCGACCCAAACCTGCTGTCCTGACTGTGCCATGAGGGTCGGGCTGCGTCTGCAGCCAGGGGGCCAGGCGGGAGCAGGCAGGTGCTTTCGCTGACCAGCAAGGGGATAGGCAGACACAGACAGACAGATCAAGCATCCTGGTATCACCATGTCAGTGCTCATTTCATGCTTGATGGCATTGGCAGCTACCCACAGCTTCGTAATAAAAAATACTATATGGGTAAAATAAATATTTTTTATTAGACAGACCAATATAATTTTTCCAAGCCTAGTAGCTCATTTAATAAAAGGATACAACCTCTAGCCTCAAATCTTATGATACTGTTGATGGCATTTATAAACATTTAATGCAGTATACAGGTTGAATTTTTTGGTATATTTTTTAACCTTGGACAACTTGGAGTGGGATCTTACCAACAACTATTCCTCCACTGCAGAACGGTCTTAGAAAATTGAACAAAGCTTTAAGAAAGTTTATTTCACCTCCACAGGGTAATAAAGTACATATATAAAAAGGACATTATAACAATATAAATAATGAAACCTGTGACTAGGTGTAAAGGATGACAAACACAAATAACAGACTGTATATTATGGAACATCAGTCAAATTACGTACAACTTGTACGTAATGGTCCCATCTCTAAAATGAGAAATAACAATTGTTCAAAGATCGCCAGTAGCATCATTCCCTAGAATCATAACATAATGTTACGGAAGGTTCAATTTTCACTTTAAATTCAACACAAGGTATCTGCTACAGCAATCCTTGCATTCATCCAGGCTCTATTCCCTACTGATAAGAAACTCAGATAACTTTTCCTGTAAAGTGCAGCTCTCTTAAGAAACATGAGAAAGACATAGCTGAATCTTTGATTCTTGTCTGTAACTCTGCATGACATTTATCTGAAAGAACAGTTCTGATCAGGTACCGTATTCATTTGGGGTCTCTAGATTTTGAGTGCTTGAAGAGACCAGAAAGAAATAGATTTTCCAGTTTGTTTACTTTGAATCTTTGGTGGCATATTTTTTGGTGACTGTCACTGTTCCACAGTACTTTGCTTTCCTTTTGCTGCTTTTGTATGTGAGGAAGAAAAAATATTTTTAAAATAGCAGTACATAACCGCAAAGTCATAACTGGCAGAAAGGGAAGAGCAACAGCTTTTAATTTATTTTTTTAAAAAGCTTGAATTTCAAGTTGACAGCATCTCTTTAAACTAATGAGACCAAATAAGAGGCGGAAAACATGCAAATGCACTAGGAGAAAGTTTGGATGGCACTGTTGACAATTAACTAACGATTATTAATTCCCCGATACATATTGTAATAATGATAATTATGATTAACTCATTTTGTTTCATTGTGGAGGCTGTTAACATTTGATTTCCTGGGCTTTTCCTTGCAATTTACATTAATTACTGTCCGCCTCCTGTCTAGTTTTCCTACTGAAACTTTACAAAAATTAACAGTCTTAAATGCGCTCAACAAGTCTTTTCCAATTGACATTCAACCTAATTGGCATTGAGATATTTTCACTGCCTGTCTGCCCCATCCTCACACCTCTCAAAATAAGAATTTTGTTAAAAGCAGCTTGATCCTCCCTTTTCTTACCTTGACTTGCAGACATGCTTTTTTCATTTGCTAACTCCAGTAACTGACTTATTTTCCAGCCCAGACCCTTACCATTGCACATGGCTCCACTCACATTCATATTTCATGGAGTTGAGTTCAGCATCCAAGCTACCGATTCCTATTTGTTTCCTGGTCCTTTTGGCTGAGAGTCATTTGCTGCCACCTCATCCACCCCTATCTATCTGCTAGATTCCCCCAACCACTTATACAAGTAACCTTCCTCACCAAGTCTTCCTAATAAAGTCAATGAAGACTGCTCTGTGGACCATTGTCACAAATTATGGATCATCTGCATAATCAAGATATAGGAATAGGTCTAAACTTGACATTATTGATTTCATAAAATAGGTAAACCTGTTTTCTTTCTGAAGTCTAGCAATGGCTACCTCTTATGAAGCTCATACCCATCCCAACCTACACTTCTTCTGGACAATGAATACCATGCCGGAATTTACAGATTTATCTAGAAATGTTACAGGAGAAATCCCCTCAGAGTCTTCATATTGCTAACACTGGCAGAGCCTGAGAAAGCTTTAGTAATGCCAGTTACACTGACTTGAGACTTTTGAATCCCTTTCAGGGAGTGTTTAAACTGTAGTTTAAAAAAAAAATAAATCCACATATTCCAGAAGCTGAAGGAAACCCATGATTCATACTGGTGTCCCACTGGATCTGTAATTTTTGCCAAGATCTAGCTCAGATTTTGGAGGGATCTCAACAGCTCTCATTCTCAGTGAATGCTATGTACGTGCTGTACTCAACCCAACTATTCCACACATTCTGAGAATTGTGTTCATATCCCTAACTAATATACCTACCTCTTCTGTATGCTGTATACCTGCATGCTCGAATGCTCCTGGGAAATTCCGTTCCTAATTCCCATAACAGTTCAGTGTCCCCAACATGGCAGGCTGTGTGTATGCACTGCCGGAGGCACAGGAGCAGCTGTCGACAAAGCTGCCAGACACTTTCCAGTATACGAATTGTTTCTCAGTTGTTTATAAAATTTACACTTTGCTGTATGTTCATATAGGGCTATGATGAGAAGGGCTCCATCTCTCAGGAGAACAAGCAACATTGTTAGCACAAGGTGCTTGCGTAGGGAGCCCAAATGCTTCTGATAAAGCCTTTCTCCTCCTCTTTGTCCTCCTCCTCCAGCAAGTGCTGGAGTAAGCTGTCTCAGCCTTTGGGCTGTTGCCTGGCCAATGCAAGGGCTCTGCTGCAGCTCAGCTCCCCATGAACCTTGGTGATTGCAATAGTGAGCACCATGCCTCCCTGACCCCTGGGAGAAGAAGGAAAATTACTCCATGAAATTCCTCTTAGGAAGGCTGGCTTTACCTGATGGCCTTCCCATCAACACAGCCATGGCTCGAGAGCCTGTCCTGTGTGGCAAAGTAGCAGAGCAGACAGTAGCTGAGCTGCAAACAGCATTGGGCCTACCAACTTTGGGAGCTGTAGGACCTCAGGTTTGCAGAGCAGAAGAGATGAGAGCTGTGGGCCAAGTACCACGTACCCATTTAGCCCCACTGCTGGACAGTCAAACCGAGTCAGCCTGGGAGCTGCCAGAGGGCTCTCCAGAGCCAATGTGCCAACAGAGCTCCTTTGCAGACACAATGCATTTATTTTACTTGCTTAGTCAGATTTTCCTTGTTCGCTACTGGCAGATCAACTGCCCATGTCTTCAGTGTCCTTCTACAAACAGGCTCATCAATCACTCCAGGACTAAACCTAGTAAGACTGTGATAATACAAGCACAGCACATAAATACATTTGCATACCGCATGGTGATTTTAGCAGAAAATAATTTTTTCCAGGCCTCATGTAGATGAAAAGGGCAATTATCTGTGCAGTAATACTGCAGCAACATTTGCAGAAGCTTTAGCATCCCACTGCAACTTCAGCATTGGACACAGATCCTCAAACCACAGTCTGCAGCTATTTGCCATCACAAAGTCCCTTTCATCTGCTTGTACCTAAAAGAAAAAAAAAGAAAAAACAAGACTCTTTTTTTGCCAGTGTCATATCTTTGAGGCTTCAGGTTTCCTCCCTCACAGTGTTCCTGAAGTGCTTTGGGATGCTGTATTTTCCCTGAACTTTCAGAAGGGAAGCAAAGGTACAAAGAAAGCATTTCCAGGCTTTGATTCTTCTAGTTCATCCTCTTTGACTTGACATCAGCCTGTGCCTGTATTTAGGGATCCTCTCATTCAGGGTTCACAAACAATTCTTCCAATATTGGGAAATTCTCAGGGGGCATTGCCTTCCCCTGCCTAAAAGCAGGTGGAGAGGGGGAGGCGGGGACACAGCAGAGAGAGGCAGGAGCGTGAGGCATGTTCCTGGACATCCATTTGGCTGCTTTAACCATTCAAACCACGCTCCCAAAAATGTAGCTGTAGAGCTGCACTGTTGGAGAGGGACTCAGGAGCTGGAATCGGTATGAAAAAGATGCAGCCCAATGAGATTTTAGTGTGCCCCTGTTCTGGTACAGCACGGGACATTATAGGAATACAGGTCTCATACGAACAAGGACACTTCTTCAGTGCCGCCTTCTAGATTTTCCCTGACATAGCTCCAGTTCCAGGAAATCTGTACATCCAGGAAGCACAACTTGTAGAAGAAACTCAGCATGATCGAGGTTAGATCCTCATCCCTAAAAAATGTGGTGTCATCAAAACAAACGTCCCCTTTTTTGACAGCTTTCAGCACACAGCGACCCTCACCTGGGATACCAAAGACAAACCCAAGTGCTGACTTTGCCTTCAAGGCTCAAGAAAACAGTGAGCAGGTCAGATGCCCATTTTTCCAGAGCTCCTGGACCCCTGGTTCGCTACACAGGGAAGTGAAAGAAACATTGGGATGCTGAGATGCTGCTGAAGGAGTTGGTGCTGGGAAGCAGCCCGACCTTTCTCAAAATAATAAAAAGAGATTGTGAGAATGTTCCTCTTAGATACGGGTGTAATAACTGCCCCATGGGATGCCAAGAAGGGACTGAAAATATAGGTCGGGGGGGGTGTTGCTGGAGGGGGATTCTCATGTTAGTTTGAAGGAGAGAAACAGAAAGTATTCATCAAACTCTAAGAACTTTGGGGAACAGGAGAGGAGACATCTAAGTTGTGTTATCTGGAGAAATTCAGAAAAGAAGGGGAAAGGGGGAGGTGAAATATAAATATAAGATGAATGTGCAGAAAGGGCTTTCTCTTGGGTGAATGGGAGAAAAGAAATCTGCTAATACCTGCAGTTAGTCTGTTTTTCTTGTTATTTTCCCTGATAATAAAAATGTTCCAGATGGACATGTTTAACCAAATCCCTCAGGAAGAAAGGTTTTCATTTCCTTATTTTGCTTCTCTCCACCTTTATCAGCACTGAGAAAGGGATGGGACTAAACCAAATTCACAGAGCCATTCATCATCAGCCCAGGGGAAGTCAAATCCCTGTGCAAAGGTTTTCACTGGTAGAAGGACAAATATGTGCTATATGCCCATGGATGTCCATTCCCTGGACTTCCTGCATATTAGTTCCCCTGCCTGATATTTTATGCTACAAATGTGGCAATAGGTAGGGTGGCATCCCCATGGTGCAATATGTTATCAACATGCCATAAATAGTGAAGCAAAGTCTGAAGGCAGTAAGAGATTATTGGATATCACCCAGTCAGTGCATCTAAGAAAATATGAAATAGTCTAATTCTGCTCCAACAGGTATGAATAGGGGTTCATTTATTTAAATTCCCATGAAAGCTCATCTGAATTGAGTTCTGAATGGAGTAGCATGAACCCCTGCATGCAGAATTATAGCTGCTTTTGATGGTACAATTTAGTTCACTCCCAAAGGAGCAGTGGATCAGAAGCTCTCACTGATGACAGGTTGTCAACTCCATTTAAGATTAACACGGATCTTCATTTCCTGCTCCTGGAGTTGTGGCATCCAGGGGTGGCTGGGCAGAAGGTGGCCTGTCCCATCCCACACTTGGTGTTTCCTCTGGTCCCTGGGTATAAGGACAGATCTTGGGCTTGGATGACTGTGCTGGTGTGCTGTGCTTCTTGTAGGGCAGCTTGAGTTGCTCAAAGAATAGGTTTTGGGGAAACTCAAAGGTGTTCCCTGGCAGTCACAAGTCCAGGGCTTGCTTTAACATGGGCAAGGAGAGGATGCCCTCCCCAGCTCGAGCATCTGGAAGCAGAGACGGGTGCCCTGGTTCAGACATTTAGCGCTGAACAGATGCTGTGGGGCTGTTCTGGCTGTCCCTGTCCAGCTTGAAAAGTCCCAAGTGCATGGTGAGGATGGAAGGAGGGAGAGCAGTGCAAAATGGGAAGATTTCTCAGACTTTTGTAGTTATTTTTCAAAAGAGAAATATAATTGGTTAGCTGCCTAGACAACTGAAGCATATATATTTGTTGGAGTATTCATTCATACTGTATTAAATTCAGCACTTGTTTATGTATTTTTTGTAAGTAGGTGTTTTATTTGCAGGAAATTGTGACAGCCACTGAATCAATCTGACCTTTACCAGTGGGAGTATGTTCCTGCGGCTCTTTGTGCTGGGAGGAGCTCCAGCAATGTCATTGATTTTGCTCTCTCTGAAACAACACTCCATTTGCTCTCTTAGACCAAACACCTGCCCTGCTAATGTGAAATCACTTGTGTCTCAGATGCTTCATTAATCACACGGATGTTCTGATATTTTGCATTTCTAATCAAACTGCTACCTGCCATATCAATACCCAATTGATTAATTATGTTTACAGTCCCAATAAAGGCTTTGCAAGAATAGTGATAAACTTTACACTTAAAAAGTAAAATTACGTCTAGAAACAGCCAAAACACTGCTCACTTAATTTCACCCAGTTATCTCTGTGCTGAGTCTGATCATTTGTGTTTGGCTTAAGCAAATTTCAGAAAGGCATTTGGATGCATCAGGAGATGCAGAACCAACCATTTTCTTTCCATAGTTTGCTTCAATAGTTTATAAACTCCCTGAAACACATTTGTACCTTATGTCTCATTTAAATTTGTCTAGCCTTGCTTTGAACCATCATTTCCTATTATGCCTTTGTCCATAATTATAAAGTGAATTAAAGAACACTTACATTCACAGTTAATTTTCCTCTTAAGGTCACCTTGAACTTTTCTTTGCTAAGCTAAAGTGATGACGCTCTTTACATCTCCCAAGGAAACATATTTCTTCCAATCTCCACAATTTTTTTAGTGTATTTTTGCACTCTCGGTAACTTTTCATGATTCTTTTAATGTAAGTGTGACAGAACTGCACGTTACCCTAGGCCTAGTCTAGCCAATTTTGTACATAAAGGTAAAAGCCACCTTTTCACCCTTAATCATTAGTTCCCTCTACACTGCCAAGAATTTTGTTAACTCTTTCTATCACCAAATGTTGAGCAGTTCATGCATTCTGACTTCCCTGAAAGCTTTCTAGAATTACTTTCCAGAACATCCAACCCCCATCTGGATGTTAGAACTAATACTCTTTCAGCCAAAGCACATGTTGCAGACTATGCACAGACACACATGCCACACATGCCACCTGCGCGTATGTCAGGTCTTTGACTTCTTCCAGGTAAACATAAATTTAGGCATGTCAGTCCACAGCCAGCATAGGAATGGACAGATATGAGCAATGCAATGACTATCTTGTTCATGCAGACATAGCAGGTCATCTTTGTTTCAAAAAAACCTAAGGAACTTGGGACTCCACCATCTGAAAAACAGAGTCCCTCTTAAGATTTGTTTCAAAAAAACCTAAGGAACTTGTAGGGATTCCATCATCTGAAAAACAGAGTCCCTCTTAAGTTTTGCAGTATTTATGCAGAAAGCGTACCTGGATACATTCAGGTTTTCTCACAGGTGTCTGAGGAAGAAAGAACAATCACTGATGCATAAAAACGGCTTACGTGGAAGACTCTGCAGCCTTCCCCATCCTTGGCATGGAGAGCATTGGAGCTGCCGTGGTACGGGCTAGCCAGGAGAGAGGCAACCCTCCAGTCCTTCAGCTAAACTTATTCTGTTCTTCAGAGAGGAATGAGGGATTTGTTAATCCAAAATCTAACCTTTTAGCTGGGAATTTGGCACTTGCTTGCACAGGGAGAGACCTGAGGTCTGGTCCCTGCTCTGAGGGCAATACACACATTAGACTGGAAGGGATTTGTTAAAATGCTAAACCTCTTTTTGGAGCAGGACCAGGAATACTAACACGAAGCAAAGAGCTTACCCCAAACTGATCCCTGGACTGTGCTTAGATTAATTTATGACAACAAAGTTTCTGCTCTGTGCAGTAATCACTTCAATTTAAATGAGTAACAATAAAAAATTAATGAAATGTAGCTTTATCTAGGGTGGAATTATTTACCATAAACTTTGATTAAATTTTCATAAGGTCCTAATTGATTTTGGCACATACATTTCATTGTCTGTCTACAGGACTTTGTCTAGTAAGCTATATAAGCTCTAGAACATTTTTTCTAGTAATATTTTGGTTCCACTCCGTATCACCTTTTCTCCGCTGTAGTCCTACTTTTCCCAAACAAATGATCTATCTCCAATCTAGCAGCTGCCTCACAAACCTTTTTGTCTGTGTGCTGCGTGGTAGTTAACGACGACCTCTAACAAGAGCCTGCTGAATTACACCAATCAAGAAATACTTTTGCTGGGGCTTTCCACTGCTGCAGCTATATTGGTGTACTGAATATATACACTGAAAAAAACCCACAGGCCTCCTAACTGCTCTGTGCTAGTGATTAGACAAGATTAAGATTTCACTGGAGCTGTGTCAGCTGGAATGTGAATGTGGAAAAATTGAGCACAGTGATGATACTTTGTGGTGAACAAGTTTTCAATCAATGAATCAAAATTATAGTGTGTTATCTTCTCTCAGCTAAAATTGCAGAGGGCTGCAGATAAAATGTTGACTTTATTTTCCATATTTGACTGGAGATTATCTATTTTTCTGTACTGAAAACTCAGAATTATCAGTAAAGAATAGCCTTATTATATCGCACACTGAAAAGTATACAAAAAGTAAATTCCGAGTCCATTTTATTTTTATCTCCAGCAATAGGCAAGGGACATGGCTTGCCCCTTTGCCCATTGCTGCTGTTCCTGGGTGGTGAGAGGGATGAGCAGTGCAGAGGAATGGTTGTGGCTATCAGTGGGCAACACACCTGCCTGTGCCTGGGTGTGGAAGAGATGGGATCAGAGTCAGGTCCCCATCCTTCCCCTCATAAATCAGTCATCCCCATACCTCTTCCCTCAAAGCCTGATGTCAATGGCATCAGGTACCTAAACTGTCCTGGCTTCTTGTGACCCCCTCTGCAAACAACGAAGCTTTCAGCTGCTGTAGGGCTGAGGACATCAGATGGAAGTGGCTGCCCCATTCTCAGGGAAGATGATAGGGGGGCAGTGATGAGGTCCCTGCAACTCTGCCCTGTGTCCTGGGGATCTCTACCAGGCAGCAGGGTGAAGACATGGGCCATGGAAAACAGGGATACTCAGAATAATTATTTTCTAAGACAAAAGAACAAACTTCACCAAAATCTCACAGGTGTGTGGTTAAGCATTGTCTGATGAAACACGTAGTCCTGAACAGTGGCTTGTTGCAAACCTCTGGAGAGCAGTGGGGATGCCCCCAACCTTTACAACGATCTGCAAAGTCCTCTCCTACATCACCTCTCCTTCATCACAGCAAAGGCTGTGATTTTGCTGCAACTAGGCACCCTGTAAAATAAGGTAACAAGCTGCTATTAATGATGGCTATATGCACAAACATTGAAATCAGATGCACAAATAACTAACACTACAGTCCCTGCACTCCCCAGAGCACAGCAAACAGGAGCTGCCAACAGAAAAGCTGGGCTTTTCTTCCAGATCCTCCCCATCTTATGGGCTCTTTCGAGACTCCTGGGAACTCTGTGAGCAAGTGTAGGGTGTCCCAACTGGTGTTGTTGGGTAGAGGTGGCCAGGCGGACTTTTTCATCTAGCAAACTTCAACTGTTCCTCATCTTAAGGTGCTCTTGTCTTCATCTGACTGACAATGAGGGAGTACCAACCACCCATTCAACAAGCATTAGAGACCTACATAGCTGGAGGCCCAGTGCACACTGAAGTGAAGCAGCTCAGAGATGAAGTAGTTTTTGTAGAAAGGTGCATGGGAAGAGGCTGGAAACTCTGCAGAGGGCAGAGTACACATGCTCAGCAGTGGTGGTGACACACCACCAGACATGGTCCCCAGCACCAACTGGAGCAGCACAGCAGGACTCTTGTCTCAGGCTGAGCTCAGGAGCACTACACAGGTCTGTCCTGGCACTAGTCTTGTCTAATACCTTTACCAACGCTCTGGAGGAGGTGACAGAAGGCTTGCTCATCAGTTTTCCAGTTGACACCAAATTGGAGAGACCAGTTGTTATGCTCAAGGACAGGGCTGCCATTCAGGCAGATCTAGACTGGCTGGAAGAATGGCCCAACAGGGATGTCATGGAATTTGGCAAGGACAAGTGCAAAGTCCTGCACCTGGGATGGAAGGATCCTTTGCAATAACACAGGTAGTCCTGGTGGAGAGCAAATGGGATATGGGCCAGCAGTGAGTCCTGACAGCAACGACAGCGAACAGCTGAAGAGATACAGAACAAGGAGTTGTTATCTCCCTCTACTTGGCACTAGTTAAACCACAGCTAGATACTGCAGTTTTGTCCTCTCCTAGTAGAAAAAGGACACTGATAAACTGGAGTGAGTTCAGGGGAGATGGTGGGACTGGAGCAGCTGCCCCATGAGGAGAGGTGGAGGAAGCTGGGCTTGCTCAGCCTGGAACAGAGATGGCTTTGGGGGGCCTAGCAGCCCCCAGTGCCTGTGGTAAGGTCATTGAGGACACTGAGATGGGTTCTCCAAAGTGGGTCTGGGCAGGAAGAAAGACACAAAGGACATAAGTTGAAACACAAGAGTTTCAGCCTGGTTATAAGGAGACACTTTTTCTCCATGAGGACAAACAGACAGAGGCAAAGGTGTCCCAAAGAAATTGTGTAGTCTCTGACTTTGGAGATTTTCAAGAATGGACTGGATGAAGCCCTGAGCAACCTGGTTTGACCTCAGAGCTGACCTGCTGTAAGCAGGAGGTCACAGCAGAGACCCCTGAGGTCGCTCCCAGCCTGAGTTATTCTGTGATTCTCTTAGCAGCCTAACCCATCCACATCTTTTAATAACACTGACCTACTCTTACTAGCTATGGCCAGCAGTGATAATAAATTAACTAATCCAGTTTAAAAGTAGTCCCACATAGATACATGGGAAGAAGAGAGGTTAAGCAAATGAGACTCCCAGGTAAAGGCAATCATGCATCGTTACCTTGAACCTGTAGCTGTGAAAGAAGAGGGACAACAAAAAGCCTTATGTTTATATTGAGCTGTGGTAGCGTAATAGCAATAAGACTGCATATTGCAGGGAAAAATCCTCAGGCAGGCTGGTCAAACACTGGACCAGGTTGCCCACGGAAATTGTGGAGTCTCCACCATTGAAGATACTCACAACGTGGCTGTATATGCTCTCATTTAACTTTGAAGGTACATCTGACCTTGCTCTGATGCGGTGTTAGACCAGATGGCCTCCTGAAACCCTGAACAACATAAAACACAAGAACAGAAACCTCCCAAGAGAGCTGAGATCCAGGCAGGAGTGGTGGTGCCAGGAGAGCACTGAGGAGATCTAGCTGAAGGCTGATAAGCATGGAAAGTTTTTGCAAGACCCCTGGCAGCCTCTTGCCCCTTCTTTGTTGGTTATTCTCCCCTAGAGACAGCAGTTCTTCACCTCACCAAGAGAAGAGATGGAGCTCAAGGCTGAGCATGTTAACAACCTCTTCACTTACAAGTACGGCATGAGAAAATGAGGTCTTTGGGTATATTACTGTCCTGGTTTGAGGTAAAACAGAGCTTCACTTCTTAGCTAGGCCTCTTCTAACTACTGAAATTAACAGCATAGTGTGCAGACAATGTTCGCTCTCAGGGTGATAAGACCTATGTTTATAGCTGATGCCCAGGCATGGTATGTAGAGAGGCCCTTGCTCATACTTATTGCTATAACACTCAAGGCCAACCAACTTTGTTATTTGCCCTGTTGGAGGGTCGGAAGCCCAAAAGCGTAGAGGGGTCACACCTGCAAGGAGGAGTGGACAGGACAGGTGACCCAAAACTGAGCAACAGGGGATTCCATCCCATCTGCCTCATGCTCAGTATGAAAGCTGAGGGATCAAAGGGTCAGGGCTCTTTCTTCAATGGCCGGCATATGAAGAGGACTCTATCTGTTCTTTTGCCTTTGATCCTGAATCCAGATCCAGAATCCAGTTCCCATCCATCACTGAGTCCAGTCTGGGACTTCCCCAGTGCCAGCCAGTGATGTGCTGTCATCCTGGGAGCTTGATACAGTTTTGTATGTATTTCATTATTTTCTTTTAATTTTATTATTAATATTTCATTACTGTAGTTTAGTTCCTTCTAAACGCATAAGTCTCTCTATCTCCTGCCTCTCTTTGAAGAGAGGTGGGGGAGAGTACCTGTCATTCTGCCCAGTGGCCGGTTCAGCCCAAACCACGACAATCACACAGAGTGAAAACACGGAGTTTCTTCCTTAAGAACTGTCCTTTCAGGAGACATTTGATACGATTCATTTTATCTCCAGTGGCAAGGCATCAGCTGAAGACATGATTTCTATGACACATATGAGACAGGAGAGCTCATCTAGCTCATATGTGGCTCAACTTTTCTGGCTGGTGTGACTTAACGCCCCCCACAGGGGGTTTAGGATGTCCGTCTTCCACCCACCTGCAGAAAGGCCTGAGAACCATGGGATCTCCCTGCTTGCTGTTGCTGGGATCACCTTGCTCAAATGATTTTAGAGCACTGCAAGAGAGTGCAGCTGAAAAATGCTTGCTGCACATGTTGGGTGGATACAGAGATGACTGAAATATTATCAAGAGTAGCAGAGGCTGCTTTTTCTGAAGGGAGAACTGATGATAGATCAGGCCATCTAAGGGAAAGGATGGTGCTGGAGGATATGAGGATGGAGGTGTCATACACCCCCAGCTCCCCCTTTGCAAGCAGTGATTGCGGCAGCTCGCAGCTGCAGCCACTCTGCCCGAATAAGCTGCTGGAAAGGCTGGGAGCAGCTACAAAGTCTTAAGGTTCTTTCATGGTGGGACTTTATGGGAAACACCCCCTGGAACTCATCTCAGCTGTCTCCAGCTGACACCAAGCCAACAGGAGGCACTTCTCCCCAGTTCTGTGTGCAGGGAAGGGAAACCGCTGTCCTCAGCCTCTCCACCACCGTCGGAGACTTTTTTAACCGGGCAGCTTCAGGAAGCAGGTCATGGCCATAATCTGGAGCCTTGCTGTGCCTTCGCTAATGTCACAAAGGCTTTTGATACAACTATAAATTATAAATAAAACCCATAAATAAACAGGCTGTGACAGAAATGAAGCATTTTAACTGATGGGTGTGTGTGTGTCTTATTTTTGTTTCTTAAGATTATCTGCCTTTGAACATTTGCTACAGTTCCACTTTTCATCCCGCTTGGGCAGGAATATTCACCAATATTGAAAAATACCTCACTTTCCTTTTTGGAGTCTAGCCACCATAAATTCAGATCAAACATCCCTCCTACAGGACACAGTGTGTTGTGTCCTAGCGGAGGACTGCTATGAAACAGCGAAGTAAAACATAATGTCTGATAATGCAATGCCTTGGACCCGGGAGCTCACAGGATTGCCACTAGAGATAAGTGAAGTTTTGCCACGTGAGAAGGGATGAATTCTTGTCTCTGAGGCTCGGGATGTTTCCTCCCTATGGGGACAGACCCCATTTATCTCTGATGCTTGTACTGCAATATGCTAATGGCAGTGACCTTCTTCAGGATTTATTACAGCTCTAGATGGCACAAGGGAAGCTAAATAATAACAACAGATCCATGCCCCCAGGGAGCATCCAGAGTAAGAAAAGCACACTAAAAGATATGGCAAGACACAAAAGATGTAGGAAGAAGAATGAGATACCCAGAGAAGATGCTTCTGTACAGCTTTACACTTGCTGTCTCTGCCCCTTGTCGCTGTCAGAGTCGGAGACAGCATCTCTGATGATGGGTGGGTAGCAGCCAAAGTGACGTAGCCCTAAGCCAGAGGTCTGAGCTCCTGCTACCAGGGCACACAGCAACATGCAGATGCGTCAGTGTTCCTGATGGAGGAGCAGGCAGAGTGGTGTCACAGATGGACGAGTGTCTGTTGCTACAGCACTTTGCTATGACAGATGAGCAATGGATCTAATTATATCACTGGAAGAAGAGAGCCATCTTGCACTTTCCTGTGATCTACGCTACTCATTGCAGAGCTGCTGTGTAGTACAAGGTGCAGCGGAGCATTAGCTGCTCTACAGCCCCGCAATACATCACGCATGTACCCATTCTGTGGCCATCCTAATATACGGCACTGCCTTTGCTTGCCAGTCCATCACTTCAAAAAGGGACAGGAGGTGTAAAAAGCCTCAGTCAGATAACTGCATTGAGAGTATAAGTTTCACACAACTCATGCAGAAAGCAACGAACTGTATCGAGGGCTTATATTCACTTTCCCCTGTCCTCTCAGCAGCTATTCATAAAAAAGCATGAAAGAACAATTCCAGCTGACTGCATGTCCTAATGCACTTATGTTCCTGTAATCATTCTGTTTCATCTCGATTATAACCAGAACACGTGGTGCAACAAGAGAGGGAGGACAGCAGCAGGAAAAGAAGAGGTACAGCTGTATAATAGTTACCTATTAATGTACGTGCCTGATGTTATAACGTGTAAGTGCCTGAGTCAAAAGAGTTACTGCAGATCACTGCCCTGGCACCCTGGACCTGAGTGGATGCATACACGTGACCCTTTTCCTGCAGGTACCAGATCTGCTCTGCATAATTTTACAGATTGTTCATTTGTAGACTTTTTGATGTAAAGAAGTGAGAAAAGTGAGAAACGGGGGCCCTTCTGAAGGTTTCAGTGCCTGCTAGAACTAAAGAGGCAGCAATGAAGTTAGCAAGAGCTGACAATACTCAACTCCTTTGGAAATCCTCTACTGCTGCTATCGCATCATGCCTCAGACCAGTCCTTTTCCAAAGGCTGAATTAATACCCCGATCTAGCATATTAACATATCAGGAGCTGCAAAAGCAGCACTTTAATTTTGTTTGTATAAATCTGTCACTGGCAATTCATAAAATGCAATATACAGTGGAGTGATGCAGAAGTATGCATTCTTCTATTTTTCACTCTGGATGAAAAATCTGCAAATTTTTGCAAATCTACAGTCTGTTGTTTTTACAGGATGACTATATAGAATAGGCAGAAAAAAATTCTATTGGTGATTTTCATTTAAAAAAAAAGTGTTTTCAAGCAATATGTTTTAAGGAAACTATCTAAAGAAATTGAAATAGAGATTTTTATTGATGCCTTCTCTAACAGACTCCCTGCAACTTCAGTTCAGCTTCAGAGATCTACATACTCTATGGCTTATGGCACTGCATCATTAGTCAATCTATAATGACCTTATGACCTCAATGGCTTTTATTTTTCCATCTAAATTCCCCAAGAGTAACCCTGCCATTTGGTGCCGGGTGTAATCAGATCATACCAGAGGTGTGTGAAGGAGCAACTGTGTAAAGATATGGATGTGGCTGCAAAGAAAAGAACCAGCCTCCAGTATGGAGGGGTGCCTAGGATGCTGGGAATGGCTCTAACATCCCTAGCTGTGGTAGGCATTGCAGGGTTATACAGCACACAAAGCAAATCAACGTAGTTACCCATTATCATGTTGCTGGGTCCAAGAAAGCAACTCATCAGTGCAGACTTCTTGAGGCTACTTGCTGTTTTGTTGTTTGGGCTGTCTACTATAAGCGTATTTTCATATGCCAGCTGCCTCACCAGGGCAGAACAGAGAGGTAAACACAGCCTACTTGTGAAGTGGATAAGATATCTGTCATAGGTCACATTTTCTTGTTTCCCTGATTTCACACGGATGCTACTCTGTTCCTCTTCAGCTGATGATAACTGTTTTTTAGGAGGCTGAAGCCCTTAGGCTGTTGGCCGAATCAGGAAGGAATGATGTCTCACTAGTGATTTTTTATTGCCGTGGTGGATAATTACTACCTGTAGCATCTCCTGAAGTCTGCTGGCTTTTTGTGCCTTGCAGAATTTCTGAAGAAAAGGCTTGGGAAAAGTTTTGGAGATGGGACTCTAGGAAGAGTCGAATGTACAAATAGGCTTCAAAAGTCTTCATCTATATTTTACATATTGTGGCAATTGCCAAATTCTTAATCTTAGACTAACAGAGCTCCTAAATGCAGAACAAACCCAGATGCTCTTCCTTGATATATTTACCACCCAGGCACAGAGATTTTGCTTCTTCATTTTTGCATCACTTTAATAATTTTAAGGAACAAATAAAGCATACGCCTTTAAAATTGTTGCATAGACTGGAATTGCGCTTAAGCAACCAGTGCAAATGCAGTGGTACTTATATACCCCAGTGGACAACTGCCTTAGTTTACAGCTATTCATTTCTAATAAGCATTCTCTGACTTATGCCTGCTACAGATCCTGCCCTGTCTCTTGAAATGCATCTACTTTGTGCACGATCGTTGGGATTTAAAAGCAGCCTACGCATATTAGTTTCCAAAATCCCATTACATTTTAATAAGATTTCTACTTCTAACAGACTGAGGTTTCTTGAAAAACTTGGTTTGAATTCCCGGTTTCCACAATGCTGCCACTAAATTAACTCTGTGCGACTCCTTCCAGAAAGCTTAGTGTTAATTTTTTTTTTTTTTTTTTTTTAGCAGCTCCTCTCCTGCATTTCAGTGGTTTAGGATTTTCTTCTTGCTTGACTTGTTTTTACGCTTCATGTTTTTTTTATCATCCTTGCTAGGGATATCTCCGAATATAGAGTGACACTCATACCTGACACCATGAACAGGAAAATTGATGAGTCACAGCAGCTCCAATTTCTCACCTGCATCAGCAATGGAGAAATATCCTGCTAGGAATAACTGTGCACTTTATAGTCAGCTTCCCCCACTCCCATCACCCCCAGTTACAGATTTTTTCTAAACTGCACGTTTACAAATGTACACAAAAAAATAAGCTTCAGGTTTTAAACAATAAAGAGACAATCAAGGCACGCTGTCCGTTAGACATCGCCAGAGCTGTCCCACCACCTGGCCTTTCCCAGTCAGCCTGAATTCTATTTCACTTTGATCACCAACATGTATTTCCTAGGTGAGATGCAGCCATGAGATGGAGGATGCTGCAAAGTCCTACAGGGCAATTGCATCTCACAAGCACTGCATGGAGTGGTACTACTGAGCGGAAGAAATCTTATACCTCCTTTACATTCCCCTTATATCCCTGCCTAGCTGCCAGGGAGGTTGTTTCCTAATGTTTTGAGCCAACAGACTGTGGTCAGCCTGTAACATATTTCTCACAGTCTCTCCGGCACTTCATAACCAGTGAAAGCACAGTGTGGGTGGAGGGATCTGGGGCAGCTGCTGTGCCTGGGGACCACGAGGGTTTCTGGTGACCTCTCACCACTGTTTTCACTGGTGCGTTTCAGGCATTAATGCCTGGGAGATAAAGGGGGGACTTTTCAGTTGGAGTCACTCCCACTGCAGGAGGGGAGTGAGGTTGGGCTTCACAGCACATAGGATGGCAGATCTGTACATCTCTTTGGAAACAAATCCTACCTGTGAGAATTTAACTGGTTTAAAAATCCTCCCTAAGCATATAAACAACATCAGCTTCTTCCAAGAAATCTTTCTTCTGACTAAAAGATTGTTGTCTTTAGGAGCTATTCATGTCTAACTGTGAGAGAGCCTTTGCATTCAGTCCTGCTTGTAAATAATACGATAAAATATATGGGCAGCTCAGATGCTGTAGTGCTTGCAGCATCTTTGATGAATGCACATACAGATATACACTTCCTATATTCATTCTGAAATATTTCAGATACCTTATCACAGCAGGAGATGCTGGTTTCCTCAGAAACACTCTGTGGAGCCCTTCTTGCTGAGATCTTGTCAAGGCTTCGAGTTGTGATCCTTAGCTCAGAGCTCTGCTCAGCATCGTGTGGCCTCTCATTGACAACAGCTCTGTTGGTGTTTCACCAACATTTCTTTCACACTAAGTGCCTTGCAAGGTCGGGGGAGCAATTCAGAGTCCTTTCCCTCACATGGACTGTAAGGGACAGCTTTGGAGGGATGTCCACCAGATGGAGGCTTGGCCATTAGCTTTCACACCCCATGCCGGGGCTGGACACTGTTACAGCTGCACACGTGGGGCCATCTGGGTGAGCCTCATTGCCAAAGGGACACCGTTTGTATCATTTCAGATGCTTTCTTTGTACATTGCTGTAAGTATTTTGAATCCACATTGTTATGGAGTGCTCCGAGTGTCCAAAACACCTTCTAGGCTCAAGGACCGACCCTGACCCTTGCTAAACCCTAAGGGCTGGCATGGCAGTGGTGTCTTTCTTTTGCTGCTTGAGCCCACGTGGACAGGGCACGAAGGCACTGACCCAGACTAGGACCATCCCATGGGGCTGACTGGTGAGTGCTGAGGTGGCCTTCTGCATGTCCAGGTGAACAGGTTGGTGGGGCCAGCAATGCTTCTCTGGGCAGTCGGCCAGAAACCCTCCTGCTTCTCCCACTCAATCCACCAAAATGCAAACGCTGGCTCCATGCCATGCTCCATCCCACCATTGAAGCAATTATTACAATAGCCCTATGAAAGCAGACTAAATTAATATTTTCTCCATCTAGGAAATTGCAATCCTTGGAGGTGGGGAGGCGGACCAAGAGGGTAAGTGACTTGCTCACATTTTGTCCACCCTCCCGCCTTCTCACTGCAGAGTAGTGGAAAGCCCATAGTCTCAGATTGGGAGGCTAGAGACAATCACCTCCAATGTAGCCACCAGCCATCTCATAATGACACAAGAAAGGACCAGGCTATCAACATATCTTCCAGTTAAGGACAGAAGTAGGGCCCTACACTTCCAGCCCACTACTTTGGAAAGCTTGGCAGCCTGACTTGCTCTCACGGCCGAGAGGAGACTCAGGATGACAATTTCTGCTTGAAGCCATCTTCAGTGTGTCCTAAAGAGAGTCAAAATCGTGGAGGGTGACCACACTCACATTTGCAGCAAGGAGAGCTAAAAGCATCACTTCAGTGCAGAGCTCTTAGAAACCACTGTAGTTTCTGCCTCTGTGCAATGCACTGGGGTGTGCTCTCAGCGTGCAATGAGCTGTGGTGACTTCTCAGTGGTGCTCCTGCTCTTCTGCCCTTCCTGTGTCATCTTCGTCCATCCAGTTACATGTTTTAAAATGTTCTTTGCATTTCTGCACGTGTTCAGACCTGCAGTGGGGATAACAAAAAGTGAATAGAAAATTAACATGATTGTGTATGTTTCATTAAAAACAAACAGGAGGATGTAAAGGCCAGATCTCACACGTAGATTTAGCTTGGATCTATGGAGTTGAAAGAGTAAACCAGGAGGTAGAAAGTAAAATATACCACTTTTTTTATTTATTTATTTTTCGTACTAACTGAAGAAAGCAATGACTTTAAAACACCACAAATCTAACATGCTGCTTCTGTCTGGATACTGATCTCTGCATTCACTGGCCTAATCATACAAGCATGATTTTCAAATTATCCTAACGTACCTGAGACTGCATAAAACTTGTTGGAAAACATTAATTATTTTTGTATATGAAACAAGAAGTAAAATCTGAAAAAAAAAAAAGGTGTTGGCTTCTAAAAAAATGTATATTTAGGAAAAAATGTGGGGTTTTCCCCCCTGCAGATAACATCTCTGAGCCAGAAGCTGTTGATCGGCTCCTGCTAGCTTTCATGGCTGTGGTCATGAGAGAATGGTATAACAGCCAGGCTTTTTTGAGTGTGATCTGTAATGCTGCCGTCATCTCCAGCTCTCTGCTTTCCTCTCTGTGGTTTTCCTGCCACCTTGCTTTAAAGCACAAGCTCTAGACTGGAGTTGTTTGGTGACTGTCAGACATTGTGCCCAAAGAAAAATGTCTTACTTTTTTAGCTTTTATTTCAAGTAGCTGTATTCTTTTAAGTTCGTCCTTTTTACCATCGGCCATGGTTGCAGACAGCCAGCTGATTGTCAACAGTTTCCTACTGCACTGATTCATCCCTCAGTGCCTTTTCATTTTTCCATCAAAAAGTGTTTGTAAGTGAAAAATGTTGACCAGTTCTATCGTGCTCTCTGGAACATTAAAAGAACAGTGGGTTTGAAGTCTCATAACGAGCTGTCACGTCTTCCCATTTTCAGTGGGTTTCTTTGGCCATAGCTGAGCTTGCTGATTAGAATACCGGATTTTTACTATTAGGCGAATATAGAAAAAATCAGGATGCCTGCTGCGACAAGCAATTACAGTGAGAAAAAGAGTGAGAAGAAATATTAAGTGTATTAAATGTAGCTGTCTGGAAGAAACCCCTCAAAATTATAACAGTGCTTTCTTTCAGCTACAACAGAACTGTGATGCTATTGCACTGGCACTGGCATTTCATTTCACATCTGGAATGGTCTTTAAACCTGAGTCAGTAGTCCCCCTTCACTGTGTTTGGGCCACCTTATGGAAAGGCCTTGGAGTGCACGAAAAGGATTCCTTTTGATGAAACAAGACTAGGAGATATTTCCCATGATTTCACCAATGTCTCTGATGGGTGTTCATCCCTGAGGACAGACTGAATCTAGTCTGAGAGAAACCTCCTTGAAATGTGAGCAACCTGGGTGTCTGCTGCTCAGCACCAACGCTTCTTCTGCACAGACCCACTTCAAGGCATTGCACTTGCATAGCCTGTGACTAAGGAAAGGTGACAGAGTAGTCCCTGAAATCAGCCAACACTGCAATGTTTGTAACTCAGATACCTTCAGTGAGGCTTTCTTTTCTTTTTTTCTTTTCTTTCTTTTGTGTTTTTTCTTTCTTTTCTTTTCTTTTCTTTTCTTTTCTTTTCTTTTCTTTTCTTTTCTTTTCTTTTCTTTTCTTTTCTTTTCTTTTCTTTTCTTTTCTTTTCTTTTCTTTTCTTTTCTTCCCCATCATCATCCCTGTAAAAATCTCAGTGTCTTCCAGTAGTGCGTTAAGCAATATGAGCAACATTTATCAACATTTACACAAAGGATAATCAAGACCTCATTGTTTCCAGGCTCTCCAAAACTGAACAAGATGCTGTAATAATGAAATTCTCTTATTGATTCAACTGATCAAAATGTATTTGCATTAGTAGCACAGTATAATTGGGGCACATTATAACAAAACAACTGATTGGTGGTGTAATGCTGTTCTGAATATGAATACATTATCCTTTCATGCATTTAATATTTCCATTAATCACTAACTTGGTGCCATCTTCAATTTTGCTGAACAGCCTTCAAGCTGGGAAGCTTGAAGCTCTTTAAATCTACTCTTATATTTGCAGATCCTCTTAGACTGCCTGAAAATATGAACCTTCAATTTTAAATCAGTCTGAAACATCAGCTTTAGATAATGCTTACATTGGTATTCTTCCCTTTCTTCTCTCAGGGCATTGCTTATTATTTTTTTCCTTAGCATAGGAAGCATAAGGGACTTGGCAAATGTAGAACTGCAGCCCTTTTCCTCTGCAACGTGCATGGCTGGTATTATCCTAAGTCACCAATATGTCAACATTTCCAGGCTTAGCCCAGTTGCCTCATGAACATTTCTGATGCAGGGAGCCCCATGCTTCTCCAGGCAGCAAACACAGAAGACAAGGTGGAATCAGCTGCTTTTCTGTCCCCCTTTCTCAGACCTCAGCTGCTACTAACAACTGCAAGGAGACAATCTATTTTCTTTCCACAGTACTTGATCTCCAAGGAGACATACTTCTAATGAACAAGACAAAAATAATATGAAGCAATGTGTTTCTCCTGGTCCAACATTCTGAAATTAAGCACATTTGTACTGTTGGAAGAACAGATGTTGACATCAGGTCAGCTGGACATATGTAGCATATAAAATGTGGTGTGCAGTCAACAGGTATCAGTAAGGCTAACAGGGATGCAAACGCAAATATGCAGCCCTCCAAGGACCAGCCGGGTGTTGGAAGTGCTCAGATCTTGTGAAGGTAATTAGAGTTGAAGGACCTCTGCATTTTTCAGAAGTTCTAAAACATTTAGCTTTGGACTAGAACCTTTTTGCTAAGGGAAATTGTTCCTCTTTTCTTTTCTTGGTAACTTCCTTGTTTTTTTCATAAATTTCCTCCCTCTTCATGCTAATCCCTTGCAGACAGGTTTGCACCTTTTGCTAAATCAATGAGCAAGATAAAGACAAATAATGACATGTCAGACCATATGTCAAAAATTTCTCCAATAGTCACTACTATAAAAATCATAGAATCATTAAATGGTTAGAGCTGGAAAGGACCTTAAAGATCATCTAGTGCCATGGGCAGGGACACCTTCCACTAGACCAGGTTACTCAAAGCCCCATCCAGCCTGGCCTTGAACACTTCCAGGGATGGGGCCTCCACAACTTCTCTGGGCAACCTGTTTCAGTGTCTTACTACCCTCAGAGTATAGAATTTCGTCCTAATATCTAGATCCACCCTCTTCCAGTCTAAACCCATCCCCCCTCGTCCTATCACTACTGATAAAGAGTCCCTCCCCATCTTTCCTGTATGCCCCCTTAACGTACTGGAAGGCTGCAATAAAGTCTCCCCGGAACTTCCTCTTCTCCAGGCTGAACAACCCCAACTCTCAGCCTGTCTTCAGAGGAGAGGTGCTCCAGCCCTCTGATCATCTCCGTGACCCTCCTCTAGACCAGCTCCAACAGGTCCTTCTTATGTTGGAGCCCAGAGATGCACACAGTACTCCAGGTGGCATCTCACCAGAGTAAAGTGGAGGGGAAGAATCACGCCCCTTGAACTGGTGGTCATGCTTCTTTTGATGCAGCCCAGGATGCAGTTGGCCTTCTGGGCTGCAAGCGCACACTGCCAGGTCATGCTGAGCTTCTCATCCACCAACACCCCCAAGTCCTTCTTCTCAGGGTTGCTCTCAATCCATTCTCCACCCAGCCTGTACTTGTGCTTGGGATTGCCCCGACCCAGGTGCAGGACCTTGCACTTGGCCTTGTTGAACCTCATGAGGTTTGCACAATCCCACTTCTCCAGCCTGTCAAGGTCCCTTTGGGTGGCATCCCTTCCTTCCAGTGCATTGGCCACTCTACACAGCTTGGTGTCATCAGCAAACTTGCTGGGGGTGCACTCAATCCCACTGTCCATGTCACCAACAAAGATGTTAAACAGCGCCAGTCCCAATACCCATCCCTGAGGAACACGAACCTTCACTAGTCCTCACTTGGACACTGAGCCATTGACAGCAACCCTTTGAGTGCAGCCATCCAGCCAATTCCTTATCCACTGAGTGATCTGTCCATCAAATCCATCTCTCTCCAATTTAGTGACCAGGATGTTGTG
The DNA here is from genome assembly GCF_000708025.1 of Charadrius vociferus. Taxonomy (NCBI): domain Eukaryota; kingdom Metazoa; phylum Chordata; class Aves; order Charadriiformes; family Charadriidae; genus Charadrius; species Charadrius vociferus. Next base: position 10,421 of record NW_009648857.1, on the reverse strand, counting down.
TCAGACAGTGTCAAATGCTTTGCACAAGTCCAGGTAGATGAAGTCTGTTGCTCTTCCCTTGTCCACCAATGCTGTAACCCCATTGTAGGAAGCCACCAGTCATCTCCTTATTTTCTATGTGTCTTGGAATAGTTTCCAGGAGGATCTGCTCCACGATCTTGCTGGGCACAGAGGAGAGACTGACCGGCCTCTAGTTCCCCAGATGTTCCTTTTTCCCCTTTTTAAAAATGGGGTTTATGTTTCCCCTTTTCCAGTCAGTGGGAACTTCACTGGCCTGCCATGACTTCTCAAATATGATGGATAGTGGCTTGGCAACTTCATCTGCCAGTTCCCTCAGGACCCATGGATATATGCACTTGCAGCTTTTTTGCCTGATGCTTCATAACCATTCTTTTCAAGGTTGCAATTTAGTTTTTGAAAATAGCAATTACATACGCTCTCTTAAAATACCACTTATGTATTCACAGATACTATGATATTCCAAATTATGTCAGTCCATTGAGTTAATAATGAACATAGAAGTCTGCTGACATTGTGGAAATGCACTGTAAATTCCTTCAATATCAGAAAGATCAAGAGTAAACACAGCTCTAACCCTAGCAAATTGCTGAAAATTCTGTGAAAACAAATGGATTTTGTCTCTGCTCTGGAAATAGGTCCCCAGTGTACCCATTAGAGCAGAAGCAAGCCCTGCCAAAGAAGAACTAAATGCCGCAAAGAGCCATCCGTGATGTCCAGTCCAGCTTCCTCTGGTACCTGTCGCCACAGGCAATCATAATGGAAGTAGCAAATTTCTCTCAAATGATACACAGCATGGGATAAGATCCTGTATTTGTACAGCTTTACTTGTTTGAAGAAGTGTCCCTGAGGTGCAACAGAAGGCTATGCATTAGATTATTTTCCTTTGTTTCTTTGATTACTCATCAATTGTCATATGTAAGGCACGTAGATTAAGAATATTTTGTGCTTTCTGAAAATTTACCAGTGTTATCAAATAAACATGACGTGCTCGGCTTTGGTGATGGTAGAGACCAGTTTTCTGCTTCTATAAATGTCCCAGGTATAAAGCACACAAAATGGCTGAGCTATTTTGCAAAATAAGTGACGACCTGTGATTTTCCTATTTAATGTCCTGTTTTCTGTTGTTTGACCACAGGAATTAACTTCTTTCTAGAGACACAAGGCACAGGGAAAGACAGCTCAGTAGTTTAGACTGATACAGGCTCACTGAAGAAGAGGGGCCAAGCCAGGATCATGCTGGGGTCTGGTGATGACGCACTGGGTTACTATGGCAGGTACTGGTCAGGAAGCTGGGGGTTGAATAGCCATAAATAAATACAGTAGTTGTAAATGAAGTCATTAAAGGAAAGGCCATTCCCCAGAGAGAGGATAAGGACCATGGACCATCCCCGGAAAAAATGCACAGCTCAGTGAAAGCTCAACCACTGGGTCTTGCAGACATGAATGTGGAGACATTCTCCGTACAGCGACATGAAGGGTCACTAGGATTTTGGACTGGCACAGTCAGGAGTGTGACTGACTCCTTTCGTACACTTCTGCAAGTGTCTCAGATTGTGCATTGCTGAATATTGCTGAAACTTCCTTCTTATATGCCAATGGACTGGTGACCCTTCTCATGCACACCATCAGCAGCTATCCCCACACCACAGTTTACACTGTCTGTTTGCATCCATGAACAGATCTAATGTCCAGTTTCGGTGAGTTGAGGTAAATGTCAGAGAGACAAATCTCACCAAATCTCCACAGAAATCTGTGTCGTGACCAGCTTACTAGTCATGGAACTGCGGTCTACAAAGGTGAATTACACCACCCAAATGGTGTAGTTGCTTGAACAGATCGTGAATAGAGAAATTTCCATACTAAAGATTGGAGAGGACTGTGTCAAGAAATTCTGTTTCTCTGATATGGCAAACTTCATTTTTGCTTTCTGTGGGGAACACTGAGCTCCTGCTTTCCTGAATGAAAGTTCATTTCTTTTATGTCACCTAGAAACGGGCAAAAAAGAGTCATTTGTGCTCCCTTATGTCACTCAGACAAGAACTAGAAGAGTCTCTTTTTTTCTCCCATTCCTTGTTTTTACCTTAGTAATATTAAAAATGCCAAGCTGAGGCTGCCCCTGCTTGTTTGAAAACTTCTAAGTTCTCAGGGGTGAACCAGCACTGCAATCCTTGCACTTGCCTGCCTTGCTTTTCCCATAGTTTTGTCTTTTTTTTGTGTTTAATCAGACTTTGGTCTCAATCCCAGAGTCAGCTGCCCATGAGCAAACGACTGCTCCTGTAGGCAACTCAGGCGGGGAAAGAGCCTGAGCAATGTCTGCTTCCTACCACGCCACAGCAGATTTGGTGGGTTCCTGTTTCCTTGTCTAGAAGAAAGTAATGACACAGTGATTGCCAATACGTTTGGTTTATCTTATGTTATCTATTCACCAGTTCTGTAACAGAAAGCATTCAAATAAGCACATTTTCCAGGAATTAAGCCTAGAGCCTACACTCACCTCTGCAGTGTAACTGCTTCCAGGACTGGCTCTGGTCAGAGCAAATAAAACCTCCATGGCTAAAAATGTGGTAAAGAAAAGGCCTCCAAGAGTGCAATATTGACATCTGATGATTTCAGTCTTAATAATATACATGTCATTTTGCATTTTGTATCAGAGAACATACTGAGTCTTATGGGGAGTGGCTGAGGGAACTGGGGTTGCTTAGCCTGGAGAAAAGGAGTCTTATTGCTCTCTACAACTACCTGAAAGGAGGTTGTAGTGTGGTGGGAGTCAGTCTCTTCTCCCAAGTAAAAAGTGATAGGACAAGAGGAAATGGCCTCAACTTGCACCAGGGGAGGTTTAGATTGGGTATTAGGAAAACTTTCTTCACCAAAAGCATTGGAAGAGGTTGCCCAGGGAAGTGGTTGAGTCACCATCCCTGAAAGTATTTAAAAGATGTGTAGATGTGGTGCTTGGGGACATGGTTTATAGGTGGACTTGGCAGTGCTAAGTTAACAGTTGGACTTGATGACTTTAAAGGTCTTTTCCAACCTAAACGATTCTATGATTCTATGAAGGTGCAACAACTCTGAATGCATCCAAAAATGAAATAATCTATTGAATGATGCCAACCCATCACCACCTGGCATTTCAAACTTGAGTGAAACAGACGAAATGCTGAGTCATTAACAAAGACTTCTTCCCTCAGTAGAATTAACAATTCCAGTTAAATGGATGTCAACAAAGGTAAAACAAAAGACCGTCTCAAATAGAATTAATGAAAATTTATTTCTGTCTGAATCAAGTTTAATTTCATGGAGTATTGTTCGTGATACTGGAATAGGCTGCTCAGAAAGGTTGTGCAGTCTCCTTCTCTGGAGATATTCAAAACCTACCTGGATGCAATCCTGTCCAACCTGCTGTAGGTGAACCTGCTTTGGCAGGGGGGCTGGACTAGATGACCTCTGAAGGGCCCTTCCAACCCCTGCCATTCTGTGATTCTATGATAAATTCGGTTTTGTTTCCAACCATCTATGGAGTCATTCATGAAGCATACAAATTTGAGTTTGTTACCTGAGCAGAAAACAAACAAACAAACAAAAAGTAAAAAAAGTAAAAGTCTCTTTAGCTTCCCACACATCAAAGGTAACCAAAACAGGGTGCAATATCTACTTTGCCTTCTAACACCTCTTCAGCTGTGCCAACACTGATGGGCACAGGCTTCCATGTCGTGCATTCCCTCAAGCTCCAGGTCAGTCAAATGCAGACCCACAGCTCCAGTTGGGTGAGTGGGCAGCCGGACCAATAGGGTCCCAATCTCAGCCAGCTCTGTTCTGTTACTAGCTCTAGGTAAGCAGTTACGGAGCTGTGCTACACAACTGGTAATAATGACTTTTCAATCTGCATCAGGTGCTCACCATCTGGTCTCTTACCTTTGTGAGGTGTGTAATTCAGAAGAAAGTTAAAACAACAGCTTTGTGAAGGGGACCATGGCCAAAATTTAATGAAACATTTCTGAACACGCCTAAATTGAAGTACACAACTTAGCCCAGTAAGCGTGAGCTTACTCCCTTGACTGAATTGCACTTTTGTGTTCAGCAGCCAAAATATAAGCGTGTTGTGCTCCAGAAGCTTATGGTGAAGAAGGATGATAATGTGGCTTACAATGAAGAGAAATGGCAAGACAGTCTTCTTGCTCCAATGTGTATACTTCCATCTGTTAAGGTTTAGGAAAAAAAGGCCACCTATTTCCAGGGTGAAGTTTTAGTGAAATTCTCCTCCAATATTTTGACACCCTGTTATTTGCATTTCTCTTGTCCTTTAAAAAACCCCACAACTCTGTGTACTGAAGCAAGCTAGCAGCAAACTTCTTATGGCTTTTGGCAGCTTGTATTCCAGATGGCCTGGACAAAACTGTAAGATATTATATAAAAGATCCAATTCTACAAGTCAACGCATGAAGAATATTTCAGGTGATGACATTAAGTTGTTTACCAGGGCATATGTAGTGTCTCCCCAGGCTGGTATCACCAAATGCTAAAGTCTTGGTGGTTTTAATCCACATTCATCAACTTTACCGTTATACTTAGAGAAGCAGTCTTGCTCTCTTAATACATGCTGCTAACCAGATGGCCTCAGAAAACACAACCATATGAAGTCTGATCCCACTTAATTCTTAATCTCTTCATGCATTGCACTTTATTGATTTTGCATCAAAAAGAGGCATAATCTAGTAGCAGGAGAGTGGCAGTTGATTCAGTCCACAATTCTGCCCTTGATGTACCTATTGGAAACAGGGCATGGCGTCTATCTAATAGATAGCTTTAAAAACCTGTTTGAAAGGGAGTTCAGCTGTGGCAAGTCATATTTTCAAGTATTACAAGGGTTTCTGTGTCATTATAGCATGAGAATCCATGATGGAGGCTTCTGAGGATCAGAGGACATGTAAGTATTGTTAAGCTTGTAATACAAAAGACTGCAATATGATCCTTTTAAAAGGACTTCTACATGGTTAAAGCCACCTAGTCATTGTCATGTTCTTTGTAGAAGGAAACAGTTAGTTTTCTTACCTTCCTTTTCTGAGGGATCTCCGATAGCTGGGTAAGGAGGAGTTATGAAAATGAACCTGCATGGCTTTCTTCCCTTCAGTGCCCATGCACCTCTTTATACTAACAACCAATTTAAAAAGACAGAATTCTGCTCAATACTTAGAGCACAAACCCAATGTCAGGCCCAGGATCATCCTGGTCTCGGGACTGAGAGCATCCCTTTATTGGGATGAATCATGGGATTTGTTATTCCACAGCCGATAGGACAGGCAACGCACTGGCCTTTGTCAAAAAGCCTTGACAGATAAATGTATAGTTAGAGATGATGGCAAACAGTAATTAGAAATTCTGCCCTACCTCCCTCCATCATTGTGTAGCATCTAAGTCCAGGAGGCAGCTTCTGGCAGTTTGCAGGTGGATGCCACCTACAGACATGAAGCTAATCAAGCTTAGAAAATACTTCTAGGTTTGATTTTTTTATCCCCACCTTGGAGATCCCGAGAAGTATTTAAAAATGAAAATATGACTTGACAATTTGCAGAGGGAAATAGGACCTGCTTGGTTTTTTTCTCCTGCTGATCTGTGATGTGTGCAGTGATTCATGTACAGACTTAGAAGTGTCAAGAACTCTTCCACAGACGTCTTTGCTCCTGCAGTGAACAAACTTGCAATGCGGTGGGCACCCCACCTTCTTATCTTCCTTGGAAAAAATGGAATCAGGGACGTTGGTCATGTCCCTACAGGATTTGTTGTGGAGTAATCTCATTTGCACCAATGAAGGTACTCCTGATTTATGCCAGAAAATGTGATTATAAAATGAAGTCCTTTTGCATTAATTTAGCATCCTTCCTGCCAGTGATGTTTTACCCATCCTGGGTTAGATGTGCGGTCCCACTGGTGCCATAGCAAGCAGCTTGGAGAGAAATCCAATCCCTCACACACGAGTTGTGCTGGAGATTGCTGAAATGAGCCTGAACGCTTTGAGTTCAGTTCACCAGCTGTTTGTGAGGGGTTGCTGTGGTGCAGGATCATATAATGCGACCACTGGAGATGGCTGTCCCTGAGGAGCCCGTGCTCACAGAGTTTGTCTACAGAGCATTTAGGAGCAGCTCACACATATATTTCCTTCAGTCTAATGCATGTATTCAGTCATTCTTTAGGACTTTTTTGTGATAAGGGCTGTGTCCGTCTTGTGAGACCAGGTTCACCTTTGGCATGCTGTAATCATGGGGCATCTGCACCTCACAGCCACTTTGTTGAACATCTTCCTGCTTTAATAGCACAAATGACAGAAACCCTCAGCTGCCTGCTTCCCCACTGGGGAAAGCTGGGACTCTTGTGAGTATTTGACATTTCAGTCTAATTCAATCTACATAAGAGCACCTCATCCCCTGTCACAGGGCAGTGAATTCACTAGAGATGCTCCTGTGGGAGTACAGGGCCGTGCCTTGGGTGGTGGGAACAGTGCCTGGGCAGCCTTGTGGGACAGACATCCACCACAAGTCCCACATGCAGACCTGAGGGGTGCTCCTCTCTCAGATGTGTGGGTTGCACCAGAGTAGCTCTATAAGGAATTACAAAAGATAATTGCAAAGTCGGTCCACTGGATGACCTTTTCACCTCATCACCATCCACTAAAATCACTGAGCCATATATACAGAGGCCACTGAAAGGACAGGCACAGCCTTTAGCAAATTTTTGCCCAGCCCTTTCCCTCTCTAACCAGGTCTGACCATTTTCTTGACCTTATCAAACATGCCTGACTTTAGGCGGCTCTCCCTCTACTAATAAACGAGATGAGTCAGAGACCAAGCTCTGGTGCAGAGGCCAGCTGCAACAGCACAGCTCACGTCCATGCAGCTGACCTCTCCCACCACCACCTGTGGTGGCCACATCCAAACTGTTTACCCAGAGCCCTTCCTGGCCCATGCTAACCCTAGGCTGTGCCCAGGGTCAAATCACCCTGGGGAGTGTGAGACAGCTCAGCAGTATGGGTGGCTGTGAGCTGGGGCTGAGGTCTGTCTCCTGGCCCCGTTAGCCTGCAAGGAGCACGAGAGGAGGGAAGAAATGGATCCCCAGAGATGGGGTGCTGCCCTGCTCCACTGGGTCTTGTTCCAGCTGCTTGCGACCAGTTTGGGGGGAGCACCGAGGACATGGAAGAATGGGGAACAGTGGGGAGCCCCTCACTCCTTCCCCACCAGCCAGTGGGGTCGTGGCAGAGGGCTGGCTGAGGGTATTCTGAGCCTGTACATGAATGGACACATGTCCTGCCTCTACCCTGAGCCAGGCTAGCTGATGCCAGGGGTGCTGGAGCAGGGTGTGAGCACCATGGGGGAAGAAAGGGAAAGGGAAGTGGTGAGGGACACCAGGGAGCATCACACTCTGCTGACCCTCAGGCAGTGAGAGGGTACGTGTAGAAGAGACTATGAGGCATGTACCTTCCTTACACCTCTGCTGCTAACTCTCCCAGTCCCAGCTTCCCCCTGGGGCATCCTCATTAATGGCCCAAGGGAAGCAGAAAGAGAACACAAAATGTCCTCTGTCCCATAGCCCAGTCTAAACTCTTACCCATCTAACACCCAGCAAGGACCTGGACTTACACAGTCAAAATATATAGTGGTGCCCATCCACATCATCATTTCTGGCATTTTGTGATGGAAGCATTTGATCTACCACCAGTGCGCTGTTTATTAACTGCCCATGGACGTGAAAGACTGAGCAATTGCAGTTGTCTTTGGAAATAGTGATTTCACTATCTGGTTGGGTTTTTTCAACAGAGCAAGGAAAAGTGTAGGTCATGAAGTCACTAGTTACCTGAGATGTGTCAGTGAGTCACCGCTCAAGTAGCAAACTGCAGGGTAACTTCCACTGCCTTGATGGTTCACACGCAAAAACATGGTGTACAGAGAAATGCTTTGGATTCCAGGTGTTTTTTGTTCTCTGTGTTTTTGTAAAGATAAATGATGTTCAATACTGAATCAAAGTAGATTTTCAGAGGTTTTAGCCAAAATGGAAATGCTCTGCTAGCACTGCCAACCTACATTTATTCAGCTAACAAACAGTGTTCCTGAAAAAAACTCTCAGATATGACTGTCATCTGAATCAAAGTAAATAAAGAGGCTGCCAAATTTGCCTTGAAAATCCCAATAATTACCCATGTATCCTTCATTTGTGTCAGGCGATGGGCAAAGTAGGGAAAATGAGAAACAGGGTATTAAAAGACAGCAACAGAGAGACGCTAAGATAGATAAGAAAAACTATAATTAATGTCAGTGCTGAATTATAGGAGATTTGAAGGAAAATACATATTTTAATTTACAGGATGATTTGATCTCCATACCATTACAAAGAAGCTCTCACCTGCTACTAATATTCTTCTACATTTCAAAGATTATTAGTTATATGAAAGGGTAAAAGAAAATGTATGAATCAGATGAATTACATGCGGCTAGCACAACAAATAGGAGGGAACATAGGGATTTTAATGAGCAAAGGAGCTTTGATCAGTGTGTGGTGAAGATTTCTGAAACACAGCAGCACGTCTGCTGACAGCACACACCAGCAGATGCAGGGCCACCACAAGCCCTGCAAATACCAGACCTTTCTGGTCTCCAGCACTACTTTTAGGGAACTTATTTTTCCCAGCATATGCATTTTTAACACATCCTTGCCCAGGTACACATTCTCGAAGTCACGCCCAGACATTTCAGAACAATACAAACAAAGAGATGAATCACATGATAAGAACAAGATGTGCGTGGGACTTCTGAGTTCTCTGCACCTTTTAGTGATAACTGCAGTGCTCTTGGGGCCTGGGAAAGTCTGGCTTGTAAGAGGCAACTTGGTGCTTCTGCAGTGACTCTGTCTTGTGGGTATCACCTGCAGGGAGGTAGAGGTCCTGCAGAGTTAGTGGGGATGAGCATAAGAGACCTCCTCAGCTAGCACTCTCAACTCCAGGGAAATAATGCATATAGGAAATGAATATATGATGAATCAGCAAATCACCTCCAGTGGTGGACTCTAGAAAATGAGCATTTTCTGGTAGGTGCCAGATAGTTATTTTTAGTACTTATGGTATCAGTTGTGATGTCTCGAGTACCACAGGGTAACCCCAAGCTTTTGGTTTGTTGGCGCAACTCTTGTCTCTTCTCTCTCTTTTGGGAGGTGTCCCTGTCTATGGCAGGGGGGTTCGAACTTGATGATCTTTAAGGTCCTTTCCAACCTAAACCATTCTATGATTCTGTGATTCTGCTTACTCCAAACTGAGTCCAGCAGAGCCCAGATCATTTCTATCTGCCTGCGGCTGTTTGATTTTTTTTTTTAAACATTACTCAAATATCTGCCTGATAATCCTGCCGTGGTGTCTTGGCCTAAAAAAGAAAACATTTCCTCTTCAGCAGATCTGGGGAATGAGGACCACTGGTAAACAGATCTGAGCAGGCTCTGGGAGCACTCTGTGCTTCTGCAGCGCTCACCACTGTGGAGCTCTATGGTCAGGGTCACCAAGGTGACTCAGGCCTAGGCTTTCTAAGGCTTGTCTAATAATGAGAGATACTATATTTGCCACTCATTAAAACAAAAAAACAAAAACAACAAAAAAACCCCAAACAAACAAACAAACAAACACCCCAAAAACCACCCCTGGAACAAACAAACAAAAACCCCCAAAACCACCCCTGATTCTAAAAGGAGGGAAATCCTGGTTCTTCAGCCACCAGCAACCAGGGGAGAAGTCACTGCATGTTTTGCTTTGCTTCTCTTATGAAGACTTTCTGTGAATTCCTCTAAGTGTTTAGTCTGAATTAATTTCGTAGCATCCTCCTTTCTTTCCAGAATATTCCAAGTTTCTCTTTGTGGACAGAAATAATAACTCTGAAGTTGAAGCGCTTCTAGTGAAGCTCTGGGATGCCTGAATCAGCAGAGGAGTTGAAAAAAGTACCTGAAGGACTGCAGGAATGAGCCACTGAAACATACAATTAATTACCCAGAGGCTGAGGAAACCACAGGTCTGAAGAACCAAGCAGCGTCTGGATTTGGTAAAACACTGCACAAATTGAGTTCAGGAAGATTTTCTTCACTTTAATCCGAGCATATTGTGCTATTTGAGGGTGCTCATGTTAGCTGCTTCTTGCCAGCTCTGATATTTTGGTGATGCTGTTCATTATACAAATGTCCTCACTGGCTGAGGAGCAAGGTATGTGTTGTTCTCTTCTCAGCGGGGGTTGCTCCTGATACTGTTTAAAGAAGTGTATTCAATGCAAGACCAGAATCCCTGCTGAGTAAGTGTGCCTGGTCACCAGATGCCCATCAGAGCTGTCAGTGGGGAATGTATCAGCTAACAATTCTGCAGATACTTACTGAGAGGAAGAATGGTC
>NW_009648856.1:394-664 GCF_000708025.1 Charadrius vociferus | reverse complement strand
ATATGATTGCTTATGAATGTTTTTTGTTTATACAGGAAGCTACGAGTGGCCAAAAGCCTAGTGACATTGAGGTCTACCAGGAGGGCCACAAAGGACCAGACCCGAACAACCCTGACCAGCTCTGCAGCCAGACAGCCACGGATCGCTTGGTGAGTTTTGGCTCAAAAGTTCAAACGTTCAAAGTATATAAATTCCTACATTTGTAAGGTTGTGAATGATGTATAGGCGGCATATGGGGAGGAGATGGTTCATCGCCATGGCCCTGACTTC
>NW_009648856.1:0-282 GCF_000708025.1 Charadrius vociferus | reverse complement strand
TATGCTGTAATCACATTTTTTGAATCACTTATAGATACGCACTCTTCGACGGATTCATTGACTCGTCGTCGGTGAGATCTCAGAGGACGGGTTCATCTTCCCGTAGCTCATGCTCTCGTCGACCGAACGAGCAGGAGTTGGAGATTATGAGGATGCGTGAAGAGATGAGACAACAACGCGAATTTATGGAGGCTTGCAATGCACATAACCAAGCGATGTATCAAGTGAGTACACATAATCCGAACTCTAAATTATTATATTTCAATACAACATTTTCAGTAT
>NW_009648855.1:1311-2713 GCF_000708025.1 Charadrius vociferus | reverse complement strand
CCATGGCAATCCTGGTGTCCGGTGATGCCGATCCCGGTGCCTGGTGATGCCAATCCTGGTGTCCGGCGATGCTGATCCCGCTGTCCGGCTCCACCCCGCAGGATCCCTCCGCAGCCCTTTGATCCCCGTGGCCGTGACTTTGGCTGTGCTCACCGTACTGGTCGTTCTCGCCGGCTCCTGGTGGCTTTACCGCGCCCAAGGCTGGAAGCCGATGTCGGATGGATCGCGGTCCGGCTAGTCCCGCTCGGCCGAGCCGTACGGCAGAGCAAAAAGCAATTTTCCTCTGTGTCTCCATGTATTTTTCCCATCTTTGCCGGCTCCGGCACGGCTCCGGTGCGAGGGTGGTGCGTGAGAAGGGTGGGTGAGGTGCCGGCTCCGGGCGTTGATCCCGATTTTTGGCACAGGGTTGGATCCGGAGGGGAAAATCCTGGGGCAGGTCTGGGCACGGCCCGGAGCGGGGACCGTTTCCTGGCATTCACGTGGCTGAGCGGTAACGAGCCGCCTTCGTTAGCGGGAGGGCAGAGGGACACGTGGAAAGCATACTTCAGAGGCTTTCATTGGGCTTTTTTGTAGATACAAGAATGTTTTGACAGAAAGACTGTGATCTCTGGACCAAAATTTGGAGGTTCGGCGGCGGGTCACTGGGCGCTGCCTGGGCTGGGGGCTGGGGCTCGCGGCGAGCGTGCGATGGGGCTTGGTGCTCACAATGAGCGTGCACTGGGGCTTGGAGCTCGCAGCGAGTGTGCACTGGGGCTTGGTGCTCACAAGGAGTGTGCAATAGGGCTTGGAGCTCACAGTGAGCGTGCAATGGGGCTTGGAGCTCACAAGGAGTGTGCACTGGGGCTTGGAGCTCACAAGGAGTGTGCACTGGGGCTTGGAGCTCGCAGCGAGCGTGCACTGGGACTTGGTGCTCACAATGAGCGTGCACTGGAGCTTGGAGCTCACAAGGAGTGTGCAATAGGGCTTGGAGCTCGCAGTGAGCGTGCAATGGGGCTTGGTGCTCACAATGAGTGTGCACTGGAGCTTGGAGCTCACAAGGAGTGTGCACTGGGGCTTGGAGCTCGCAGCGAGCGTGCACTGGGGCTTGGTGCTCACAAGGAGTGTGCAATGGGGCTTGGAGCTCACAAGGAGTGTGCACTGGGGCTTGGAGCTCGCAGTGAGCGTGCGATGGGGCTTGGTGCTCGCAGCGAGTGTGCAATGGGGTTTGGTGCTCGCAGTGAGCGTGCGATGGGACTTGGAGCTCGCAGCGAGCGTGCGATGGCGCCTGGAGCTCGCAGCAAGTGTGCGATGGGACTTGGAGCTCGCAGCGAGCGTGCGATGGCGCCTGGAGCTCGCAGGATGTGTCCCCTGGCACGGGGAACCGGGTCTGGGCAGAGCCGCGGCATGCCTGGGAGGAAACGCC
>NW_009648855.1:0-239 GCF_000708025.1 Charadrius vociferus | reverse complement strand
CTCCCCGTCCCTGCCAACCCAACCCTCTGTCCCCCACCTCCCTCCTAATCCACCTCCTGACCCCCTGTCCCTGTCCCCTGTGTCCCTGTCTCCCCATGTCCCCTGTGTCCCCATCCCCCATGTCCCTGCCAACCCATTCCCATGTCCCCCAGCTCCCCCCATCTATCCCGTGTCCCTGTCCCCCGTGTCCTTCCCAGTCCCCCTCCTCTCCTCCATGTCCCTCCCAATCCATCCCTGTG
>NW_009648854.1:3001-3502 GCF_000708025.1 Charadrius vociferus | reverse complement strand
GGATTATGGGGAGACTAGTGCACCCCACAGCTAGAGGGGCGTTTAACTGGGAGCCCAGAAGGAACTGGGGGAGGGTTTAATGGTGAGCCTGAAAGGAACAAAGAGTTGGGGGGAGGTTTAACAGTGAGCCCAGAAGCACCCAGGAGACTTGGGGTGATTTAAGGGGAAGCCTGGGGGCACCCCGTGGCTGAGGGGGGGTGTGTACTGGGGAGCCAAGAGGCACCCCACGGCCAGGGAGAGGATTTAAGAGAGCCCAGAGACCGGGGTGGGGTTAACGGGGTGCCTGGGGGCACCCTGTGGCTTGGGCTGGTTTAACGGGGAGCCCGGAGACACCCAGGGGGTAAGGAGGGGGGTGTTTAATTGGGAGTCAATTGGGAGTCAATTGGGGGGTTTAACAGGCAGCCCAGAGGCACCCCATTTTCTGGGGGTGGTTTAACGGGGAGCCCACTGGCACTGGGAGCTTTGGGGCAATTTAACAGGGAGCCCAGAGGACTCGGGGGG
>NW_009648854.1:0-1051 GCF_000708025.1 Charadrius vociferus | reverse complement strand
GCTGGACACCGCTGCCCCCCCCTCCAACCCTCCCACAGGGCATCCCCTTCCCTTCTCCCAGCTCCAGGGAGGTCCTGTCACCCCCAGCCCTTCCTCACCGGACCCACTGCACTCTGTCACATCTGGCTTCAGCCCCAAAGAGGCCCCATCACCCCCAAACCCTCTCTATGGGGCCTCCCTGCACTCCTCCAGCCCCAGGAGGGGTCCTTTCATACCCAGCCCCCCTGCCTGTACCCCCTCCTGTGCTGTCCTCAGCCCTAGGGAGATCCTGCCACCCCCAGCCCCCATGCAGGGGCTTGCCCAGACCCCAGGAAGACCCTGTGGACCCCAGCCTCCATTTATGGGGCCAGCCAGGCCCTGGGAAGGCCCTGTGAGCCCCCAGCTTCACCTGTGGGGCTGCCTGTTCCTTGAAAGGGCCTAAGACTCCCAACACCAATCTGTGAGGCTATCCAGGCCCCTAAAGGACCCTGAGCCCCCCTAGCCCCAACCTGTGGGGCTGCCTCGGCCCCAAAGGGACCCTGTGCCTTCTCACTTTTCATCTGTGGGGCAGTGCAGGCCCCAGTCTCCCCCCTCAGCCCTAATCTGTGGAGCTGCCCAGACCTCAAGGAGACCCTAAACCCTTCCAGGCCTTATCTGTGGGGCTATCCAGGCCCCAAAGGGACCTTGAGCCCCCCACCCCCATCTGTGGGGCCAACCAGAACCTAAAGGGCCCCTGAGCCCCCCCTCCAGCCCCAACCCGTGAGGCTGTCCTTGCTCCTGAACCCCCCCAGCCCCCGCCCCACCTGTGGGGCTGTCCTAGCCCCAAAGGGACCCTGAGCCCTCCGACTGTTCATCTGTGGGGCAGTGCAGCCCCCTGAGCTCCTACCCCCTCGCCCTAATCTGTGGGGATATCCAGGCCCCAAAAGCAGCTTGAGACCCCCAGACGCCTCTGTGGAGCCGACCAGGACCCAAAGGACCCCTGAACGCACCCCAGCCCCCATCTGTGGGGCCACTCAGTACCCAAAAGGCCCCCAAACCCCCCAGACCCCACCTCTGGGAGCACCCAGCCCAG
>NW_009648853.1:8247-8456 GCF_000708025.1 Charadrius vociferus | reverse complement strand
GCAGGGCAGGGGGGGGTGGTGGCGGGGGGGTCTCACCCCATGCTTTTTCCCCCCCTTTTCTCCCAACCTTAGATCATCCTGAACTTCACCACCCTGGACCTCTACCGAAGCCGGCTGTGCTGGTACGACTACGTGGAGGTGAGAGACGGGTTCTGGAGAAAGGCCACGCTGCGAGGTAACCAACCGGGAGCTCTTAGCTTGGCTGGCCG
>NW_009648853.1:4418-5574 GCF_000708025.1 Charadrius vociferus | reverse complement strand
CGGGCGCAAGCTGCCAGCCAGCCGAGGCAGCAGGGATGCTTCCCAGATGCTCCACGCCGAGCAGCGGTGATGCTCCCGGCCCCACTCACGTCTTTACCCAGGGAAGCACCGGGATGGCCACACCGCAGGGGCGTCCCCCACTCCGGACAGCCGGGGCTCAGCCGGTGCCACCCATCTCCCTCCCCCCCCCAGGTGCTGTTCCTACGTGGGCCGCCGAGGAGGGGGACCGCAGGCCATCTCCATCGGCAAAAACTGCGACAAATTCGGCATCGTGGTGCACGAGCTGGGTCACGTCATCGGGTTTTGGCACGAGCACACGCGCCCTGACCGGGATGACCACGTCTCCATCATCCGGGAGAACATCCAGCCAGGTAGGGAGAAGCCTCCTTCTTCCTCTTCCTCCTCTTCCTCCCTGCCGTGGGGTGCTGCCGTAGCCCCCCCTGACGGCGTCCCCATCCCGCCTGCCTCCGCAGGGCAGGAGTACAACTTCTTGAAGATGGAGCCGGAGGAGGTGGAGTCGCTGGGCGAGACGTACGATTTCGACAGCATCATGCACTACGCCAGGAACACCTTCTCCAGGTACGGGGCCGGGGTGACTCGCCCCACGCGTCCCCGTGTCCCCGTCCTCCCCGCAGTGCCGGGGACGGGGACACGGGGTCCCCAGCCCTGAAGGACAGTGGCACCGGGTTAATGCACTTGGTGCACTGCTGCCCGCTCCATCGGAGCCGTGCCACAGCACGCCGGGGCAGGATGAAGCCCCACAGCATCGCTGGGCAGAGCAGTGATGTCCTGTGCTGTCCCCGCGGTCACCTCTGTCGGGGACACATCCCCGCTGACTCACCGACCCGCAGGCTTTAATTAGCCAGGCTGTTTTTAGCATCCTTCCCCTGGCAGCGGGGAGCAGCCGCAGCCCCCGTGCTTTCCAGCTCAGCCTCTCCCTGCTCTCGCCCCAGGGGCATCTTCCTCGACACCATCCTGCCCAAGTACGACGTGAACGGGGTCCGACCCGCCATCGGCCAGCGGACGCGTCTGAGCAAAGGGGACATCGCCCAGGCCCGCAAGCTCTACCGCTGCCCGGGTGAGTGCCACCGGGACGGCTCTGCCGGACCCTGGGCCGGGGCAGTGTGTCGCTGCCGGGGGGCTGGAGAGGCCAACC
>NW_009648853.1:2135-2744 GCF_000708025.1 Charadrius vociferus | reverse complement strand
TCATCCCGATACTGGGGGGGTTTCCCGGGGCTCTGACCCCCGCTTTTTCCCTTTCGCAGCCTGTGGGGAGACGCTCCAGGACAGCCAGGGCAACTTCTCCTCCCCTGAGTTCCCCAACGGATACTCTGCCCACATGCACTGCGTCTGGAGGATCTCCGTCACCCCCGGAGAGAAGGTACCAGCCGCCGGCGCAGCGCCGAAGGCACCTCACCTCCTCCCAACCCTCCTCTCCCTCCTCGCCTCATCTTCTCCCCCTTTTTTTTGGGTGCCCCTAACCCAGGCATCTCCCCGCCCGGTGCCTCGGGATGCTGCCGGGCATCACCACGCAGCGGGTCCGGGTACCGTCGGGACCGCTGGCACCCGGCAGAGCCGAGCACCACGCTTCCAGCAGAGACCCCGCAGGGCATGGCGGGGTGGTGGCGGGGGGGTCTCACCCCATGCTTTTTCCCCCCCTTTTCTCCCAACCTTAGATCATCCTGAACTTCACCACCCTGGACCTCTACCGAAGCCGGCTGTGCTGGTACGACTACGTGGAGGTGAGAGACGGGTTCTGGAGAAAGGCCACGCTGCGAGGTAACCAACCGGGAGCTCTTAGCTTGGCTGGCCGGC
>NW_009648853.1:0-258 GCF_000708025.1 Charadrius vociferus | reverse complement strand
CCCCCCCTCTCGGGCCCCGGCGCCGCTGGTGGCTCGGGGGGTGCCACCAGCCCCGCGTGTGTATGTCATGTGTGTGTGTGTGTGTGTGTGTCCCCCACCCCGCCATGCCTTACACCCCTCAGGTCTGCAAATACGACTTCGTGGAGGTGCGCAGCGGGCTGACGGCCGACTCCAAACTGCACGGCAAGTTCTGCGGCGCCGAGAAGCCCGACGTCATCACCTCCCAGTACAACAACATGAGGATCGAGTTCAAGTCCG
>NW_009648852.1:0-6379 GCF_000708025.1 Charadrius vociferus | reverse complement strand
TAAGTATTCTATGATTTTATGATTCTAACTGATTTTCACATGGAGAAGTGTTCATCCCGGAGGATTTTTGTTACTCTTGTTATTGTTTTAATTTGTAACACATGCACGTGCATAGAAATAAATGGATCCTGCTTTAAAATGCACCGGAGTAATTAAATGAGGCTAACAAGATGAATTTTGTCATATATACCCTGGTTGCAGTGTTCTGAAGTTCTATGTTCGTTTAGTAACTTGGTGAGATAAAGGGATGTTAAGGTGAACATGATGTATTCAATTCAGGAGGCAGCAACTTGAACACCCAAAACTTATCCAACAGATTAAGAAGATGGTATGGCTTGTGTGATACACATGTTGAACTCACATCACACTCCTTTCATTCAAGAAAAGCTGTCTGAAGTAATCACTGAAGTAGCTTAGTTTCATTCAGATGTGACAGAGATGACACACATATCCTTTTGTGTTTACTGGCGAAGACCCATTACATCTGCTAAGATGTGCCTGTGCCTCACAAGAAAAGAGAAGATTTCTGAAAAAGAGCTGTCTTCTGCTCTTTTTCCTTTTTTCCTCCCTTCTTCTCTCATTCCCTTCTTTTTTCTACTTGTCTAAACCTCTTCCTACATTTCCATCATCAGGTCTCCTCACTTTTTCTTATGCTCAAAATTAATCAATTTTCCTTTTCCCCCCATATACTCTGTCAGAATAACATCTTTCCTAAGGAATGTTCCCACATTTTATTTCCTTGAAACAGTATTATTTTTACAATTGAGATGCTGTTCAGGTAATGAATATAGCTAAGTTCTACGGACTGTGATTACAGTCAGTATTTTCCCTTTCCCTGATTAAAAGTTGGAAATTAATGGAGTTAAATGAACACTTTTTGACTAAACAAAGCTATGTTAAAAACACTGATTTATTGAGCATCAAACTGCTTTGTTTGAAAGATTTTGGGTTTGACAGACTTTCGCTCTTTCCCACGTATTGTTTCTGCCAGACGACGTGTAAACGCCTGGTGGAGAGTCACAATAACAGGAATCCTGCTTTCTGTTATTCTCTGCTGAAGGATGACAGACACTGAAACCCGATCTGTTCAACATGGGAAGAATCCATGGCAAGGCAATCTGAGCCTGAAGGGTCTTCACCACCAAGTTTCTAATCATGAGGTCGAGTCAATCAAATAGGTAAACACACTGAGGTCCCAAGTCCTGGACAATCCCTCTCAAGACACTTCAACATCTAAAACTCAGTTTCTGTGACTCTCAAAATCCAAATTGTCAAAATTTGCCTCAAAATAGAGAACTTGCCACCTCTGGTATGCCCTCATTTAACATGACTTGTATTACATGCACAAAATGATTATTTTGCCCATATGGTCGATGTGTGCAGTTATCATCTACAACAGCAACTGAGTCGTTAGTGGGTATAATTTAAGTGTTTAATTGAAAAATCTCTAACATAAATGAAAAATTCTGATAGACATCATAATGGTTTGGGGTTTTTATGCGTCAAATTAACATCCTCTTCATTCACTAAAAAAAGTGGTAAAATTATCAGGATTCCTCAGTGCATAGGTTCACTTGGCAATCAGACAGTGTCGGGAAAGGGAAATTTCAGTCTAATGTTATAGACTCCCTCTGTTCCTCGAATAACCATTAAATAATTCAACCTCTCAGTTTCCTGTTGTGAAATAGGGATAATACCACTTCTCTTAGTAAGGCAGGGAGAATGACCACCAGAAACACCTTATAGAAATTCTGATTCTCAAAGCTAGTGGTAAAAAATAGAAATAAATCACAATGGTGTTCCAGAGAAGCCTATGTTTTTCATAGGAGTGGCTTTCATAAGAAATCAGAGCAGAAGGGAGACGTGTAATATATTTCTCAGTATTAATAACTGCTTCTTCTGCTTACACATAACAAAAGAGATTTTAATCACCGTGGTAATCTCTCTCTTTGAAATGAACATCCTATATTAATCTTTAGACAAAATTGAAGCAAATGAAGCTAAAATCTAGAATATAAAAGTGCCATCAGAATTCTTATTGAAAACAATAAGGATCCTTATTGAAAACAATAAGGATCCTTATTGAAACTATCATATTAAAGTTTCCAGTTGTTTATTTCTTTTTACAGGAGCTCCTTATTTTATGCCTTGAATAGTATTTCCCTAAATAAAATTGCACTGTGCGAAGTGCCATTATGATTTCCAACATTCATTTCCAGAGGGGCTCCTACTAGTCCGTAGCTATAACTATGATGAAAAGGGGCTGCGGACAGCCCATTGCAATAATGCCGTCTCCTCATCTATCAACCCAGCAGATTATATGAGTAGCATCTCCTCAGAATAGAAACTCAGAGATACAATAATCAATGAAATCTGGCATCTTGAGTGCCCACACGAATCCATTGCTATAAATGATGCCAAATTGTTACTGCTGTACAAAATCTATGGAATTGTAGTCAGCAGGGCTGACACCAGGAAGACAGGCATTAAGGGTTGACTGAATACTTGGGTGGCAGTCTCTCATTTTAGACTAATATATACCATTATAATGTAAGTTTTAGAATTTTCTGTTTGTTTTATGCTGTGATTTCACAATGCAGGAGCTTTAGGGGACAAATCAGGGCCAGAAACAGCCATGTCCTTTCCATATTGCTTTTTCCTCCCTTGATTCAAGCCAACTATTGACAGTACCTGCATGTGTGATGGATCAGGAAACTGAGCTTTCTTTCATTCTGAAGAAGAATTTTTTGCTATCACATTATTGTTGTTTGTAGTACTAAGGTTTTTTTAACCGAGACTAGTTTGTTCCTGCAACGTGAATGTAGGAACAAGCAGTCAAAGGCAGAAAGGAGCAGATGTAACTCCTTAGTCAGATAGCCCCTCCAGACGTGTCTGATCAAAACCCTACAGAATGTAGAATTTGGTCTGTTCTTAATCAGCCTAACATCCAGCTTGTTCTCTGTAGGGTCCTGTCACTCTTCAGTGACTTTGGAAGAGATCAAGGACAGCTAGGATCTTAATTTAGCAATGGCTGTTGAGGTCCTTAATGAGGTAAGATGAGATGAATCTGGCCCTTAGGCACTGATGTCAGAGATACCAAAGTTTCTCCAGCTACCCAAATTCTGCGGCCAGGATCACAAGGGTTAGTCAGAGCTAGATTAATTAGCAGTATAATACACATAACAACATTCGCACATTGGAGTGTTATAGGCTCTTCAAGTCACTATATTTTTTTCCCAGAGAAGACAGTTAAGTGCATAGTAAGTAAATTATAATTAGTAACTTATTGTAAATATGAGCTCAGG
This sequence comes from Charadrius vociferus, assembly GCF_000708025.1. NCBI lineage: Eukaryota > Metazoa > Chordata > Aves > Charadriiformes > Charadriidae > Charadrius > Charadrius vociferus. The sequence continues at coordinate 3,074 of NW_009648852.1, read as the reverse complement.
TCTTTGGCCACCTGTGGTATCCTTGTTGCTTAAAGTATGCCTTATATTTAGTCCTGATGTTCCTGAAAACCTATAGATTTGCTTCAGCTATCTAAACAAAGCAAGTGAAGGACATTACAAAATTATGCCCAAAAGTGCTAAGCTCTGTGAAAAAAAGTTCTTTTACTTATTAATTGCATTGTTGACCTTTTATGTATTCTAAAGCACGGCATACCTTTCAGCATATGAAATAATACTAGAAGCAAGCCAGGTGATGATCAAAGATTAAGTCCTACCCCAGCCCTTAACTTGAATTTGTCTCAAGACACCATAGTTTTCTGAATCGACTGATCCAGCCCTATATTTGAAGGCATTTCAGCCTCAGCTTCACAATCTAATATTAGATAAAAATATTTAAAATGCCTAGAAAAGGCTTTTGTCCGTATTCTGAGGTTGGGTTTTCAAATCTTTGCAAACTGTCTCTCCAGGGATGCTGTGTAGAGAGAGCCATCCTTTCAGCTCACCCCTGAATGCACTTTGAACAAGCAGCTGCTTTTACTGTAAGCATGATATTAATGGTCTCTTTTCAAAAGCAGAGATAGTACCCTGGAAAACGTTCTATTGATTTTTTCCCTTTCCCTGTCCCTGTTTCAATCACACTCGTTTGAATGGCTTTCATTTTTAGCAACAACAAGAGATTCTTCGAGGAAAAGTGGTGTCTAGGTGCAGCCTTAAATAAAATCACTGCTCAATTTAAGCTCTGAAAAATACTATTGATATTTTAATAGAAGATTGGAGAACCAATTGCTGGTTCAATAATAGCTACAAGGAGTTTATACATAGGAATCATGCACAAGGACCACTTTATTTTTTTACTGTATACGTTAACAGAAAACAGCAGCCTAAATCTTGACTCACTTGATTATTAGACGTCAAGGATCTCAGGAACATGGAAATATTTCATTCTAATTTTCTAAACGAGAAATGTGCACTGACATACCTGTGCGCAGAGTTCAGAATACAGAATGGCAAATAATATTCTACCTTATATTTCTACATAACAGTATTCATGCGGAAGAGTCTGCAAGTAAAAATTGTGTATACCTGGAAATATCCTTTCTCTTCTGACTTTTGTTAGGGTTCTTGTTAGAATCATAGAATCATAAAATCATAGAATACTTACAGGTCTTGGAAAAGACCTGTAAGATCATCAAGTCCAACCATAAACCTCATGCTGCCAAGTCCACTACTAAACCACGTCCCTCAGCACCACATCTAGACTTCCTTTAAATACCTCCAGGGATGGTGATTCAACCACTTCCCTGGGCAGCCTGTTCCAGTGCTTGAAAACCCTTTTGGTGAAGAAATTTTTCCTAATGTCCACTCTAAGCCTCCCCTGACGCAACTTGAGCCTGTTTCCTCTCGTCCTATCACCTGTTACTTGGGAAACCAACACCCACCTGGCTACACCCTCCTTTCATGTCATTGTAGAGAGCGGTAAGGTCTCCCCTCAGCCTCCTTTTCTCCAGCCTGAACAACCCCACTTTCCTCAGCTGCTTCTCATAAGACTTGTTCTCCAGACCCCTCACCAGCTTCACGGCCCTTCTCTGGACGTGCTCCAGCACCTCAATGTCTTTCTTGAACACAATATTTGAGGTGGGGCCTCACAAGTGCCGAGTACAGGGGGACAATCACTTCTGGAGTCCACCTGCTGGTCACTTGATTTCTGATCCAGGTCAGGATGCTGTTGGCCTTCTTGGCCACCTGGGCACACTGCTGGCTCATATTCAGCTGGCTGTTGACCAATACCCCCCAGGTCCTTTTCTGCCAGGCAGCTTTCCAGCCACTCTGCCCCAAGCCTGTAGTGCTGCCTGGGGCTTTTGTGACCCAAGTGCAGGACCCGGCACTTGGCCTTGTTGAGCCTCACACCACTGGCCTCAGCCCGTCTATCCAACCTGTCCAGATCCCTCTCTAGAGCTGTCCTACCCTCAAGCAGATTGACACTCCCACCTAACTTAGTGTTGTCCGCAAACTTACTGAGGGTGCACTCGATCCTCTTCTCCAGATCATTGATAAAGCCATTAAACAGAACTTGTCCCAGTACTGAGCTCTGGGGAACTCTCTACTTGTGACCAGCTGCCAACTGGATTTAACTCCATTCACCACAACCCTTTGGGCCCAGAAATCCAAGAATTCTTTTATCCAGCGAAGAGTACACCTGTCCAAGCCATGAGCAGGCAGTTTCTCCAGGAGAATGCTGTGGGAAATGGTGTCAAAGGCTTTACTGAAGTCTAGGTAAACAATATCCACAGCCTTTCTCGCACCCACTAAGTGGGTCACCTTGTCATAGATGGTGATCAGGTTAGTCAAGCAGGACCTGCCTTTCATAAACCCATGCTGACTGGGTCTGATCACCCTATTGTTCTGTACTTGTTGTGTGATGGCACTCAAGATGATCTGCTGCATAACCTTCCCTGGAACCGAGGTCAGACAGACAGGCCTGTAGATCCCTGGATCATCCTTCCTGCCCTTCTTGTAGATGGGAATCACATTTGCTAGACTCCAGTCAGCTATGAGCTCTTCAGGATGGATAGGCAAGGAAGGAGTAGCCAGATAGGCAGTGGAGTAGGCCTGTAGGTTAAGGAGTGTTTCCACTCTAGAGCTTGATGATCGTGATAATAACGTCAAGTGTTTATGGGTGAGAATGAGGGGAAAGGCCAATGAGGCAGATATCATGGTGATATCTGTTACAGACCACTCAACCAGAATAAAGAAGCAGAGGAAATATTCCATAGGCAGCTGGCAGAAATCTCACAATTTTTAGCCCTTGTTCTCATCGGGGATTTTAACTTAGCAGATGTCTGGCTGGAAATCCAGTACAACGGAGAGGAAATAGTCTAGGAGGTTCTTGAAGTGGGTGGAAGGTAACTTCCTGACACAGCTGCTGAGTAAGCCAGCTAACGAATGCGCCCCACTGGACCTGCTCTTTGTGAACACATAAGGGTTTGTGGGTGACGTGATGGTTGAAGGCCATCTTGGGCACAGCGATCATGAAATGATGAGGTTTTGATTCTCAGAGAAGTAAGAAGGGGGAT
>NW_009648851.1:0-479 GCF_000708025.1 Charadrius vociferus | reverse complement strand
GACCAGCATGGCTGAGTAAGGACCTCCAAGAAGCAACATGCTCGCAGGCTCTGATCCTGCTGGGGGACTTCAATCACCCTGACATGGAAGAGCAGCACAGCAAGCTGTAAGTGGTCCAGGAGACTCTTGGAGTGCGTCAAGGACAATTTCTTAATCAAGGTCTCTCCAAGGGATGTGAAGAATAACGAGAAGGGTTTCTACAGGTACGTTGGCCAGAAAAGGAAGACAAAAATTGTACCCCTCTGATATATAGTACAGGTGATCTGGTGACAACTGACATGGAGAAGGCAGAGGTACTCAACAATTTTTTTGCCTCAGTTTTCAATGGTAATCTCTCTTCCCACATCTCTCGTCCCTGAATCTCAAGGCAGGCATTGGGGGAAGTCCCACCCACTCCACATCATATATGAAAAGTTGTGGCAGACGCTTTAAATCCCCAGTGACTGGAAAAAAAATCATGCCAGACTAATCTAGTGGCC
>NW_009648850.1:9541-11668 GCF_000708025.1 Charadrius vociferus | reverse complement strand
CGAGCGGCGAGTGCTCCGGCGGGCCGCGGGTTGTGGTAAATCAATAACCCCCATTCTCTTCAAAAGGGACTAAAGTTCAGTTCTGCAGTCGAAGGACTCTCAGCAAAGCAATGAATCCGTTTCTGGATCTTCTCCTGTTTTTGGCTACGCTCATCTACTCCTACTTAGAGGCTTTTGTGAAGCTTTTTGTGCCTGTGAAGAGAAAGTCTGTCAGTGGAGAGCTCGTTCTCATCACGGGTGCTGGCCATGGCGTAGGGAGAGCGACTGCCTTCGAGTTTGCCAAGCGTCAAAGCAGGCTGGTTCTGTGGGACATCAATAAGGTAATGGTACAATTCATGTCTTGACTCGTTAATCCCCAAGGCCACTGGGCTTTTCAGAGTGTAAGAAGGGCTGCATACAAACTGCATCCACAGCATCTCCTTCCATGTCCGCTCCCATCGGCTGATGGTCAGCTCGCTGACTGGGACGCTGAGCGCCAGGAGAGGGTTTGGCCCCACTTGCACTGGAGGACGTAGGTGTCTGGGTCCCACAGTTACTCGGTGCTAATCAGCGAGGCAGCATGCACAGCCTGTCAAAAAGTACCTGCAAGAGGGAACACGGTGGTCTGCAAGCTGCTGTTGGAACCGAGGACGTAGGTGTCTGGGTCCCACAGTTACTCGGTGCTAATCAGCGAGGCAGCATGCACAGCCTGTCAAAAAGTACCTGCAAGAGGGAACACGGTGGTCTGCAAGCTGCTGTTGGAACCACTGCCGAGGCTGGCAGAAAAAGGCACACTCAACCAGAAGCCTATTTCTGCAGAGGAGCAGGTTTACCTTCTGCTCGCTCTCTCTCTAGCCCCAGGTATTTAGTGTACTTTGCTGGAAGATGTGTCTCTGTGCTCATATTGATGAGCATTACTGTGCTGAGCTGCGCGCGTGAGCCCTGCTGCCCTCTGGCACAGTTACATATGTAGATGGCTCCTTGCTGCATGTTTACACTAGCCTAAACTCTTTATTTCAGCCAAATTCTCTAGAACGCAAAAGGACCTTGGCAAGTGGAGGATGGACAGGTGCAAACACGCAGACTATGAGTCAGTAGGGATCAAAGCAAATTGTGTGTGGGAGCAATTGGCTGTAGAGAGGGGGTGTGCGGAAAAGGTTTCTGACACAGGGAGTGGATCAGAAACTGCAGAGAAGTTCATCATGTCATCCTGAAGCTGCAAAACAAACCAACCCCAAGACAAGCCCGGCATAAGGGGATGTATAATTTGGGAGGATATTGTTGAACATTTTCAGTGTCTGCTCATGCTACCCCTTATGGCTAAGGCCAGACTCTGGAGGGGTGGAAGGTGGCACAGCACCGGTCTATCGATGTGTAAAGAGCTGCTGTTGTGTTGTCCATGTTCAGTGGAACGGGGGAAAAAGGAATAAATGTATTTGTGAGACAGACCCAGCTTTATTACTGGGAAATACCTTGTAAGGGTGGGTGTAAGCAGGCACTGCAATACAATGCCAAAGGAGGTGGTGGATCCTGAAGATTTTAGGAGTGTGCTTCCCCAGTCCAACTGCCTGCACAAAGGCCTTGTTCCTGGGGGCCATCAGCCTTAAGCAGCAGCTGGGGCTGAGTGGAGCTGCCTGGCCACCCACCCCAGGGACCTGCACAGCTTCTGTCAAGTGCTGAGCTGCCCCCAGGCATCTGTGAACTGAGGCTTTTCACCACACAGGTGCCCAGTGGCATGGCTTTCTGGCACCTGGGGAGAAGGCTACAGCAAAGTCACTTCTGCCCTCACTTAGTGGGTTGGTGTAATGACTGAGGGGTGTTTCTGTTCTCTGTGTGTCAAATGCTGTTCTAGGGAGAAATGTCTCTCTATGGTGCGCGCTTTGGAGCACACCTCTCCCATCAGCCTGTGAGTACAGGAACACATAGGGCCACTTTTCATATCTCAGGGCTGTCCAATGGCCCTGTGTTTTAAGAGCTCTGCTTACAGTCACGGTGTCTGCCTGCTGTGTCGTCACCGAGTGCCCCCTTTCTGAAGCCTACCCTTGTTGCCACATCCCCCTTCTGGCAGTCACTCTACGCACAACCAAAATTTAAGGTCAGAATACTCATCCTCCCAGGGACCCCGGCTACAGCTCTTTCCCAGATCGG
>NW_009648850.1:0-8173 GCF_000708025.1 Charadrius vociferus | reverse complement strand
GTTTGTACCTTACTGTGCCTCTGCCTTCCCTCCTGTCTCCCTGAGCTACTTCCAAGCCCACCTCCCATCAATCCTGCCTCTCCTCCTGATTGCTACCTCTCTCATCTCTCTGTGGACTTTCTGCCAGTCAAGGCGACACAGCTGGGCACTATCAGAGCTGGGCCTTGGGTCCTTGGCATGTCTGCAGCTGACCCCTGGGGTAGGACAGCTGTCAGCAGGGGTTACCGAGTGGGAGGGGTTCAGCTGTTAAGGACTTGTTGTTTTCTGCAGAAGAGAAGGGAAGCTACAGACTGATGAGCATTTTACTGTACATGCTGGGGTGAGGCACTGGCAGCGCTGCTGCTGACACCTGAAACCTAAAAAGGTTTTAGGTTTCACCTAAAAAGCACAGGAAAGACGGGACAATCAGCTCCTGTTTACAGTCGACTTCCTGAAACATTCTCATTTGGAAAACAGGTTGCCAGCTGAACAGAGAACAGGTGGCTCTCAGAATCTGAAGTGCTGTGCAGCACACAGCATTAGTCAATTAACAACAGCCAGGGTCAGTATTGAATATGCCTAAGAAAACATTGTGTTTTATCTCTCTCCTTCTCCCTGCCCCCCCATTTTTGCCTCTTGGTTTAAATGACTTTCAAGACCACAAGAGCTTTTCTGCCAGCCATGATGAACAACAACCACGGTCATATTGTCACGGTGGCTTCGGCAGCAGGTCATTTTGTGACTTCTTTCATGGTGGCTTATTGGTAAGTGATTTTAAAATCAGCTCTCTTCAGTTACTTTTGTTTTGTTTTTAATGGCGGCTTCGCCATCTGCAAGCATTAATCGTCCCACTGAATACGGTACATCCAAAGGACTGTACCAAGGTGGAAAAAGGCACAAGAGCCAGCACTTAAGGATGCCTGGAGGTTCCCACCAATTTGCTTCTTAGCTCAGACTGAATCAGGAGCAATGCTTGTATGAAGAAACAGTCATGTGACCCGTCAACTAATGAAAGCTTCTCCTTTTTTCTCTCCCTCACCGATCCAGACCTTTGTTTAGCAAAAAAGGTACCCTCTTCCCTTCGCCTTCTTAGAAAGTAGCGCTTCTGTGAGTTGCTGTAGTGTTGTCAAATAAACCCCTAATGAGTAGCTTTTGATCATTCTACCATTGTGGTAGTGACAAGCGTATAGAAATACCTCTGTTGTCATGAGATAAAATTGCTTTTCTACTTGACACATGTCTAGAGAATCACTGTGGGTGGACAGAATAACCGTTAGATTGCATATTGCCGTTCTGCGTCAGATCTAGCCCGCTATAATAGCAGCTCCAGGTAGAGCAATCTTCCCCTGGGAACACTGCTTCTTAGAGAGTCACTGATCGTTGTCAATGTGAGAACTCCCGAGCCAGGGACTTTACTGGGATTGCACTGCCCCAGTCAATAGCAGTCAATAAACGGGTTCTCTGGTTCGACTTTCTCTGGAGTTGATTTATTCTCCTGGCCTGCTCCAATTTCTGTGGCAGTATGTTTCTCAAGTTTTGCATGCATAATGCTCCCCTATTTCAAAACTCACACGCAAATGTCACAAGACACTCCTGTGTGGCATGAGGAACAGTAGAGGGTTGTTCTCCATTTCTTCCCTGCTCACCCTTCTTAATTTTACAGACTGAAGCTGCGTTCCTTCTAAGAATCTTCTCACATGGGAAAAATAGGCAGTCTATCAATTGATGCGCATTAGTTATCATTTTCTAGGAACTCCTGACATTCGTCTGTTTGCAACTAAGGCGACTTTTTCTGAAAGACACCCTCTCTGCATTCCACAATTACTCCCCCAAGCAGCAATATCTAATCCAGCGCTACACTCCGGCACAGGGAAAGTTAGAATTACTCCCTGCCCTTTCTTCTCAGGTGGATTACATTTTTTTTGCCTCGTAGTCAGTGCTGTGTGATATTTTTTGCCATTTCCAGGTGTAGAAAGCTAGAAACAGTATTTCTGCCTTCTCATTTGTGCTTTTTCCCCTCCTGCAGTTCAAGCAAGTTTGCTGCGGTTGGATTTCATAAGGCTCTGACAGAGGAGCTGTCTACCCTGGGAAAGGATGGAATAAAAACTACATGTCTTTGTCCGGTTTTTATAAACACTGGGTTTGTCAAAAACCCCAGTACAAGGTAATTATCAAAACTCGGCTTTCCTGTCCTTCCTTCTTTGCATTAAGGCACTACATATTAGCCCCAGCTTTAGGCCTTGTATTCCAACTGACTCTATAAAAACAGTACATACATAGCATTGGCTAAAGAAAATCTGCAGTGTCGTTTAACCCACATAATGCTTGCATTTGAATTACCTGAGTTTGTGCATACGTGAAGCGTCCAACACCAGGTAGTACCACCCCTGTTTTACCACCATAGCTCTTACGTGTATGCTTTCCTGTGTAGGCTTGGAAAGATTTTGGAGATTGAAGAAGTTGTAGAGGCCCTGATGGAAGGAATACTGACCAACCAGAAAATGATTTTTGTTCCATCACATCTAACCATTGCTTTACTTTCTGAAATGTAAGTAGCAAGGGGAAAAAAAAAAAAAGCCGGGGAGGGAGGGAATAACATATCATTGCTAACTACTTGAGTATACAACCCTCAAAATTGTAACATCTGATTCAAGATTAACTTTTATTTTATGAGTAACTGCATTTTGCACTCATGGTAATAAAGGCTATGGTTTGGCAGTGTAGAGAAACCCTGGATTGACAGCTGGACAGCAGCAATTTGCATTCAACCCAGTTTCATTTATTTTCTATTATCCTCAGTGTTTGACATCAGTATACTCAGTTATTTATCAGTCCCGATTTGAGATCAATATGTTTATTGTAATTATATAATATGTAACTGTCTTCAGGAGAGAGTATTGCTTTGTAAACAACCACCAATCTGAAATATTTTAGTATGAGAAGAACACGTAACAAGGTAATGAAATAGCATGAAATGTCTTTCTAATGACAATAGCAGACATCATATACAGAAAGATTTTTCTGAGTCCTCTCATAGGTCCTTGTGATCCACTTTCTGCAGCTAACTATTCTCAGCGGAGACTGCTCTACAGGCTGATAGGGAAGAAGAGGGAGAACAGGAGAACAGTTTTTCTTCTCAGATCACCATTTCCCTTGGGCTTGTGAAAAACACTTTCTGTGAAACAGCGGCCTCAGAGAAGTTTTGGAGAGAGCTGAGGACCTGATGCTTATTAGTATTTGTTTTTTCAGGTCAGCACCATGGCTGAGGTCACAGAGGCTGGGAAAATAGCTTCAAAAGGGCTCTACTGCTTCTCTCTGCCATGTAAAGTGAGATTTGTCCTCTCACATGTCTTTAATGTCCAGTGTAGCTGCTCTGCTGAGGGGGCATTTTTACCAGAGCTTAGGCTCAAAATCTGGAATTCACATTGGAACAACTAAATTAACTTTTACAGTATTTCATTAAACACTTGGTAACATCTTGTTTGCAAAATGGTGTTTTGTTTCGCACCAGATGGTGGGAAAAAGTCTTTTTGCATCTCCAAGAGCTGCATGCAGACAGTGCAAGTCTGCAGAAACACAGACAAGTCAAACCTAATGTTGTCAAAGCCCTTAGGGTAACTTTGCTTTTTTTGTCATAATTTGGGGCAGGGGGACACAAAGAGACACAAAGGGACTGATAAGAGAAAAAAGTCCTAGGAGAGGAAACTGCAGCTGAGTTTGAACATCTCATCCTTCCATAGGCCTGCTGCTTCTCAGAGCAGAAAAACACTCAATATGCACCAACCTCTCTTCAATATTGAACCTTTGAGGATCCTGCAGCAATATTGCAGCCCAAATACTGCCCAGGAGATACCTGTCCTGGAATTGTCATAAAAGGAGACACGTGGGACTGGAGTTAAACTAGACAGAGGGCTATGTATTCTTTGAAATAACACACAGTTTAAATCTTAGTATCAATCCGTGTGTGTGTGTGCTTGCACTCCCAGACCAGTTGTTCCCTTACCTGTTGTGCTGCTTTTTCCCATAATTTAAGTTTCTTATCCCACATTTAATTTCATGTTACTATCTCTTTCAGGTTGTTTCCAGAACGTGCCCTGAATTTTCTGAAAAAGCTGACCAATGCCAAGTTTGATGCAGTCATTGGGCAGAGAAGCACCCAGTGAAAAGCAAAAATTGATTCTCATTTCCCAGTGGCACAAGTGCAAACAGAACATGTGCTGAGCAGAGTTCAGCTGGTTTGATTCAGAGCAGAACTAAGACAGATGCTTCCAGGCCACCATTGCCAAGCAGACCTCAGGGTTTATCCTACACCTGCAGCAGGGACACACCTGCATAACATGGAGTATTAACAAAGCAGAGGTGCAGCTCTAGAAGTCTAAAGGGCTGCTTTGGCTGTACGTCACAGCGTCTCTGTCTCCTAGTGCTGAGGTAGACAGGAATTCCTGCAAAGCCCATTTTTGGGACAGCACAGCTGCCTACTTGAGTGCAAAGGGATTGCCTTGAGAATATGTTAATGCGGACTCATCCCTGAGCAAAGGTATCTTGCAAGAAGCTATTTATAGAGCAGGTGAGTGCCCTGTTTCACCTCAATTTACCTTTTTAAATCTAAAAAAAAATGTGCTGTAATGAGCACTCGCGGTTTCATGTGCTTTTGTAGTACCTGAAATAATACAGCCTTGTTTGTAATGTAATACCTAATTACATCAATTATCAATTATGCACCATCAACACTCCTTATTTCAAATAAATACAGTTCTCTAATCCAAAGGTGTCTCTCAGCAATGCAAGTGGTAACCAGGTCCAAGCAAGAACGGCAGAGCAGGTGCCTCAATGATGAAAGGATCAGCCAGAGTCTGCTGACCACCAGGCCAGGCTGGAGGGATGAGGCAGGCCCCCAGTCACACCGGGAAGCCACATCAGGATCAGCAAGGTACAGGGCCAGGCATGGCACACCAACAGCGCAGCCCATGCAACGGCCAGGGCCAGGGCTTAAATGCAGGTGCCAGGCCAGGGGCAGAGCATGCACGGGGGAAGGCTCCAGATGAGCCTTCTCACCGCTCCTCATCACAAGCTAGTGGCCTGCTCTGACAGGAACCTCCTTGACTGGGAGCTTAAACCCCCAAAGGTCTTTGTCCTGTAGTACCAGAGAACGGCACCTGATGAAACACGGGTCAAAGACCTCTTCAGAGCACAGATCATCTTTCCACCTACTTGTGCAACTCCCGACTGTGCCAGGACACTTGCTGGCTCGCAGCCATCCGAGGGAGGCCTGAACACGCTGCCACCTTCGGCATGGCTGGAAATGGGTGGCTTCCAGGAGAATGCATCCCGCTCACCCGAGCATTTTATGCTGCTCTGTAAAATGAGGTTCTTCAGAAAAGGGAGAGCCCTTGTCATCCAGCTCCTCCTGCTCTTAGGTGTAACAGCTAGAAGTTTGTGCTGCCGACAGTCTAAACGACAGAAAAATGGTTTCCTTTTTGCTCATGTAGCATTCATGTAACAGCACATTCAGGGTGTGCCAAAGCACAAGGTCCCAGCTTGGGAACTTCTCCTTTGAAGTGCAGGATTCCTGTCGCCAAGAAAGGAAAACAAAGAAGGTGTTTGCAAAATTCAGGGCATCAAAAAAAAAAAATGTTAAAAGCCAATTAAAGAATACGTAAGCATGGTTTCCATTTCAAACCAAAGCCAAATTGTATGTTTTGTGGTGGCCCTGCTTTTTTATTGAGCTGCATATTGCCCTCCTGCTATGATGACTCTCCTGTCACATATGTGAGATACCTGAAGCCAGACCACATCTGTTTGGCTTTTTCATTATGTTCACTTCCACCTATTCTTACCTAGTGAGGAGTCAAAGAGTCTAAAAATACAGATGCTTCAAAAGCCCTGTCAGAGGGAGAAGCATACTGTGCAAAATGTTTTTCCTTAACAGTGGAGCCTAAAGGCTAAATCGGTACTTATTGTAGGTAATTTGACAGCTGTCTGTTGCATTACTGGCAAACATTCTTAACTTTGTACCCAGCTTAGCCTCTTCTGCTACACACCTTTCACGTTTCTGCTATTTCATGGCTTGGATCCTTGCTCAAAGCAAGGGTACAGAACGGTCCAATGACTTCAAAGAAAAAGCTCAAAAAGACGCCCGAGACAACATCTTCATGAGTAGGCCCTCTTCTCAGACAGGGGAAGGACTGGCTCCAGTAGGATACATCAGACAAGACATTTGGCCTTTCCTTGCCCGCTGTTCCCACTAGCCCTGAGCATCATTCAAATTCTCATAGCAGCATTAAATTGGAAGACAAAATCCATCTAGGGAATGACAGACAGCACTCTCCTGTAGAGTCTGTTTCTTAGCACATTTACACCTGAGGAAAGGGAGACCATGTTCACTCCTGCTTTGCCAGATCTAGTCCAGTCTCTCAGAGCCCAGAGGAATTACCAGACAACACAACTTGTACGCTATTCCATACGTGGCTATGGTTCCTTTCTGTGTCTCCTATGACTGCAAGTCTTCTGCTTGGCATAAAGAAACAAACACAAAAGCAAGGATTTAAGCCTTCATTTCCTGAACACCAGTGACAGAATTGAACCACCAAACCTTCTGGGTTCCTCAGTTCTCTTCCTGGCCACAAAAAACAACTAAACCTTATCCCAAAGTCTGGTCATTATGGGTGCCTAGCAGGAGCCTATGTGAGCAAGCTTCATACGGCTGCCTACAGCTGAGTCCCAAATTTGAAGAGTAGAACCTCACAGCCCAGCTTAGGACCCCTTATGAGTCAGGTTAGTGACTGTGGCCTCGTGCCCTGCCTCCCTCTGAGGTGTCTCTTGGAATCGGCGCTTCTCTGCCCTCCCTGCCTCCTCCGTCTCAGCCACAGCACCAACGGGAGCCCTGTGCCAAGAAAATGACAGCACCACTGAGCTGTGCAATTAGGGTCTGGCCCAAACACCAATGTGTTAATTAAGAGCAGAATGAAGTTCCAAGAGGAAAGTAGGAAGTGCCAAGCTCTGAATCTCTCTGCTGGAGCTGACCCAGTCTCCCGCAGACAAGATGAGCAATGGTGCAGCCAAACCACCAGGACAAAAGAAAAATCCTTTTCAGCAACTCTAATCTTAACTGGAGACTGATTTTGGTCAGAGGACAAATGTTCATGCAGCCTTCACTCTTCCCAGAGCGGCTCAAAAATATCCTTAAGTAAAATTATGAACATGACCTGGATACACCTAGTTTTCTAACTGAAAAGCAACGGAGTAAGGTCAGCAATCCTTTTAAATAAGACCATGCAGTTACACTATAAGAGCTGGATGGACCAGCTGAAACTAGTTTTCGCACATTTGCTATAAGCATTTCTGTTCTGGTTAAGGTTCTGGATACTTCATTACACACAAACAAGTCCAAGTTTGAGTTGTGCAATTTAGACTCAAATATGGATGACCCAATTCACACAGTCAATACCATTGTCCAAAGGACTTGAGGAAACTAAGCCGCCATTAGTGTATGTAAGATGGAAGGTCTGGGTATAGATACCTAACTAATTAAAAGACCGAGTAAGAGGGAACAGCCAGCCAAGAGCTCACATGTGGAGTCCTGCAAGTTGAGAGGCTCTGTTAAGTGACCTGGAAGAAGAAGGTAGGTGACAGTCTGCTGACAACGCACAGGTATGCAAAGGAAGGAAGGACAGACAGACTTAGACTCACCATGAAAACTGCCCAAGAACCTCATGAGACTGAGCGACTGGGCAGTCACACAGCAGGATTCGAGACAGAATTACAATACAGAGTTGAAGGGCTCCTCAAGATGTTTTTGCTTGTGATGAGTGATTTTACTGCCACTTCCATCCCTTTTCCACCTGCAGCAAATGACAAACAAGAACATGATTTGCTGCTTCTTGACACTAGGGCCTGGGAGAGAAACAGCAAGGTACCCACACTATCACCTGTGCAGGGGCAAACAAAGCAGAGAAAAAACAGGGGGGGGGGGGACAGGGGACGACACACGACAACTGATGGATGCCGTCTGGCAAGACTGCAACCAGGGGCAAAACACTGAGTTTTCTGCACAGCTCCACCAACTGCATCTTCCTCAGCCAGAAGGGCAGAAACCACCAAAGAGCCACACTTCAGTAGCCCGCTGAGAGCAGAAGGTCCTTTGACAGCTACGTCCAGCACATCCTACCAGCTGCAACGCTCACCGAGCTGCATT
>NW_009648849.1:0-505 GCF_000708025.1 Charadrius vociferus | reverse complement strand
TTTGGCAGTTCTAAATTGCTGTTAAATAAGTCTTAAGTGAAGTTCAATACAAAACATTTATTTTATACACATTCAGGAAACAGCTCATTTCATTTAGGGAAAAACATTAGAATAATTCATTATTTTAACCAGTACAAGCAAAAATAATCAATTATTTTGTAAATTTTTTTCCAAAGCTTCATTATTTTCTAAATCAGTGAACATGTATATATTTAAATTGTAATAAGCTAATTCTTATGCTTTAGTTTATTGCTTCTTAAAGCTTGTACTCAAAAGATCACTTTTAGAAGAATGGGTTTAAAAATTTATAATCATTATAATTTTTAAAAGTTATGAAGCAACATAAATTTTGTAACTAACAATATTGATACACACTGTGATTTATTATTTTTTGTTAAGACTTTCGTGTTAGCATCAATCTATCATTCAAAGCTTGGTAACGATGGGACCCCTTTGGGAAAGTGGGAGACTGAGCGCAATGACACAAGTCCGGTCTCAGGCTGCT
>NW_009648848.1:9167-9899 GCF_000708025.1 Charadrius vociferus | reverse complement strand
GGAGGAGGAAGGAGGAGGAGGAGGAAGAAGGGCTCTGTGGATGCAGAAGGAGCTGGAGGGGGCTCTGGGCAAGCGAGAGAGGGGGCAAGTCGAGTCTGTTGTGCATGAGAAAAAGGTTGGATTTCAGGCTGCTTTCCCGGCTGGAGGTGGCTTGTGGGTTTGGGGGCTACCGAGCCCTTTCCCGGGGTGCCTGGAACCGGCCCGGGGAGCGCAGGGGACGTGGGCACCAGGGTAGGGCTGGCAGGAGGGCCAGCACAGAGCAGGGCTACTGGGGGGCTAGTGAGCCTTCTGCACCGGGACCCCCATCTGTCCCCCTTCCCCAGTGCTGGAGCATCCCGGGAGTCCCCTGCCCCGCATGGCCACACACCCCGCCGTGGTCCCAGGGGACACCGTAGGGGACAGTGTCCCTCCACCCTGCGTCCTCGCAACGTCTTTCCCCATCCTTCGGCATGGAGCGGGGCAGGGATGCCAAGGTTTCTAATTTGGGAGCTTCCGGCCTCCCGCAGCGTCTTTTTGGCCAGCGTTTGGCTCGTGGGTGTTCGCAGTCCCTCCGATTTAAGGGGAAAAACAGGGAGATTGGAGCTCTGAGGCCGGCTGTGCCAAGCCACCAAAGCAGAGTGTCCGTGTCCCCCACCCGGAGGGGGTTTCTCTCCCAGCAAAGCCTGAGCTGGCAGAACTTAAGCCCACCCCGGACCCCCCCCCAAGTATTGCCCTGGGGGACCCTCCGGGGGG
>NW_009648848.1:7074-7800 GCF_000708025.1 Charadrius vociferus | reverse complement strand
AGGTCCGGTGCCGGGGGCGGGGGGGGGGGGGAGATGATGCTGGGTGAGCACTGGGAGGGTGATGGGTGCCGCCTCTCGCCCGGTGGGCTGCGGGCCAAGGGTTTGAGTGGTCCCAGGTAGTCCTCAGCCCTGGGTGGGATGGCAGCGTGGGGATGCTGTCGTGGCAGCGTGGGGATGCTGTCGCGGCAGCGTGGGGATGCTGTCGTAGCAGCTTCGTGCTCTGTAATAGCCCCATGGCACCCCTTGGATTGCACCCTCCCTTCCCCACCCGGCTGCCGCGGGCTCTGCAGCCCTGAGAGGAGGAAGAGGAGCTCTGCCTTCATCCCAAGCAGCCGGAGGAGGGATGGCGGCAGGGGGACGAGGTTCAGCTGCAACGCAGGGCAGCCCTGAACTGCTGCACGGGCAAAGCGGCAGCGTGGGTTGAGGTCAGATCCTTACTGTTGGGACAAAAGTGAAGGGGTAGCCACGTGCTCCGTGCCAGGCGTGCCACCTCCAACCCCCCACCCCCAGGACTGGGGCACTTGGCCCATCCTGGTGTTTCTCCCATTCCAGTTTCGCCCGGAGCGGGCGGCCGGCCTCTTTCATCGGCGACAGGGCGGCTCGACCGCGTTTACCAAACAAAGGGCGCTTTCTTCGCGCAGGGCAGAGCACACCTGCCTGCCTTGGCAAAAGCCGCCGTTGCCTGCGCCGGTACCCCCGGGGCTGGGCGGCAACCGTCGGCACCGT
>NW_009648848.1:2078-3346 GCF_000708025.1 Charadrius vociferus | reverse complement strand
CCCCCCCCCACGGCCTGTGCCAAGCCAGAGCAGCCCCCGGCTTGCCTCTGCACCGCGCCGGGCTGCGGTGGGTGCCCAGGGGTGGGCTGCGGGGTGCTCGGCCCCTTTGAGCCCAACCTGGGCATCCCCGGGGACCGTTTCCCGTGCCCACCCAGCAACCACACCAAACTGAAGAAGACCTGGCTGACGCGGCACTCGGAGCAGTCGTTGCCACGCTGCAAGGCTCCCCGGTGGGACGGTGGCCCCGAAGTGGCCGGTGAGGGCAAGCGCTCGGCCCAACGGCCGCACGGCACCACCGATGGAGCCCGCGCTGCCGGCGAGGGCGCCGGGGCTGCCAAACGGGGCGCCAAGGCCACTGTGGCCACAGCATGCCTGGGTGATGGCACGGAGAGCGGAGGGGACCCAGAGGAGAGGAGGATGGAGCTGGGAGAGGGAGGTAAGTCGGGGGGGTGCACGGTGGGTCCAGGGAAAGGGCGGTGGAAGCACCAGATCTCCGGGGAAGTTTTGCATCCCAGTTCCCGGCTCCAAAAAACACGAGCCTCCAACATGTGAGGGCTGGGAAACCTGCTACGCTTGGGTTTTTCCCAGCACGGTTGGGTCTGGCAGCGACTCCCAGGGTGGGGAATTATAGGATTGTCCCTTTGGGGCAGCGCAGCATCCTCGGCTGTGATGTCCGGGGTGGATGGCAAGCACCATCGCTGGGTCAGAGCTCTCGGGGAGGTGCTGGCGTCTCAGTTCTGACCTCTGCAGATCTCCAGCCCTACTTTCCAGCCCTACTTTCTGGCCCAGTTTCCAGCCCCCGCTGCCGTGTGCCGGTCCCTCTCGGCTGGTGCGTCCCCATGAACGGTGTCCCAAAGCACCTCCCGTCTCCCCCAGACCCACCGAGTCGCGCCGACACGGAGCTGCGGGACCCGAGGTGCCTGCAGAGCGTGCCCTGCACCACCCTGCCCGAGAGCATCCCGCGGTGCTGTGCCTGCGCTGCTCGGGCTGCGGGGAAGCCCGAGGGTGAGGAAGAGGAGGAGGAGGAGGAGGATCCCCCCGAGAGCACTTGCAGGCTGCTGCGCTTCCGCAGGTGAGCCTGGGGCTCCTGGGGAGCTCACAGCCCTGCCTAGGATGGGGGGGGCTCCCAGCAGCCCATGGAGCATCCCCTCCCATCATCCCGCTTTAGAGCATCCCCCTCCTGTCACCCCACTTTTGAGCATCCTCTCTCATCACCCCACTTTAGAGCATCCCCTCCTGCCACCCCACTTTTGAGCATCCTCTCTCAC
>NW_009648848.1:0-234 GCF_000708025.1 Charadrius vociferus | reverse complement strand
TCGTCCCCGCGCAGTTTGTCCCCACCCATGGTGAGTGTGTGTCCCCCCCCCCTCCCAGCCCTGGGACCCCCCTCCCCATTGCCCATTGCCCGGGGCTGATCCGCCTCTCCCCATCTGTCCCCATCTGTCCCCAGTCCTGACCCGGCTCTGGAAGATGCTCCACGAGGTCCGGGCCAAATTTGGCATCGAGTCACGCTGTCCCTGCGGAGAGGGGGAAGCGGAGCAGATCCCGAT
>NW_009648847.1:0-842 GCF_000708025.1 Charadrius vociferus | reverse complement strand
GAAAAAAGATTAAGCGCGCTTAAGTGGTAAACAGCCAGGGAATCTCGTCCTGATCAGGCGAGCGGCCGGGGAGGAGATGGGGGTCCATGCAAGCTAAAGAGCAGGAAGCAGCGGTGAAGCTCCTCCAACATATGCTCTCTAAGAGAGGATTAAAGTATAATGAGCATATGTCCTGGTTCCGGCAGGGATGGGGTTAAAAACATATTTGTGCTTTCCAAGCAGTCTCTGGAGGAATATGCAACTGAACAGAATCTTCCGAGAAGGCTAGTTGTGCATTTAATTTACACAACAAGTCTCTTCCCAACAACGGGAGGGGGCATTCTGGCATATAGAGAAACTTATGAACTAATTTAGTATTTCCAATTGAACACTCCATTGGCTATAAAAATGGCCTTAAGGTCTTTTTCCCCATTGCACCAACAACACTTATTTTAGTTTTACTTAAAGGTCCTTTACAACTAGTCACTACAGAATGCTTTGCTCCACTATCAACTAAAAAATCTATTGTCTCATTCCCCAGCTTAACGGAACCAGAGGATCGGCTGGGGAAATTTCAATAGATTCCTCCAGTCCCCTTCAATCCAATCCTATCTCTGCCATAGCCTCAACAGCTTCCTCAGTTCTTTTCCCTTGATTACTAAAGAGGTTAGGACAGTTCCTTCTCCAGTGTCCCTCCTGTTTACAATGTGCACATTGATTTGGTGCTAGAGGAGTATCACAACTGTCCCTATTGTAATTTCCTCGACCTCTACCTCTACCCCGGGACCCTCCAAAGGAATTTCCTCTACCTCTTCCTATATTTGTTTTTTCTTCTGGGGCTGCTAATAACGAGGCTTGCAATT
>NW_009648846.1:24889-25478 GCF_000708025.1 Charadrius vociferus | reverse complement strand
CGCGGTGGTATTAATGGCATCCCGGAGGTGGGGGGATAAGGGAACCTGCGGGCACAGATCTGCCCGTAGACGAGGAGTAAACACAGCAGGGCGGGCTGGCTGGCTCGCAGATAAGAGAAATCAAAGGCTCCGTCTGGGGCGTGTGCGAGGGCATGAGCACATGTGTGTGCACGTGTGTGCAGGCGTGCGCGCCGGAGCTGGAGGTGAAAAGTCAGCCCAACCCCTCCCCAAAGCCCCGGTGCCGCTTTTGCGTTTCACCGGGACCGCAGCAGGGAGCCATGCGGGGCTGGAGGCTGTCCCCCAGCACCAGGGGGGGACACACGGGACGCTGAGGTCAGATGGCTGGTCCCAGTTTCTTGGAAATCATCCCTTCCCCACCAACACTGGCCCTCGGGGGGCTGAGGCTCTTCTGCCAAAACCCCTCTTCCCCCGCACTCGGCGCCTGGAGATCCGCAATCCCTGCAGCGCTTCACCCCTCGACCTCGTCCCTGCTCGGCTCCCGCAGGGTCCTGGGGGGTGGCAGGGGCACATGGGTGACGCAGAGGGGGCTGCTGTGGGCGCCCCGCTGGCTGCAACCCCGCCGGAGTCC
>NW_009648846.1:22573-23442 GCF_000708025.1 Charadrius vociferus | reverse complement strand
AGAGCCGGCTGCGCCGGCGCTTTGCGAGCGGGGTGCCTCCACCTGCCCCCGGGGCTGCACCCGAAACCGGTGTCGTGTCCCCCCCCAATTCGCGCCAGGGGTCCCGCGGGAGCTGGCGGGGAGCGAGCGTGGCGCGCGGTGCAACGCCCGGCGCTGTGGCCTTGACTCCCGGCGAGGTTTAATTTTAGAGGCGCTTCCTGCGCCGGGTGTCGTGGCCGCGTCCTCCCCAGGAAGGCTGAGCTGTGCACGGCCGGGGCGGGGGCACCGTCCCCCCCCACCGGGGCGGGAAGGGCGGGCGTGAGGCAGTGGCCAGAGGCCACGATGAGGGGCTCGAGGCACCCGGAGCCGTGCGCTTGCGTCAGGGCAGTGCCCTGGGGTTCAAGACTGAGCACTTGGTGCTGTGGTTGCCTAAGGAACCATCGGGGTTGAGGACCCCAAATTTAGGGAAGGTTGAGGGATCCGGCTCATCTGGGAGAACGGGACACCCAAATCCTGGTCACACTCGTCCGGAGCTACAGGCGTCCCTGTCCCACGGGGTCCTGCAGTGGGGCTGGGGGATGCTAACGCTGGCTGGGGGTCATGGCTCCGAGGATGCCCCCGGAGCTGCTGGGGATGGGCTGCTGCGGGTGGGGGGAAGGAGCAGGGGGGGTCCCTGTGCGGCGAGCACCCCTCATGCCTTGGCTCTGCCTCCGCAGATGAACATGGACTCCAACGAGGTGCTGCCCCGTCACTTCGACGCGGCCGTGAAGTGGCCCGGGATGATCCACGAGCCCCTGGACCAGGGCAACTGCGCCGGTTCCTGGGCCTTCTCCACGGCGGGTGAGACGGGATGGGATGGGATGGGATGGGATGGGACGGGATGGGGTGGC
>NW_009648846.1:20990-21512 GCF_000708025.1 Charadrius vociferus | reverse complement strand
GGGGGGGGGCAATGCTTGTTGGGGGGCTGTGGCCACAAGTGACACGAGTGTGCCGTGCTCAGCCCCCCCATGGAGGGAGGCAGGATGGAGGTGCAGAGTCCGAGGAGGGGAGCGGGGCCGGCTGCCCTGTGCCGGTGGCTTCCTTCCTCCTCCCCGTGGCTAAATATACCTGCCTGTATTTCGGGAGCGGACATAAACACCTCGGCCCGGCCAGGAAACGAGCGGGGTCAACACCAGACTCCACTATCGCGATGCCCACTGGGGTGATGCCCGAGGGGGTGCCCCAGGACCCCCCCGGCTCACTGCCCTGTCCTTCCAACGCAGGTGGGGAGAGGAGCAGCTGCCTGACGGCCAGACCCAAAAATACTGGGTGAGTGTTGGCGGGCGTCACGAGTTTGTTGGGGCTCAGTCCTTGGGGTGGATGGGGGCAAGTGCTGCTTTCCCATGGCCGGGTGGGATCCAGCACAGGGATGGGATGGCGGGGGGGGAGGGCTGTGTGTGTGTGTTTGGCTGGGTCACCCA
>NW_009648846.1:14525-19676 GCF_000708025.1 Charadrius vociferus | reverse complement strand
CCAGCGCTGGACCCGCCACAGGCACGCGCAGCCACACGGGCCACTGCAGCTGCCACCCTGGCCAGGAGTGCCACCACAGCCAGGCATGTCACTGCAGCCACCCAGCAGCCAGATGTGCCACTCCATCCAGGTGTGCCACTGCAGCCACCCCACAGGCAGGTGTGCCACCACAGCCGCCTGGCAGCCAGATGTGCCAATGCATCCAGGATGCCACCGCCGCCACCCCGCAGCCCGAAGCCCCTCCCCCCACAGCCAGATGTGCCCCCCCACAGCCAGGAGTGCCACCGCAGCCACCCAGCAGCCAGATGTGCCACCGTATCCAGGTGTGCCACCGCAGCCACCCAGCAGCCAGATGTGCCTCTGCATCCAGGAGTGCCACCGCAGTCACCCGGGCCACTGCAACTGGCCCAGGGGAGGGATGGGGAGGGTTGAGCAGGCGTGTGTGCGTGTGTGTGCGCGTGTAGAATGTTGCTTTTTAAAATTGTACTAATTTATTGCCTCCCCCCCCCGTGTCCCCCCCAGCCCCGGGCGGGGGCACCGTGTGGAGTGTGTCGCCACCTGGTGGCCACAGCGCGCACCTGCGGGCACAGGGTGACAGCGGGGGTGTACGGACACACCGATGGTACCTACGGACACACCGGGGGTGTACAGACACACAGCCACACGGATGGTACGTATGGACACACAGCGGCAGAGCCATGCACGGCGCAGTGTCTCCACACACACACACACACACTGACACCACCACATGTGTCTACAGCCACTGCTGTGTTTACGCCAATATGTGTGTGTGTGTGCACACACTTAACAGCCACCCTTGTGTGTATCTATACACGCACACACACAGAAACATTAACAGACACCACCATTTACATACACAGACACACACCGACAGCAAACATTGTGTGTATACACACGTCCACACGCCGGCACCCTGTGTGTACACAGCTACACACACCCCTTGTAAACGCACACACAGACACCCCCTGTATGTACACATAGCTACTCACAGACACCCCGCTCTGTGTGTGTGTGTACAGTCACTGCTGTTTATACACACACAGAGACACTGCTCTTTATGTATATATTTATCTATATACACACAGACACACAACAGACATTGCTGGTTTATTTTTATGCGCACACACACACACACACACACAGAGCTGGGTGTCTGTGTGTATCTATACGTACATACAGGCGGTGTCTGTGTGTGCGTACACAGGGGGGGTGTAGCTGTGTATACACGGGGTGTCTGTTAGTGTCTGTGTGAATCCACGTGTATACACATTGTTTGTTGGTATGTATATAAACTGTGGTGCCTGTTAGTGTCTGTGTGTGTGTGTACGGCACACACAAGGGTGTCTGTTAAGTGTGTGTCCACACACACAGAGTAGCTGTTATGTGTGTGTATATACTTGGGGGTGTCTGTTAGTGTGTGTGTCTACATGGGGTGTCCCTTAACGTGTGTATACACACAGGGGTGTTTATTACTCTGTGTGTATGTGGGGGTGTCAGTAACCGTGTGTGTGCACGTGCAGAGTGATGTGTGCTTGCATCGGCGGCTGTTAGTGTGTGTGTACGTGTAGATACACAGGGGTGCCCGGTGGTGTGTGTCTATGGTCCGTATATATACATACACCGCCCCCGTATACACACACACACACAGAGGGGTGTCAGTAAGTGTGTGTGTGTGCAGTGTGGTGTTTGTGTATGCGTATAGACACAGGGTTATGTTAGTGTGTGTGCATCTTTATATACACACCGGGGGGGGATATACACAGGGGTGTCTATGTACAGACACAGGCACACTCCCCTGTGTGCACACACACACTCTGACAGATTTCCCTGGGTATTTTTAGATATATATATACACACCCCTACACACTCATCTGGAGTCACCCCCCACCCCCACCACTCCTGCTGCTGCTGCACAACAGCCCCAGCCAGGAGGGGCGACAGCCGCCACGGGCAGTGACAGCCACAGCGTGGGTGACAGCACGGGACACGGGGACAGCAGCCCCCACCGCCCCTGCTTTACACCCCTCCGAAAGGCCGGGCAGCTCTGACTCAACAGAAGACACGCGCAGCATTGTTGGCACGATCAGTGATGCTCCAGAACAAAAAGTCCTGCCTTTGGCTGAAGGCGAGGAAAACACCGACATCTGGTTATTGCTTCTAAAGGATCAGATAAGCTACTCCGTCTTTTAACTGTTTTCTTCCAGAAAAAATCTAACATGTCTCTCCAAAAGCATCTCTGAGATTTCTCGTCAAGGCCAATTAATCACCTGGAGGGCTTTGTAAAACAACAGGAAAGAAAAACCTTTGTGCTGGTCAAATCTTGACATTCCTGGTTGTACCTCGGCAGGAGACCCCGGCACCTTATTTTCTGTAAGTTGACATGAAACGTGTTAAGAACTGACTTCAGGGAAGCGTATCGAGCCCGGGAGCAGCGCCCAGAGCAGAGCTACAGGCACAGGAGGAGGACGTGTCCCCCTCCCTGCACCCAGAGCTGCTGCTGGCCCCACGGGGGGGTGACATGGGGCAGGACAGCGTCCCTGTGAGCCACTCCGCAAACACAAACCACCCAGCGACCAGTGCACATCGCCTTTTATTCAAAAGCTGTAAAAATAAGCTCTAAACCGTTTCCAAGTTTGGCTTCGGCAGAGAGAAGATGAATCGGAACAGACATTGGCAACAACAGGGGTGGATGATCCAGCAACGTTCCAGCAGCCCGGAGAGAAACGGGCTCAGACCCCCGGTAAAGCCGCAGTGTTCCCAGCACAGCCGAGGCAAGGAAAGGCGAGCTCTGCCGTCCCTTGTGCCCTTCCTGCTGCATTTCAAACGAAGGCTCAGCTCTTGGTCACCGGAGAGTCCCCAAAACTGTGCGGAGACAGGGATGTTCCACTGGAGACATCCCACCAAGCAGAGGGACAGCGCGGGTGGGGTTTAAATACGCTTTTGTGTCTGGCAAGGGAAGATCTAGGTGCTCCCGAGGAGGCACGGCACAGGGTGGCTACTGGTTTGGCTGTCCCGCCTTGTGGCACGGTCCCAGAACCGGGCTCCAGTTTGGCGTGGAGGCACCCACTGCCACTGAGTGGGGACAAGGAATTGGAGCTGGGAGGGCCCCAGCAGGGCTCGGGGTTCCTCGGGCAGAGCAGGCCGGAAAGCTGACCCGGGGGAAACACCTCGCTCTTCAGGAGCACGAGGTTGAGGATGACTGCTGCTCCCGGAGAGCCTCGTGTTGCTCCCGGGCGGCTCGCAGCCCTCAGCCCAGGGCATCACAGCATGCGAGTCATGACCATCGTGAGGAAGTCCTCGTAGCTCAGCCGCACGTTGCCCACCAGCCCCGTGTCCTTCTCGCGGAAGGCATCGGTCGTGCTCTGGAGCTGCATGCAGATCTGAATGAAGCGGTCGAGCTGGATGCTGGGGTTGGAGGATCGCTGGGCGTAGCGGGCCAGCAGCAGCTGGCTAAACTGGGGGCTCAGGTTGTAGCCCATCTGGGAGAAAGCTGGGAGCAATAAACACTCGGGTTAAACCCTCCCAACGGGAGGGAAAGCGACTGTGCCCTCCCTCCTGTGCGCTGGCAAACACCCCATCTCCCACCGCCCCGTGGTATTCACAGGCAGGGCTCTCCGGAGGGAGGAACCGAACCAAGGCACGAATTCCAGACATTTTTCCTCTCCATCAGACACACACGCCCAAGAGTTCCTCCCAGAAAACAGGCCTTAGCCACATGCCATTTAGGGAGGAGACATTTTGGGTTTCCTTAAGGAAGTTCATGCCACAGCCCTGCTGCAGCTCCTCATCTCTTGCCCCATGGGAACGCTCAGCATCAGCTCTGCCACGGCCAGTTCAGCCAGCCCAGCGTGCCCCAGCGCAGCAGAAGGCGTGGACTGCAGCCACGGCTGCGTGGGAGGCACCCCAGGAGCTCAGAGACACCCTGGGCTGGAAATAAACACCAAGCAGAGGCAGACAGCGCTCCCCGGGGAGCTCGGTAAGGGCCAGGTTGGTGTCTCTGCCCCTCGCCCACCTTGCTGGAGCTCGTTGAAGCTAATGGAGCCTGACTGGTCCCTGTCGTACTGCTGGAAGAGATTCCTCCACTGCTGGATGAAGCGCAGCAAGGCTGAGAAGCCATACACGTCTATCCGTCCCGATTTGGTCTTATCAAACATGTCTGGGGAGGAAGCAGGGCAGTGAGGAGCGGAGCAAGGACACGCTGCAGAAACTCCCAGAGAGTTCAGGACCTGCACCACAGCTCCCCAGCACCCGGCTCTGGCCCCGAAAGCCCATCCTCACCAGGGCTGTGATCAACAAGGACCATTCAATCTCCCAGAGGCTGGCAGGAAACGGCCCCAAAATCCAATGCTGGGGCAAGCAAGGGAATGGGGCGACTCTGGCTTGCTCCTGGAGCTCTCTCTCCCTTTGCTCCCTGGCTCTCTGGGAGCGGGGACTTCCTCAGCCTCACGCAGAGCTGGATTCCCTTTCCCAAGCAGTGTTTTGGGCCCCTGACTTGTGTCCCCCACCCAAAGGGTGCTTGGAGCTGCTCATTTTGCCCAGCTCTCGCTCCAGAGAGCCCTTACAGGCCAGCTGCTCAGGTAAGGGATGCTCAGGTAAGAGGGGAACGCAGGCTGGGCTGAGCTTCACCCCGACAGAGTCTCCTCTCAGAGAGATCAGAATAAAAAGCAGGGGGAGGGCAGGCAGAGCCCAGACTCACTTATCATCAGCAGGCAGGTCTCATCATTGAACGTCGACCAGTTGGAGTTGACCAGCGCCTGCTTCAGCTCCTTCGCAGAGATGTACCCACTGTGATCCGCATCGACCGACTGGAACCAGGAGAAGGCCTCTGGGTCCACACCCGGGGGGGCATTACCTGCGCGGGGAGAGGCCATCAGCGGCTCTCACCTCCCCTCAGAGAGGCCACTGGCTGCTCGGTCCCCGGGGACGGCGCACGGAGACGCGGCCAACACCCAGCGATCGGTCAGCACTTCTGCTCTAAGCAGCTTTCCGCAGCCAGGCAATCCTGGGGAAACAGGTTAGCAAAGCCCAGGGCTCGGCACCTCCCGTCTGGCGGCAGAGACAGGGAAGTGAATCAGAGCCCTGGCGCAGCTCGGGACCGCAGAGCGATCCGTGGGGCTGCCGCCCCATAAA
>NW_009648846.1:11008-13793 GCF_000708025.1 Charadrius vociferus | reverse complement strand
GGTGGGGCCCACCGAGTCCTGCAGGGTGCGCCCAAGAACAGGGGTGCATCTACCCGGGGACGGGAGTGGGATTTCCCCGCGAACAGGGCCGGGATCAGCCCAGGAGCAGGACCGGCTTCAGCCTGGGAGGGGGGGCTGGCGTCCCCCCCCAACATCAGGGCTGGGATCCCTCTGGGAGCAGCACTGGGATCTCCCCGGGCGCTGGTGCGGGATCCCCCCGGAGGCGGGACTGGGATTCCCCCACATCACAGCTGGGATCTCCTGGAATCAGGGCTGGGATCTCTCCAGGAGCTGGTCCTGGATCGCCCCAGGACACGGTTCCCCCCAGATCAGAGCCAGAATCCCCCAGGATCAGGGCTGGCATCCCCTGGGACCAGGGCTGGGATGTCCCCAGGATCACCCCCCCACACCCAGGTGCAGGGCGGAGGGGCAGGACAGGGGCTGGGGGCCACTGTTATAAGGATGGGGAGAGGGATGGGGACAGGGATGCAGAGGGGGATGAGGATGGAGCTGAGGATGGAGATAGGGATAAGGATGGGGACGGGGACGGGGATGGGGACGGGGATGGGGACGGGAATGGGGACGAGACGGACATCTGTCCCGCAGGCGAGCGAGGAGGCAGGAGGCGTTGGGAGCACCAGCACGGGTGTATTTGGCTGAGCAGGATCCACCTGCCCTCACTATTGCGACAGAGCTGTACAACCCCCCCTCTCCCCCCCCGGGACAGGCACAGCCCCCGGCACAGCGGGGAAACAATATTAACAGCAAAGGTGGGGGGCGCGGGGGGCACGGGGGCCCCCTCAGCCGAAGGGACCCTTGACGTTTTTGGGCTGGAAGAGGGGCTGCTCCAGGGGCACGGCGCCCACGCACTCCGCCGGGCTGCAGTGCCCGGTCTTGCCCGGCTGCCCGGTGGCTCCCGGGGGGCCGGGGATGCCGGGGATGCCCTGCTGTCCCACGGGGCCCGGGCTTCCCGTAGCCTGGTGGCTCTTGGGGACCTGGAAAAAGAGAGAGAGAGAGAGGGAGGTGGCAAGGTGCGAGGCTGGCAGCGAGCCCCATGATGGGGCTAGTGGCCACGCTGAGGGAGGGGGCTCACCTGGGGGTCCCGGGGGACCGCTGTCTCCCATCACCCCCACGCCTTTCTCGCCTTTCTCTCCCTTGGCGCCCGGCTCACCTGGAGGAGAGGTGGATGGAGAGGAGTGAGACCGTGGCACAACTGGGAATGCCCTGGGGACACTGGGAATGCCCTGGGGACACCGGGAATGCCCCCGGGGAGCAGCACCTACCCCGCATGCCCGGCACACCCTGCCGCCCCTCTCTGCCGATCTGCCCCGGCATCCCTGGGGAACCAGGGGGTCCCGGCCGGCCGGGCAGCCCATCCTTCCCCGGAGGACCTGGTCTCCCAGGGGACGCCACCATCTCCACCGGGAAGTGCAGCCGGGAGGTGTAGTATGCCATCCGCTCTGCGGGATGAGGTGACCACACTCAGCGGGGACGAGGCGACGCCGGGGTGCGACCAGCCCTCGCCCCCGCTGCCCCGTTACCGTCAAACATCTTGCTCAGCTCCTGCCGGATGAACCTCTTGATCTCGTCGTAATTCACCACGTCTCCCTGGGGGGACACAGGAGGGGACATCGCCACCGGGACCTGTGAGGGGACGCCGCGCCCCGGCCACCCCTCCTTACCATCATCCCCGGGGGTCCCGAACAGTGGAATACAACTGCTGTAACAGAGTAAAAACAGCACAAGATGCATGATCAAAGGAGATGCTATGAAAATTCAGCAGATGGCTACCGTACCACAGCATGACTCTTCTGCACCTCAAGTTGAGGAACTCCTCTGGCAGACTGCATCCGCCCTTTGTTCAGAGCTGTGCTTCTAACAGTAGTCCAGAGATTTAATCAAAATGCAACAGCATAGAATAAAAGAAACACAAACTGTAAAGTGCTTGATGAAGGGAAGGAATGCTTTTGTCAGTGTTCTTGTTAGAGATGAAAGCCCAGCACCAGAGCAGTTTGTAGCGATGGAAAGTATGTCGGGGAGAAGAAAATGAGTGCTTCCAAGAGAGAAGTTTGTTCTTCTCTCCTCCACACAGCTGCTCACCAAGCAAAGACAGAAAGGAGGGGGGAGTCACCCTAAAGGGAGGAACACCGTGGGCAGCAGGGATGTGCCCTGCGCAGGCACCCTGGGGACACCATGGCCACACCAGGAGGATGCCACGGTCCAGCCCCGCATCCCACCGGGCAGGTGAATCGCAGAGCCACCGCTCGTACCTCTTTACCGACGGGTCCATCTGGTCCCTGCTCCCCCTGCAAAATCAAAGTGGGACAGCGTAAGATGGCGACCAGTGCGGTGCCGTCCTTGAGGTCCCCGCTGCAGCGGGGTGCAGGGGTCTGTGTCACCCCTCGTGCCCTGCTGCACTCACCGGTGGTCCCGGGTGGCCCGGGGGTCCTGGCTGTCCTGGCATCCCTGGCAGACCTCGCTCTCCCACGGAGCCCCGCTCGCCCTTCAGCCCCTGTGGGGAGGCAGGAGGGAGCCCGGAGCATGGGAGTCAGCGCAGGATGGGGATGGTGACCCCCAAACCCACCCTCCGAGGCACCCTCCCGGCCCCTGTACCCCATAGCTGGGGCTGTGACGGGGCAGGGTCCAGCCCCAGGCAGTACTCACCACTCCGGCGAGGCCGGCGGGACCCGGTTGCCCCGGACTACCAGGGGACCCTGTGGGGGCAGAGAGAGGGGTATCAGCTCGGGGGGGGGGGGGGCGGGGTGAGTGCCCGCGGCACCCCGCG
>NW_009648846.1:9457-10759 GCF_000708025.1 Charadrius vociferus | reverse complement strand
GGTGAGGGGTGGCATAGGGCACATCCAGCTCAGTGGTCCCGTGCCCACCCACCCCCTCGCTCACCTCCGCTCCCGGCCGGCCCGTGCTCCCCGGGGGACCGGGTTTGCCGCAGTCACCCTAAAAGGAGGGACACCGTGGGCAGCACAGTGTGTGGAGACCCTGGCCCAGGACTGACGTCCTCGGGGCTGTCACCACCGAGTGTCCCCCAGTGCCACCGTCGCTCACCTTTGGTCCTGGGAGACCCGGGTGTCCCGTCTTCCCCTTGAAGCCCTGGAGGGAGAAAAGAGCTGGGGGGGGGTCTCAGCTCCCACGAGCAGACTGAGGAAGGTGACCCCGACCCCGGTCTCTGGTGGGGACCCCATCCTGCAGTGCCAGGCTGGAATGGGTCCGGCCAGTGGTGCTCCCCAGGAGCACCATGATACCAGTGGTGCTGCCCCCTCTGCCTTCAGGGGTGGCATGGCGGGGGTCTTACCAGGATGCCTGGGGGTCCGGGTGGTCCGGGTGGCCCTGGCATCCCCGTGGGGCCACGCATGCCCTCACTGCCCTGCAAGAGCCACAAGGAGGTCATGGGAGCAGCCAGGGCTGTGCACCCCTCGGCCACCCCGCAGAGCACTTGGCTACCAGCCCAAGGGATGAGCGGTGCCACCACGCAGCCACTCACCCACAGCACTCACCTTCTCGGCTGCGGGCCCCGGTGGCCCAGCTGGACCAACCTTCCCTGGGAAGCCGGGGGGTCCCTAAAGAGGAGAGGAGTGCTGAGTGAGGTTGGGGGGCATCATGGTGGGAGAGCCCAACCCCACACGTCCTGCCACCTCCAAGCCCGTTTTACGGGGTTGCTCTGGGGCTGCTCTCTCCACACCTTGTCCTACAGGACATGCCTGTGTCCCCCTGGGAGAAACCCCCATCCCCGGATGGCTGCCCGACCCCGTGGGGACACGGGGACACAGCCAGGGCTGAGCATCATCTCCTGGGGACACCCCGCTGTGCCAGAGCATCGCTCCCCACAGCCCTGGCAGGACACACTCACCGGTGGCCCCGGGAAGCCGGGCTGGCCCTGGAAACCCTGCGGAGAGACGAGAGCTGAGCCAGACCCCGACGGCCACATCCTGCCCGATGGGGGTCCAGGGGATCCCTGTCCCCACAGACCCCTCGGGGATGCTCACCTGGTCCCCCTTCTCGCCGGCGCTGCCCGGGAGCCCGCGCTCGCCCCTCGGTCCCTGCGGAGAGAGGGGGTGAGGCGGATGGGGAGGATCCTGCTGCACCCGCGGCCACCGCCGCCGGGCACCCCCTATCCCTCCCGC
>NW_009648846.1:7919-9174 GCF_000708025.1 Charadrius vociferus | reverse complement strand
GGCCGTCCAAGCCGGGGGGTCCCTGGGAAGGGGAGGAACAGGGTCAGATGAATGCGGCTTGGAAGGACCTCAGCCCCGGTGCCCATGAGGAGGTGGGCAGCAGGGAGAGCCCCCAACCCCTCTGCCCCTGGAGCACGGTCCCGAGGGACTCACCAGTTCCCCCTTCTCCCCAGGGGGGCCCAGGTAGCCTCGCTCACCTTTGATGCCCTGGGGAAGGAAGGAGATGAAGGCCCCGCGCAAGACAGGGGATGAGCTGGGATGTGGGGCACAGTCAGGACATGGGGCACGGATGGGAGGTGGGGGGACAGACGGGGCGCAGGGATGGATGGGGAAAGATGGGACACAGACAGGGCATGCACGGGGCACAGATGGATGGAGTCAACAGACAGGTAACGGATAGGGCACTGGGAACACGTGGGATGGGAGGGATGGGACAGGGATGAGCCCTGCAGGGACATGGTGCACGGTGCCCACTGGGGTCCCCCAACTGCCTGCCCCGGCAGCACGGGGGGCCCCAGCGAGCACCAGGGAGGGATGCGGGGACACAGGGGGTGTCCGGGGGCCGGCACGTGCTGCCTGGCTCCCCGCGGTACTCACTGGAAGGCCGGGGGGACCCGTCGCGCCGGGGTAGCCGGGCTGCCCTGGAGGTCCCTGTGCAGGAGGAAGACGATGCTGAGCCACCTGCAGTGCCCCAGCCCGGTGCCCAAAGCCCACGGGGCACCAGTGTCCCTCTCGTCCCCTCCTCCCACACCACTCACCGGCTCCCCTTTGGCTCCAGCAAGCCCAGCGGGGCCACGTTCCCCCTGGAGACCCTTCGGAAGGAGAAGAGAGGAGCTGCAGAGGGTCTCCTGCGGTCCCTGCCCGGGGCTGTGCCCACCGGGCAGCACAGCCCCAGCCCGGTGCCCAAAGCCCACGGGGCACCAGTGTCCCTCTCGTCCCCTCCTCCCACACCACTCACCGGCTCCCCTTTGGCTCCAGCAAGCCCAGCGGGGCCACGTTCCCCCTGGAGACCCTTCGGAAGGAGAAGAGAGGAGCTGCAGAGGGTCTCCTGCGGTCCCTGCCCGGGGCTGTGCCCACCGGGCAGCACAGCCGGGCAGAGCGCGGGGGCCGAGGCCCCGGGCACAGCCCACGGGGGTCTGTCATCTCCCCCAGCCCGTGCTGGCCCCAGCCAGCCCGGCACCTCCGGGCACCGGGGAGGACCCGCTTGGCACCCGGCTGGGCTCCCTGCACCTACGGCACCGGCCACGTACACCCG
>NW_009648846.1:6498-7835 GCF_000708025.1 Charadrius vociferus | reverse complement strand
GGGGGGCTGGGGGGGGTTCCCAGCTCCTGGCACCCCGGCCACTGCCCGGGGCACGCTTCAAACCACAGCTCCAGCCTGGTGCCACCCGCTGCCTCCCTGTCCTCCCAGGGCACGCCAGGCACCGGTGACATGGGTGAGAGCCGGGAGCCCCCCGGGATCCGTGTCACGGGACTACTGGGGCAGGTTAGTGAGGTGACACGGTGCCGAGGCGGAGGATGCTGGACAGGACACACTGGCACACCGCAGAGCCACGACCCACACAGACCCACAGAGACCCACACAGATCCACAGAGACCCCCACAGACCGTGGTGTTACAGTGACATTAGTGGAGAAGGGGACAGGAGCAGGACACGGCCGGCATGGGCGAGGGAGGGCAGGATCCTCCGAGAGCCGCCGGCACAACCCCGCTGCTGCCTCGTGCTAGGAGGGAGCACGGCTGGAAGCAGGAGGATGAAGATGGAGATGAGGATGAAGATGGAGATGAGGATGAAGATGGAGACGAGGATGAAAATGAAGACGAGGATGAAAATGGAGACGAGGATGAAGATGAAGATCAAGATGGAGATGAAGAGCAAGATGGAGATGAAGAGTGAGATGGAGATGAAGAGCGAGATGGAGATGGTGGTGGAGGCTGGCTGACCCCAGAGGAGCTGGGGACCAGGGGAGGAGGAGGATGAGGATGAGCGCCCCCGGCAGCACTGGCTGCACAGGGGGGATCCTCCCGGCCCCCACCAGGGGAGTCCCCGGGGGCAGCCGGGGAAGGGACAGCAGCCCGGTGCCATCTGCTGCACCCAGCCCGCCCCACGGGAGCTGCGACGAGCTGCAGGTACCAACCCGGGATATCGGCTCCCCGGTACCCCGAGAGCTGCTGAGCTGAGCCAGCCCGGGGGCTGCGGCCATCCCCGGCACAGCCGGGTCCCACGGCGCTGAAGGGCCCCAACACGGGGCCGGCGAGTGCCAGTGCCGGGTTCCTGAGCTCAGGAAGAGCATTCCTGAGCCTGCAGACCCCGAGTCCATCGGGACCCCCTGCATGGGGATGGAGGAAGTGGAAATGGGAGGATGGAGATGAGGTGGAAGGGGAAGGGGGGCAGCTGGGCTGCGGCTGCTCCCAAGGGGGACAGGGACGGGGGACACAGCCAAACCAAGCGGCAGCGACAGAGGGCACAGAGCAGAGCCGTGCTGGGTCCTTACGGGCAATCCGGGTGCGCCAGGCGTTCCAGGAAAGCCTGGGGGGCCCTGAGGGGAAAAACAGGGAGATCACAGCCTGGAAATGGCACCCGGGAGCTTGGGCTGAGCCCTTGGGGTGCCGCAGAACGGCCGGGCACGGGCTGGCTCG
>NW_009648846.1:1962-2661 GCF_000708025.1 Charadrius vociferus | reverse complement strand
GCGTCCCCCTGGCAAAGAGAAGGGACAAGGCTGGCACAGGGCAGGGGGACACACAGCACTCCCCCAGCCCCACAGCCCAGGGGGGTCGCAGCCCCCTCCGCCACCCCCAGCCCCACCGGGGACCCCTCCCCAGCCCCTCTCACCTTCTGTCCCTTCTGGCCAGCATCACCGGGTCTGCCCTGGGGGAACGGAGGAACGGATCAGGCCAGAGCATCCCCCAAAATGACCTGTGAGCACAGCGCTGGGGGGGACGACTCACCGCTTTGCCCGGGGGGCCGCCCTGACCCCTCTCCCCCGGCGGTCCGGGCACAGCCAGCACCGTCGCTGCCCCTTCGAGCGCCTGTGGTGCAGAAGGGCACTGCCCGCACGGCTCTCCCTGCGGAGGGGACATCCCGGTCGGAGCGTGGCTTCAGGGACCGGAGCACTGCAGCCCTGGCTGCTTTCCCCGTCTCAGGGCTGTCCCATGCAATGAGTTGCACGGGTCTCAGCCGGGGTGGTCTCAGGGACGGGGCAAGGAGCGGGATCCCCATCGTGGGGCTCACCTTCTCTCCTTTGAGGCCCCGCACGCCTGGATCACCCTTGTCTCCCGGGAGCCCCTGCACCGAGAAACCGCGGCAGAGATGAGAGCATGGCCCCCAGCGCCTGGCTCCTGCCCCCCTGGCTGCATCACTATAGGAAGTAGGCACGCCCCGCAATCAT
>NW_009648846.1:424-638 GCF_000708025.1 Charadrius vociferus | reverse complement strand
CTCAACGGAGCCCGCCGGCCCTCCCAAACCCTTCTCGGCGCCTGGGCTCGGATCCCACCACCGCTCCGGCCAAGCAGCCCCGACCCCGAGCCAAGAAACCCGTCCCTGACCCCGGGCTTTGGCTCCAGGTTCACGGTACTCACGGGCGTCCCAGGCGATCCTCCGGGTCCAGGAGCTCCCGAGCTGCCCTGGAGCCAGAGACGGGACAGCCTCA
>NW_009648846.1:0-238 GCF_000708025.1 Charadrius vociferus | reverse complement strand
TGCTGCGCCGCGCTCGGCAGCGTGGGGGGCAGCCGGGACCCCTTTATCCCCCTCCTCACCTTTTCTCCTTTCGGACCCGGGGGGCCACCAGGGTCACCCTGAAAGGGAGAGACGACGGTGTTAGCCCTGCCTGGGGTGGGAGCGCTCCTCCTTCCTGCGGTGATGCCCACCCACAGCCACCGCAATGCCATACTGGGGACACCACCCCGGCACAGCCCCACGGCACGGGGGTCCTTAC
>NW_009648845.1:0-215 GCF_000708025.1 Charadrius vociferus | reverse complement strand
TCTGCTCTCCCCCCAGACAGGGAGGAACAGATGGAAGACAAGAAGATGCATGGATCTGGTAATGACAGTTAATCAGAGAAAAAAAAAAAAAAAAGAAAAGCTGCGGACAAACAAGGCAAAGAAAAAATAATTTATTCACTAATTCCTATGTTCAGGATGATTTCAAGCCACCTTCTTCGGTAGCAGGGCCTCAGCACACATAAAGGTGATTTGGG
>NW_009648844.1:0-218 GCF_000708025.1 Charadrius vociferus | reverse complement strand
CCCGAGGTCCCTTCCAACCTGGGATTCCACCATTC
This sequence comes from Charadrius vociferus, assembly GCF_000708025.1. Taxonomy (NCBI): domain Eukaryota; kingdom Metazoa; phylum Chordata; class Aves; order Charadriiformes; family Charadriidae; genus Charadrius; species Charadrius vociferus. Next base: position 183 of record NW_009648844.1, on the reverse strand, counting down.
CATGGTCTTTCCCGCTCCCCGACGCCCTCGCTGCTCCCCAGCCCAGGTCACGGTAGCCCTGAGGGCCACGAAAGGCAGGGCCGGGGCGAGTAGCTGCTCCCGTGCCGCACACCGGCTTTGCCAGCGCACGCACCGTTCCCCGGCGCCGGGAACAAAGACGCAGACAAAAACTCCATCCCGGCC
>NW_009648843.1:0-559 GCF_000708025.1 Charadrius vociferus | reverse complement strand
ACACAAGAAACATGAGTTATAACAACTCCTTTTTGTACATGATAGAAGAAACTAAATTCATACAAAACTCAGCTAAAAAGGAACTGCCACTTCTAATTAAAAGTAGTGACATATACGAGTTTTAACTAGAGCATAATTTTAGGTTCAGCTATTTCTGCAGTTTGAAAAGAACTGAACTTTGCACGAGGAAAGCTTTTGAAAGCATTGTGTGAGGGATGGGATTGCCTGCAGCATTGGTGATGGAAAACAGAGTCCTTAATTCCATTTCAGGTCATACAGATGACCCGGATAAGTTATTATGTTGTCATGTACGAAGCTAGTGTTTTACTGTTCTACTGAAATAAATAGTTAAGAATGTAGAGCTCCATAATACCCTGTGAGATCCTGAAAGAATAACTTAATTTTTTATGTCTCTTGAAGAGCTGCGAGCCGGGAGAGTGAAACATGCAAGGAATACCACAAGTCTCAGACATGAGAAAAGCTACTTGGTTTACCTGAAGCAAGCCAATTTGTACAGATCTAAGAGAAACCGTTTTCCCATTTCTGTCCCAAGAGGAAT
>NW_009648842.1:0-383 GCF_000708025.1 Charadrius vociferus | reverse complement strand
TGGCTCCGTCTGAGCAGCCAGCAGTGATAAGAGCTGATTTACAGGTAGGGGTGAAACGTGCTCGGAAAACCTCGTGACACTTTCCTCCGGTGGATTCAAATAATATATAAAGACCGTGAGGTGGCGATCTCCTGGGTAGCTCCTAGGATGCGTGGCGTTGTTGTTAACACATGTTTCAATTTTGGATTGAGACTGTCAATTACCCGCTGAGCTGCGAGTCGTAGCCTCAGGCGGGCTGGGGAGAGGGGATGGGTGTATTTATTAACCTCTCAAGCCTGGGGAGAAGCGCTTTCAGCCTCTCGCTCGGGCTCTGTCGCACCTTCCCCCCCCTACCCCCCCCACCCCAGCCGGTGCCACCCGGGCTGCTCCGGCGGCTCCCTCCG
>NW_009648841.1:0-603 GCF_000708025.1 Charadrius vociferus | reverse complement strand
CAGAGTGGCTGAGGTTGGAAGGGACCTTGGAGCTCACCTGGTCCAACCCCAGCAGGACTGCCTGGGGACCATGTCCAGGTGGCTTCTGAGTATGTCAGTGGATGGAGACTCCAAAGCTGCCCTGGGGAACTTGGTGACCCCCCAGTGGAAATGTGTCTCCTGATGGTCAGAGGAACCCTCCCTCCTGTCTGGTTGTCCCATTGCATCTGGTCCAGGCACTTGTCACCAGTGGAAAGAGCCTAGTTCTGTCCCCATTACACCCTCCTCCTGTTACCATCGGGGACACCCCTGTCCCTTCCGTATCTCCCTGGACTCTCTCCAGCATGTCCCTGTCTCTCTTGTACTGGGGAGCCCAGCTCTCCAGGGGTGGCCTCCCTCTCCCCAGCAGTGAGCAAGGGAGCTGGGTCGCTCCCTTGACCTGCTGGCAAAGCTCTGCCTTCTGTGGCTAAAACAGCCGTGGCCACCATGGCTGATGCCTGGGCAACCTGGTGCCCACCAGCACGTGGGGTTTGGTCTGCAGATCTCTTCCCTGCCCCTGCCCCGGCCAGGGCATGGGGACCCTGCTCAGCCCCAGGTTCAGGTCCCCGGAGCACCCAAGGGTTT
>NW_009648840.1:0-278 GCF_000708025.1 Charadrius vociferus | reverse complement strand
GATAGTCCCGGGACCCCCATCTCCGATGAGGTTGAAGGTGAGGGGAATCCCGGCGTATTACCGGCGCCGCTACCGGCTCTCCGCGTACGAGTCCGCATCCAGGATAACGTCTTTCTCATCCCCGTGCCGCAGAGGTGAGATATTTGTGTGTGTGTGTGTGTGTGTCCCCACCACTAATTTTGGGGGTTTCCCCCTCCCCACGTGCCGGGACGGTAGCGCTGAGCGCTGTCCCTTCCGGCGATGCCGGCGTTTCGGCAGCGAGAACCGTGCCGTGGCTT
>NW_009648839.1:0-926 GCF_000708025.1 Charadrius vociferus | reverse complement strand
GGAAAAGTCTATGGGAAGAATGTTCGCTTCCGCTTGTCCGTGCTTCCGAGTCAACAGGGATGGGGTTAATTTTCCCCAGGAGCAGGCAGGGGGCAGGTATTCCATACCACGTGACCCATACCCGGGCTATAAGAGGCGCTAGCTGGGGAGAGGAGAGCAGTTTGACACTTGGGGGTGGGCTGCCGCAGCGCAGGTCCGGTCAGTGTGCTTTGCGGTGGTACTGTAATCGCGTTTTCATCTTTCCTTTTGCTGTTCTGTTAAATTGCATTATTTTAACCCACGAGTTTTGCCCTGACGATTTCTTTTTTTCCACAGCTGTGGGAGTTGCGCGAGTGGCTGCGTGGTTCTTTGTTGTTGTCTGAGGCCAAACCATGACACATGACTAATCCAACACCTAGGGAGGGTAGAAGTTTTGGAGGCGATAGCTGCTCTTCTGTACAAGAACAAATCCAGAGTACAGTAGACAATAGGAAATTAATTCTAGGACTGTGCAAACATAATAGAGCCTATTTTGCTCAAACGAATAGGGAGATTTTATACTTATAATTCCCATTAACAAGGAACTACCCTAATAATTCTGATATGCCTTTTGAATGCATTATATGTTCCCACATACTTCCCCATGAGTCCCTGATTAGTTCAGTTTCTTGGACTGTGAATTCAGACTGTCTCCCAGAAAGAGTAATCAGGCCATGCACTTACCTGGGGTCTACAAAAAAGGGGTAATGTATTGCATAGACACCTGACTTGCATTTGATTTTCCCACATTACACACACAAACACACATGCACACTTATTCTTAGCTACTGAAGAAAAAAAAAAAAAAAGAAAAATATTCAGGTTTCTTTTAAAAGTAAGATATGGAGGTCAGTAAAGACAGACAGTCCCTCTCGGATGCAACTTCTGGCAAGAACAGTTACTCTTTC
>NW_009648838.1:14113-22291 GCF_000708025.1 Charadrius vociferus | reverse complement strand
CACATGCAGGACAACCAGGTGATCAAGTCCAGTCAGCACGGGTTTATGAAAGACAGGTCCTGCTTGACGAACTTGATCTCCTTGTATGAGAAGATGGATGAGGAAAAGGCTATGGAGAATGCCTACCCAGACTTTAATAAAGCCGTTGACACCGTTTCCCACAGCATTCTCCTGGAGAAACTGGCTGCTCATGGCTTGGACAGGTATACTCTTCACTGGGTAAAAAAACTAGCTGGATGGCTGGGCCCAAAGAGTGGTAGTGAATGGAGTTAAATGCAGTTTGCAGCCAGTCACAAGTGGTGTTCTCCAGGGCTCAGTGTTGAGTCTGGTTCTTTTTAATATCTTTATCAATAGATGAGGGGTTTGAGTGCAGACGACACCAAGTTGGGTGGGCGTGTTGATCTGCTGGGTGGGTAGAAAGAGTCTACGGAGGAATCTGAACAGGCTGAATCTATGGGCCAAGGCCGATTGCATGAGAGTCAACAAGGCTAAATGCCAGATCCTGCTCTTGGGTCACAGCAACCACATGCAACGCTATAGGCTTGGGGAAGAGTGGCTGGAAAGCTGCCTGGCAGAACAGGACCTGGGGGTGTTGGTGGACAGGTGGCTGAATACGAGCCGGCAGTGTGCCCAGGTGTCCAAGAAGGCCAATAGCATCCTGGCCTGTATCAGAAATAGTATGGCCAGCAGGCTAGGGCAGTGATCGTCCCCATATACTCAGCACTGGTGAGGCCACACCTTGAGTACTGTGTTCAGTTTTGGGCCCTTCACTACAAGAAAGATATTGAGGTGCTAGAGCATGTCCAAAGAAGAGCAACGAAGCTGGTGAAGGATACAAAGAACAAGTCTTATGAGGAGTGGCTGAGGGAACTGAGGGTGGTTAGTCTGGAGAAAAGGAGGCGGAGGGGAGACCTTATCACTCTCTACAGCAGCTACCTGAAAGGAGGTTGTAGAAAGGTGGGTGTCAGTCTGTTTTCTCAAGTAGCAAGTTCCTGCCCAGGTGCAGGACTTTGCATTTCCCCTTGTTCGACTTCATGAGGTTCCTGTCAACTCATTTCTACAGCCTGTTGAAGTCCCTCTGGATGGCAGCACCACCCTCTGGTGTATCAGCCACTCCTCCCAGTTTGGCATTATCAGCAAACTTGCCAAGGGTACAGTCTGTCCTATCATCCAGATCATTAATGAATATGTTGAACAGGATCAGACCCGCTGCTTACCCTTGGGGTGCAAGGCTAGTTACTGGCCTCCAACTAGACTTTGTGCCACTAATCACCATTCTCTGGGCCCGGATGTTCAGCCAGTTTTCAATCCACATCACTGTCTGCTCATCCAGCCCATACATCAACAGCTTATCTATGAGAACCTTATGGGAGACTGTCAAAAGCCTTACTGGAGTCAAGGTAGACAATATCCACTGCTCTCCCTTCATCCACAAAGCTAGTCACCACAAGGGAGAAGGCTATCAGGGTAATCAAACACAAATTCCCCTTGGTGAAGACATGCTGACTACTGATGATTTTCTTGTCTTTCATGTGCCTGGACATGGTTCCCAATATTAGCTGTTCCATCACCTTCCAATCACGGTGAGGCTGACTGGCCTGTACTTCCCTGGCTCCTTCTTCTTGCCCTTCTTGAAGATGAGGGTGACATTTGCTTTCCTCCAGTCTTTGGGCACTTCTCCCCATCATCATGATTGATCAAAGATTATTGGGAGTGGTCTTGCAGTTACATCAGCCAGCTCCCTCAGGTCTCGTGGGTGCAGCCCATCAGAGCCCATGAATTTATGTACGTTCAGTTTCCTTAAGTATTCCCTGACCTGATCCTCTTCCACCAAGAGTACATCTTCCTTGCTCCAGGCTTTCCCCCTGGTCTCTGGGACCTGGGATTCCTGAAGGCTGGTCTTGATAGTAAAGACTGAGGCAAAGAAGGGATTCAGTATCTCAGCCTTTTCCATGTCCTGTGTAACCAGGTCCCCCATCTCATTCAGTAGTGGACCCACATATTCCCTAGCCTTCCTTTTGTCTCCTATGTACTTGTAGAAGTCCTTCCTGTTGCCTTTGACATCCCTGGCCTGATTCAGTTCCATTTGGGCTTTGACTTTCCTAACTTCATCCCTGGATGCTTGTACAATGTTTCTGTATTCCTCCCAGGTTACCTGTCCTTTCTTCCACCCTCTGTATGCTTCCCTTTTGTTTTTGAGTTTGGCCAGGAGTTCCTTTTGTCTCCTATGTACTTGTAGAAGTCCTTCCTGTTGCCTTTGACATCCCTGGCCTGATTCAGTTCCATTTGGGCTTTGACTTTCCTAACTTCATCCCTGGATGCTTGTACAATGTTTCTGTATTCCTCCCAGGTTACCTGTCCTTTCTTCCACCCTCTGTATGCTTCCCTTTTGTTTTTGAGTTTGGCCAGGAGTTCCTTTTTCAAGCATGCAGGGCTGCCCTGGCATTTTTGCCTGATTTCATATTCATTGGGATCAACCGCGCTTGAGCTTGGAGGAGATCATCCTGGAATATTAACCAGATTTCTTGGGCCCCTCTTCTGTCTCCAGGGCCTTATCCCACAGGACTCTTACAAGCAGATCTCTGAAGTGGCCAAAGTCTGTTCTGAAGTCCAGGGTTGTCCAGCTTGCCTTTTGCTATCCTCCCTCCTGTCAGGATATTGAACTCCACAATCTCATGGTTGTGGGAAACTTCTTGGAAAACAACGGACATGTACTGAAGGTCAACATGAAGGAGGAAATCATGCACTGACACTGAAACTACTGCTACTCCCCAACAGATGCGGAATGTGTATTAATTAAAAGACTGACTTGTCAGAAATAGTAACAAAGTGTAGATAATAAGTTACAGCTGCATTTAACCAATAATAGTTTGTGTGTATAAGTCTAGAAACCAATGAGCACAAGCCGCAGAGCTAGCCCACATTGTAGTAAAAAGTATATAATGGTTTAAGTATCTTAATAAAGTGGCTTCAGCATTGATCATATTGGTCTGCATCTGGGTCCGTCCGCACATGGTCACTGAACACAAGGCTTCCTTCAACCTTCACATCCCCAATAAGCCCCTCCTTTTTGTTGAGTCCAGCATAGCACCTCTTGTCATTAGCTCCTCTATCACTTGGGGGAGGAAGTTATCCTCCTGGATTGCTTATGCCCTGCTATGTTGTCCTTCCAGCAGATATTGGGGTGGCTGAAGTCCCCCATGAGGACCAGGGCCTGGAAACTTGAGGCTGCTCCTATCTGTCTGTAGAAGGCCTGATCCACTTGTTCTTCCTGGTCAGGCAGTCTATAGCAGACACCCACTACAACGCCACCCTTACTCGTCTTCTCTTTCATCCTAACCCATAAGCTCTCATTTGATTCATCATCCATCTGCAGGCAAAGCTCCATGCATTCCAGCTACTCTCTCACATAAAGGGCAACTCCACCTCCTTGTCTTCCCACCCTGTCCATCCTAAAGAGCCTGTAACCCTGCATTGCAGCATTCCAGTCATGGGAGCTATCCCACCACATCTCTGTGATCCCTACAAGATCATAGCCCTGTGTTATGGTTTGAGAGACCCATAACAATTTGTTGTTGTTTAGACAATTGTTCCCACCTGGGGAAAAACAAAGAAACCCGGGAGCTGAAGTATAAACAGATTTAATAGAGTAAGATTAGATAATTAACATTAACAGCACTAAAGAACCCATATTGATCCCGACACCAATACAGAATATGCAAAGATTATATTCAGCCAATTATATCACTAGGAAGCTGTGCACTCCCAGCAGTGGACAGCAAATGTCGGACACTGTGAACGCTATGGCTTCAGGAGGAAGGGAAGGCCTCAGGAGTCCGGCACCGGGGCACCAAGTTCTCAGGATGGCAGCCATCAAGGGAGAGAGAGAACTTTGCAGCAAACTTTCTAATTTATAGTGAATGTGACATTCATGGTATGAAATAATCCTGTTGGCCAGCTTGGGTCAAGTGCCCGGGTCTCTCTCCTCCTCATCCCCACACCTGGCGAGCTCAAAAACACCGAGACCTTGAAACCCATACACCATAGCTGGCTATAAAGTAAATATTTTCACAAATTCAGACACTGGAGTCTTCTAAAAGTGCAGTTTTCCCAAGTATTAGAAGCGAAATTAGTCCTGTGTCGCTCAAACCAGGACACCCTGCAACTGCATGCTGATCCCTAACTCATCACGGTTATTTCCCATGCTGTGTGCATTAGTGTACAGGCAATTTAGAGAGGCACCCCAGCATGTTAAGTACCTGGAGAGGGTTTAGTGATTTCTCCATAATGGTGCCTTGTAGACACTTCCTTGCTTACATGCAAATGCTGGAGTTGATCCTGCTTAAGCCCCATTTTGTTGATTTTGTGATCCCTTCCCATCACATCACCACATGCCCTTTGCTCATCAACCCTGTCTGTCACTCCCAAACAGGACTGCTGAATCATAGAATAGTTTGGGTTGGAAGGGACCTTTAAAGGTCATCTAGTCCAACCTCCCCCTGCAATGAGCAGGGACATCTTCAACTAGATCAGGTTGCTCAGAGCCCCGTCCAACCTGACTTTGAATGTTTACAGGGATGGGGCATCTACCACCTCTCTGGGCAACCTGTTCCACTGGTTCCTCACCACCTTCATTGTAAAAAATTTCTTCCTTGTATCTAGTCTAAATCTACCCTCTTTTAGTTTAAAACCATTACACCTTGTCCTATTGCAACAGGCCCTACTAAAAAGTTTGTCCCCATCTTTCTTATAAGCCTCCTTTACGTACTGAAAGGCTGCAATAAGGTCTCCCCCTCTTCCCGGTGGGATGAGGGAGTGAACTGGAAGAGTAAAAGTGGGAAAAAACTCGTGGGTTGAGATAAAGACAGTTTAACAGGTAGAGCAAAAGCCATGCATGCAAGCAAAACAACACAAGGAATTAATTCCCTGCTTCCCATCGGCAGGCAGGGGTTCAGACATCTCCAGGAAAGCAGGGCTCCATCACGCATAAGGTTAAGTAATGCCATCACTCCGAACATCCCCCCCTTCCTTCTTCCCCCAGCTTTATATACTGAGCATGACATTATATGGCATGGAATATTCCTTTGATCAGCTGGGGTCCCGGCCGTGTCTCCTCCCAACTTTTTGTGCACTCCCAGCCTACTAGCTGGCGGGGTGGTATGAGGAGCAGAAAAGGCCTTGACAGCTTAGCAACAACCAAAACCATCAGTGTTTTACCAGCACTATTTTAATACAAAATCCAAAGCGTAGCCCCACACCAGCTGCTAGCAAGGAAGTTAACTCTATCCCAGCTGAAACCATAACACTGAAAGAAATTCACCTCTACACTTTTTGTACTCACTCTCCCTACCACAGAGACCTCTTGGTTTACAAGAACATTTGAGACAGTTACAGCCTCCTTCAGTGAATAAAAGTGAACACGGACAAACTGAGTATCTACCCATATTTTTCTTGTTTATGAGTCTGAGTTGCTGGCATATATTTCAATGAATTTCTAATTCTATTACTGCCTTACACAGGCTGTTTATGTTTGCTCATTAATGAAACAGTATCATGACTGAATGTGTGGCAGCCAAAGTAATTAGCAAATTATCTCCTTCCATTCTTCAAAATGTCATAAAAAAGTTGTCAGGAAACAAATTCATTTTCAGTCTTTACTGCCAATTACAGGGTTTCAGGCACTGATGATAGCTTGTCTGTTTGGTTTAAAAGAGGTCTTGATATAACAGAACCTGAAACTATTTACTTCAGCCTCCTGCATTCACTGAAAGCTTCAGTGGAAAATAAAAATCTAAAAACTAAATCTATTCATTGTAATGCCAGGTGCTTTTCAAAAAGGCACTAGGGTGGGCTCACAGCGATGTCCACTTCAAACAACAACCAAAGAACCTGTCTGAATTTTCTACAGCAATCAAATCCGTTTAAGAATATTGAAAATCCAAGATTAGTTTAATTAAAGGTTATGTTCAAATTTGTATCTACAAATTGTTAAAGAATTTTACCAGACTGTGGGTCACTCTAGGCTTGCTTTTATTAACAACTCAGAGTTGGGCCATCACTTCAGTGAGTGGCAAACAATTAACAGCAATCATCATCTATATATATGATTCTACATGGTATTATGTAATTAATGTTTATTTTAAAAGTCTCTGGTGGTTCCCATGGAGCCTCTCAGTTCTCTATTCTTCATCAATTTCAAAAATCCATTAATATTCCTTGGTCTCAGCTCATTCTTATCATTCTGTTCCAGTTCTTCTTTGAAGTTGCAATTCATTGATGCAGTCTCTGGTCACCTCAGTTGCTTATCTTCTTAAACAATCTCCACCAAAGGCTTACCTATATAATTCTAAAAAAAGCTTTAGATGTTCCATTAACCTATACTTAATCTATGTCTAGTTTTTAATTATTAACTTTTCAAAATTGCTTACTTTAGATTAATCACTTATTCTCTACCTATTATTTATGTCTATGTCTAGAATCTATAACTAGTATTTTGTTTATTCAGCTTGACTGGGTTTTAAGCCATCCCTGGTAAGGCCTATAAAGAGGATAAATGAGCAGAACTTACATGGTTGTCTCATTATTTCAGCATTGTCTTCAAGCACCTGCATTACATCAATCAATCTTACACAACTATACTTATTGATTAATACATAATTGGTTTTATGTTTCAGCAAGTTTTAAGCTAAAAGCACATTTCTTTTACACTAATACAGTCAGTATTGCAAAATAGAATGACTGCAATGTCACAGGCTGCATGTAGAAACGCGGTGAGAAACAAGGGCAGGCCTCACTAGTTAGAGAAAACTTTGCAGCTAATGGTGGTGGAATCTTTAAATATTGGGACAAGCATTTAGCACAAGCCACCTGGTTAGTTAACACCAGGGGATCCATCAGTCAAGCTGTCCTGCTCAGTCAGACCTTTTACATACTGTAGAAGGGGATAAAGTCCCTGCGGTGCAGGAAAGGAATATTTTAGAGAAAACTGGATTTTTCCTACATTAGGCAAAGGCAAACCCATTCGTGGGACTGGTTTTGCTCAAGGACCTGGATGTACTTGGTGGGTGGTGCTGAAGGATGGAGAAGTTCAATGTGCACCTCAAGGGAATTTGACCCTGGGTGAGAATACTCAATTCTGAGCTATATGGTGTTAATTGTTATACAATACAAGCAGTGCTCAATAAATTATTTTCAGGATAATATAGTAGTGATGAAACCTGAGCTAGCTTCATCAAGTGATGTCCAGCAAACTCTTCAAGGTGGACATGCTACCCATGGGCACGAACCACAGTGAATTTCATACCATCTTTCCTGCCCTGAGAGTCTACTAGGATAGATGAAATCTTGCAATTATGAACTAAATGGACTTAATGAACTTTTTTGTATAAAGATAAATCATAAATGAGTGACCTGTGTGTATCTATACATATATCTATATATGTGTGTGTATAGATTTGATAGGTAAAAAGTAATAGTGATCTGAGCACAATGCAAATAGTATGGAATATGGGGTGAAATGTCCTGTTTTGAGGTAAAACAGAACCAATTTTCTGTTCAGGAATTTTATTTTTCAGCTAAGCCTCTTCTAACTAACTGAACTCTCTGAAATTAACAGCATATTGTCCAGACACTGTTCGCTCGCAGACTGATAAGCCCTGATTAGTTGCAATTTATGCCAAGGAATGGTATGCAGAGAGGACCTTGCTTATACTTATTGCTATAACAATCAAGGCCAGCTAACTTTGTTATTTGCCCCGTTGGAGGGTCGGAAGCAGAAAAGCGTAGAGGGGTCCCACCTGCAGGGAGGAACGGACAGGACAGGTGACCCCAAACTGACCAACAGGGTATTCCATCTCATCTGCCTCATGCTCAGTATAAAAGCTGAGGGATCAAAGGGTCAGCTCTCTTCCTTCAGTGGCTGGTGTCCAAGAAGGACTCTGTTCATCTGCCTTTGATCCTTGTTGACGCGGAAGCATGGACAGATACACCACGACCAATATGATCAGGGTAAATGCCACTTTATTGCACAGATAGCTCAGCTAATATAGACAACTTTCTCCCGCGCCACGCAACACTCAAGCAATAATTGGTTACATGCATAGTTCAAACAAGCATCTCTACTATATGATTGGCTAGCCCCAGCTGTTCACTCGCATAGTTATCTACTTCTATGTTTTA
>NW_009648838.1:8499-14033 GCF_000708025.1 Charadrius vociferus | reverse complement strand
TGCGAACATTCTTCCCATAGACTTTTCCAACATTCTCCTTAAGCATGTTAATAAGCATGGTATAACAGCAAGCAACACTATAACTATAAGCAATATGGTTAAGCTTTGCTTGGCCAAATCAAGCAACCACCCCGACAACCCCCAAGATCGGAACATACTGTCCAGCCATGAGGATTGCTGAGTCAATTTTCGCATATTGTCCCTCCATTTGAACCTTCGACATTCCTTGAAGCTTACACTGTCGTCAACAAGTTCTCAGTGCTTGGGGTGCTCACAGGGTGACCATTGATCTCTAAAAATTCTCCCACAGATCCTGATCTGTGAATTCCTGAATCCAGATCCGGAAGCCAGTTCCCGTCCAGTCTGGGACTTTCCCCGTGCCTCCCCATGACATGATTGTCATCCCAGGAGCTCGATACTAGTTTTGTATATATTGTATATGTTTCATTATTTTCTTTTTCTTTTATTATTAATATTTCATTAAAGTAGTTTAGTGTCTTCTAAACTCATAAGTCTCTTTCTCTCTATCCCTTCTCTCCTTGGAGAGAGAGGTGGGGGAGAGCATCTGTCATTCATTTCAGTGGCCAGTCTGGCCTAAACTATGACACCATCTCTCCCCAGTAATCTGTATTCATTGAAGAATGTCCCATGATCATTGAAGCCAAAGCCCTGGCGACAACTGTTAGGAACATCCCATTCCCTAACTATTGTACAAATAAGTCTTTATAGTATGAAATTGTGTTAGCTTTTTAAGAGATATATATTTTACATTGTATACTGCATAACCTTGGTTAAGTCAGCATAACTAAAGGGCCCCAACTCACTGCAAGGAGGAGAAGGACAGCCCCCACCTTGAAGATAAGGACCTTTCTTTCTTGGAATCTTAAAGCCATCCATGAAGAAGAAAGGATACCCCTGGACTACCAAGTTAATGCCAGCATCCTAGCCCCTCCAACACCTCTGTGAAATACCGCCATTATCTGTCATCATAGATAAGTAACTGTAGCATGACTGACTCCAGGGGTATGTAGATCAAGAAAGAAGCAGATGGATGATGATGCCATAGAATTATAGTTGCTTTTCAAAATAGTAGTATGCGTGTGTTAAGTAATGATTGGCCAAATCACAGTTTACCTAAATGCTTGAAAGGTATAAGAACCATGTGTAAAATCTCATTCAGTGTGCCCCAATTTGAATGGGACACCTCATGTGCATGAATAAAGAATTACTCTTGATATTGTATACTTTGCATCCAAGCCCCTCTCCTCAGTCATCACAGGCCAGTTGCAAAATTTTCATGACACACCACCAGCCCTGAAGCCAGGTGTTGATCTGTATGATGCGTCGACTTCTTCCTGCACCCCTGTCCCTGACTGGCAAGACAGAGGAGAAGATCACTTGAGCCCCTGTCACTTGGGCCTGCTTGATATTGCCCAGGTTTTCCTTTACTGTGTCTTTGGTGACCACGTGAAAAAGAAGTAGGGGATAATAGTTTGTGCTTTTTACCAGTTTGGCAGTCTCTCTGTAACATCACAGATCTTGGCTCCTGGCAAGCAGCAAACTTCCCTTGACTGTATATCAGGCTGACAGATGGGTGCCTTGATGCCTCTCAGCAGACTTATCCACTACCAGCACTTGCCACTTCCTTTGCAGCTTTTAGTATATGCTGCCAGGGTGGTTTCTCCCTCTGAGTCTTCTTCATTGCTTCACCCGCTGCCAAGACTTCATATTTGTTGCTGGTTTATACATAGAATCGTTATGGCTGGAAAAGACCTTTAAGATCATCAAGTCCAACCGTTATCTAACTCTACCAGGACCACTTCTAAACCAAGTCCCTGAGCACCATATCTAGATGGCTTTTAAATACATCCAAGGATGGCGATTCAACCATTTCCCTGGGCAGCCTGTACCAGTCTTTGATAACCCTTTCAGTGTAGAAGTTTTTCCTAATGTCTAACCTAAACCTCCCCTGGTGCAACTTGATGCCATTTCCTCTTGTCCTATCAATTGTAACTTGTGAGAAGAGACCAACTCCCACCTCTCTACAACCTCCTTTCAGGTAGTTGTAGAGAGCAATACGGTCTCCCCTCAGCCTCCTTTTCTTCAGATGAAACAACCCCAAGTCCCTCAGCCGCTCCTCATAAGATTTATTCTCAAGACCCTTCACCAGCTTTGTTGTCCTTCTCTGGACCCTCTCCAACACCTCAATGTCCTTCTTATACTGCAGGGCCCAAAATTGAACATAGTACTCAAGGTGGGGCCTCACCAGTGCCGAGTGCAGGGGGACTATCACTTCTCTAGCCCTGCTGGCTACACTATTCCTGATGCAGTCCAGGATGCTATTGGCCTTCTTGGCCATCTGGGCACGCTGCTGGCTCATGTTCAGCCAGCTGTCAATCAACACCCCCAGGTCTTTTTCTGCTAGGCAGCTTTCCAGCCATTCCTCCCCAAGCCTATAGCGTTGCACGGGGTTGTTGTGGCCCAAGTGCAGGACTCGGCACTTGGCCTTGTTGAAGCTCATGCAATTGGCCTCAGCCCATCAATCCAGCCTATCCAGGTCCCTCTCAAGAGCCCTCCTACCCTCAAGCAGATGAACACTCCCACCTAACTTGGTGTCATCTGCAAACTTACTGAGGGTGCTCTCAATCCCCTTGTTGAGATCATTACTAAAGATATTAAACAGGAGTGGCCCCAACACTGAGCCTTGTGAAACACCGCTTGTGACCGGCCGCCAACTGATTTATCTCCATTCACCACCACTCTCTGGGCCCGGCCATCCAGCCAGTGTTTGATCCAGCAGAGTGTGCGCCTGTCCAAGCCTTGGGTAGCCATTTTTTCATGAGAATGCTGTGGGGAACAGTATCGAAGGCTTTACTGAAGTCTAGGTAAATAACATCCACAGCCTTTCCCTCATCCACCAAGCGGGTCACCTTGTCATAGAAGGAGATCAGGTTCGTTAAGCAGGACCTGCCCTTCATGAATCCATGTTGACTGGGCCTGATTGTCTGGTTGTCCTGTGAATAGTATGTAATGGTGTCGTTGTAGAGACGGACACGACACTGAATATCCAGTTACAGCAACCGTACATTTTATTTGACAAGCAGTGCTCTTTTATATCCTTTTACCTGGTTGCTTATCTGTGCATATATTCTAACATTCTACTTTTGCCCAATCCGCTCTCACATCACATGCCAGTTGTTGATCACGCGCTGTTCATGCTCTGGGAAAAGCCAGGATGTTTGCCACCCCTTATCTCGTTTGCTCGGATCTTCTCAGGATTCTCCTGTCTCTTCAAGGGTACACGGGTATCTGTTCAGGGTCAGTGTTAAACTTGTATTTTGATCCCTCGGACCAGCCGAGGTCTCCCACATAATGGCACTCGAGATGATCTGCTCCATAACCTTCCCCGGCACTGAGGTCAGACTGACAGGTCTGTAGTTCCCCGGATCTTCCTTCCGGCCGTTCTTGTAGATGGGCTTCACATCTGCTAATCTCCAGTCCATTGGGACCTCCCCGGTTAGCCAGGAGTGCTGATAAATTATGAAGAGTGGTCTGGTGAGCACATCCACCAACTCCTTCAGCCCTCTTGGGTGTAACCCATCTGGCCCCATAGACTTGGGTATGTCTAGGTGGTGCAGCAGGTCACTAACCATATCCTCTTGGATTATGGATGTCTCCTTCTCTTCCCCATCCCTGTCTTCCAGCTGAAGGGGCTGGGTGCCCAGCAAAGAACTAGTCCTGCTATTAAGGACTGAGGCAAAGAAGGTGTTAAGTACCTCAGCCTTTTCTTCATCCTTAGTCAGGGGAGGCTCAGGGGAGACTTTATCACTCTCTAAAACTACCTGAAAGGAGGTTGTAACTAGGTGAGTGTTAGTCTGTTTTCCCAAGTAGCAAGGGATAGGTCAAGAGGTTACGCCAGGGGAGGTTTATATTGAGTAAAATGTCTTCACTGAAAGGGTTATCAAACATTGGAACAGACTGACCAGGGCAGTGGTTGCGTCACCATCCCTGGAGGTATTTAAAAGACCAGTAAACGTGGTGCTTAGGGACATGGTTTAGTGGTGATTTTGGCAGTGTAGGTTGATGGTTTGACTTGATGATCTTAAAGGTCCTTTCCAACCTAGATGATTCTATGACACTATAGATCACACAGCCAGGATGGTGACACCAATGTATTATTCTATAAGGAATTAAGGGGAATTGCTAGATCAGGAAATCTGACATAAAAAGGTACATTCCTAGATCCATTGTTTGTAAATAAATATGGTCTTGTGGGTGAAGTGATGATTGGTGGCTGTCTTGGCCACAGTTATCACAAAATAGTTGAGTTTTAAATCTTTGTGTTATGAGAAAAACTCAGCAGAGCTACTATCCTAGATTTTTGGAGAACAGGCTTTTGGCTTCTCAAGGAACTAGCTAGTAAGGTCCCCTGGGAATTTGCTTGCGAGGGTCCTGGGGTCCATAAATGCTGGGCACTTTTTAAGAGTCATCTTTTAAGAGTGCAGGAGCAGCAATTCCAATATGTTGGAAGTCAAGCAAGTAGGGCAGAAGGACAGCTGGGCTGAACAGGGATTTCCTTCAGGAACTTATGCAGAAACATAATGGACTTTGGAAGCAAGTTCAGGCTACCCAGGAGGACTACAGCGATGCTGTTTGCCATTATAGGGAGAAAATACATACAGCCAAAGTTCAATTGGAATTGAAGCTGGCCAGTACTGTGGTGGATAACAAAAAAAGGCTTTTTTAAGTATGTTAAAAGCAAAAAGGGAACTAAAGAAAACAATGGTCTGTTACTTGATAAGGTTGGTCGCCACGTAAATAGGGATGAAGATAAAGCAGAGACATTTAACTCCCTCAAGGGCTTTATAGAGAGCTCTTGATAGTTTAGAGCACTGGGCAATCACGATCCTCATGAAATTTAGCAAGGAAAAATGCCAGATTCTGCACCTGGGACGGTGCAATCACAGAATCACAGAATGGTCAGGGTTGGAAGGGACGTCTGGAGATCATCTAGTCCAACCCCCCTAGTCACCTACAGCAAGTTGCACAGGACAACATCCAGGTGGGTTTTGAATGTCTCCAGAGTGGGAGACTCCACAACCTCTCTGGGCAGCCTGTTCCAGTGCTCTGCCACCCTCAAAGTAAAGAAGTTCCTCCTCATGTTAAGATGGAACTTCCTATGTTCAAGTTTATGCCCATTATCTCTTGTCCTATCACTGGGCGCCACTGAAAAAAGACTGTTCCCATCTACCTGGCACCCTCCCTTTAAGTATTTATAAGTATTAATAAGATCCCCCCTCAGTCTTCTTTTCTCTAGACTAAAAAGACCCAAGTGCCTCAGCCTTTCTTCATAAGAGAGATGTTCTAATCCCCTAATCATCTTCGTTGCCCTTTGCTGGACCCTCTCCAGCAGATCCCTGTCCTTCTTGAAGCGGGGAGCCCAGAACTGGACACAATACTCCAGATGTGGCCTCACCAGGGCAGAGTAGAGGGGGAGGATGACCTCCCTCGACCTGCTGGCCACACTCTTCTTG
>NW_009648838.1:4543-8369 GCF_000708025.1 Charadrius vociferus | reverse complement strand
TGTCAGCCACCCCTCCCAGTTTTGTGTCATCAGCAAATTTGCTGAGGGTACACTCTATCCCTTCATCCAGGTCATTGATGAATATATTGAACAGGACTGGAGCCAGTACTGCCCCCTGAGGGACACCACTCATTACTGACCTCCAACTAGTCTGCACCACTAACCACAACCCTCTGAGCTCTATCTGCAAGCCACATCCTGGATGTACGTGTAGACTGGAGGACAAGAGGCTGGAGTGCAGCCCTGCAGAAAAGGATCTGGGATTTTTGATTGATGGTAAGCTCAATATGAGTCAACAATGTGCCCTGATTGCCAAAAGGGCCAAATGTATCCTGAAGTGCATTAAGCACAGTATAGTTAAACAGCTGAAAGAAGTGATTGTCCCACTATAGTCAGCATTGGTGTGGCCTCACCTCAAGTACCTCATGAAGCTTTGGGCTCTACAATTGTCCTGGTTTGAGGTAAAACAGAACCAGTTTTCTGTTCAGGAATTTTATTTTGCAGCTAAGCCTCTTCTAACTGAACTCTCTGAAACTCTCTGAAATTAGGAACATATCATCCAGACACTGTTTGCTCTCAGAGTGATGACCTATGTTTATAGTTGATGCCCAGGCATGGTCTGCAGAGACAGTCTTGCTTATACTTATTGCCATAACAACGAAGGTCAGCTAACTTGGTTACTTGCCCTGTTGGAGGGCTGGAAGTGGAAAAGCGCAGTGTGGTCCCACCTGCGGGGAGAAGCGGACAGGACAGGTGACCCCAAACTGACCAACAGGGGATTCCATCCCATCTGCCTCATGCTCAGTATAAAAGCTGAGGGATCAAAGGGTCAGCTCTCTTTCTTCAATGGCTGACAGACGAGGAGGACTCTGTTCATCTGCCTTCGATCCCGGTCTGTGCATTCATGAATCCAGATCCAGAATGCAATTCCCATCCATCACTGAGTCCATTCTGGGACTTTCCCTGTGCCTCCCCATGACATGATTGTCATCCCAGGAGCTCGATACTGGGTTTGTATATATTGTATATATTTCATTATTTCCTTTTTAATATTTTAGTATTAACGTTTCATTAAAGTAGTTTAGGGTTTTTTCTAAACTCATAAGTGTCTTTCTTTCTCTCCCTCCTCTCCTTGAAGAGAGAGGTGGGGGAGAGCATCTGTCATTCATCTCAGTAGCCAGTTCGGCCCAAACCACGACAATATAAGAAGGATATAAAAATATTAGAACGTGTCCAAAGGAGGGCAACAAAGATGGTGAAAGGACTAGAGGGTATGACTTATGAGGAGCCACTGAGGACACTAGGCTTGTTCAGCTTAGTGAAGAGGAGACTGAGGGGTAGCCTCATTGCTGTCTACAACTTCCTCATGAGATGGAGCAGAGAGGCAGGGGCTGCTCTCTTCTCTCTGGTATCTGGGGATAAGACGCAAGGGGGTGGCTTAAAGCTGCATCAGGGGAAGTTCAGATTGCATATTAGGAAAAAGTTTTTCACTAAGAGGGTGGTCAAGCAATGTAACAAGCTCCCCAAGGAAGTGGTCATGGCCTCAAATCTATTGGTGTTCAAGAAGAATTTGGATGGTTTTAGAGCTATGGTTTAACTTTGAGGTTGCCCTGTGTGGAGTCAGGAGTTGGACTCAATGATCCTCAGGATATTCTATTATTCTATGAAAGCAAACCTCTGGGTAAATGTATTGTCAGCAAACATATTGTACCTTTCTTGGAGCCAATATGTGAATATGTCTACTGACATTTTTTGTGGGGAAATAATTCAAATTTTTATTTTTAAAATGGAGTGTTTTTCTTCTTCTCTGCATTTACCTAGAAAGATGTACTGATAGATTTCTGCTCAGTCGCAGTAGATTCAAGTTTAAATCACAGATCTCCATGGGAATGTATTCTTCCCTCTGTAGCATGTCAATCTTTCTCAGAATGGTTTAATCAGGAAAAAAAAATCTTTTATTAACAGCACAATGCTGATAACTATTTCTTCTGAGGAAAAATGGTTGCATAATTTTCACCAGTTATAACATTTTATGATTTATTGGGATGTCTGGCTTTTAAAATTGTGGCTAGGGTTGAAAGAAAATAGGTTCTGTTCTACCTCAAACCAGGACAAGGGTTGAGATTATTCTTTTCATAATTTGGTGTAATACTGGTGACTGAGAAGTTAAATCAGCAAGTTTTCCAGCCTTTGTCTTTAGTCTTGTACAAACATATGTCAAAGGACAAAGTTAGCTTTTGTAAAAGGGGAATGAATGAGGAAGTCGAGACTTTTTCCTGTAATTAACACTGGTGAGTATTCGTGTTCCCAAATGCAAAGGTGCTGGTTATGCTGGCAACTGGTGGATCTTGCACAAACCAGAAGGGTATTCACTGTGTAAACAATTATAAGCCAAGATTTTTCACTGTGACCTTGCACCGACCTCAGCCTTGACGTAGAAACTTCTTTACTAGAGATAAAACTCTAATGCCTTCTTGTCTGTCCAGGACAGGTGGCCTATGATATTGTAGTAAATTCAATGTGCCATTGTCTGGCAATGAGGCCAACCTACACAGAACAGCACACATCCCTTTAAACTACTTTGTTCTTCAAAACAAGGTGGCCAAATATAAACCAATAATCAGGTACAGACCCACCCAATGCCCAGCTGAAGAATGCGAGTTGGCATGGGCTAAAATTAGGCTGAAGCAGCTGTGGCATTGTGTCAGAATGGATGGGTGAATCTAGTGCCCAATGGCATTCCCCAGCTCTCTCTAATTTTATAGTACAGAAACTGGTATATAGTCACTACCTGAGCAATACTTGTGCAGTTTACTTTCCTTATCTATGTTTCAAGTTTTACATTTTTACTGTTTTTTCCAGTGCATTTTGTCAATTTGTGAAGATTATTTAGCATTCCAGACCCATTCTTCAATGCACTTCTACTCCATTGCATTTTGGTAGAAGCTGTATTTTATAAAAGGATCTATGCTCTATTTTGTTATGTAAATTATTCATTAATATACTGAAAATAGTGGCCTCAGAGCAACTGAATGGCAATCCTCTCTCAGCACATGCTTTCAATTTGACAGTGAAGCATTGATAGCTAGTCTCCAAATGCTGTCCTCCAATCAGTTTTATTCTGACTTCACAACAGTTTAATCAACACCACATCTCCCTCACTTGTATTTGGAAGCATTGTATAACTGTGTTGGGTTTACATGGCAAGGTTTTGGTGCCGGGGGTGCTGCAGGGGTGACTTCTATGAGAAAATGCCAGAAGCTGCCCCCATGTCAGACAGAGCCAGTTCCAGATTGCTCCAAGACAGACCCGCCGCTGGCCAAAGCTGAGCCAATCAGTGATGTTGGTAACGTCTCTGTGATAACATATTTAAGAAAGGGTAAACAACACCCTTAAGCTCTTTCTGTTGAGGACTTGCATCTCTTGTCTAAAAACTCCAAAGACAATAAATTCCAATGAACCCAAACCCATGAGGTAAAATTAATGTTTGATAAAAATAAATTAATGTCCTGGTTTGAGGTAAAACAGGACCAATTTTGTTCAGTAACTTCGCTTCTTAGCTCGGCTGCTTCTAACTACTGAAATTAACAGCATATTGTGCAGACAATGTTCACTCTCTCAGACTGATAAGACCAATGTTTATAGATGATGCCCAGGCATGGTATGCAGAGAGGCTCAATATAGTGAACAGGACTGGACCCAGTACTGACCCCTGAGGAACACCACTCATTACTGACCACCAACTAGACTCTGCACCACTAACCACAACCCTCTGAGCTCTATCTGCCAGCCACTGTTCAATTAACCCTTCTATCCACTAATCTAA
>NW_009648838.1:0-3878 GCF_000708025.1 Charadrius vociferus | reverse complement strand
CCCTCGCCAGGTTCAATTCCAAGGCTGCCTTGGCTTTCCTCATTTCATCCCTGCATGCCCTGACAGCCTTCTTATACTCTTCCCAAGCAGTCAGCCCCTTCTTCCATATACTGCAAACTTCCGTCTTCCAGCTGAGCTTTTTCAGAAGGTCCCTGCTCAGCCATGCAGGTCTCCTGCTTCCCTTGCCTGATTTCTTTCTCTTTGGGATGCACTGATCCTGAGCTTGGAGGAAGTGATGCTTAAATAGCAGCCAGCTGTCTTGAGCTCTCTTGAGTGATTTCCAAAACTATGAAGCCATAGTGATCAACACAGTTTTCTCCTGTCAGATTTATATCATGATAATTAGAACTTGGAAGGACTAGGATTTTTTTATTTTGATAAATTGCTGTTACACCTCTTGAATGTCAGACCACATTTGCAATGTTTACAGGAAAAAGTGCAATTAATGTTACTGTAAACTAACCACAGATTTCTGACCTCCAGAGTAGAACTAATGATTTTTTTAATACAAAGATTAGCTTTTCTTTGGCCAGAGTAACTGAACCACTTAATTGTTCTACTGAAGCTAAAAAAAAGTCACATAGTGTCAATTTTAGAAGAAGAAAATGCTCTTCTGTAATCCCCTAAATTTCCCACTCACTTCTCAAGTATTATTTCAGCCCCTACATTGCTACTTAGTGGAATACATGGACACTCTTCTGCCTTCTACTAGAATGAAAGAAAAAACCCACAACCCACTGCTTTTGCTTGTACTCCTAGTACCATACGTCACTTGAGATAAGCAACAGAACACAGGGCTTTTCTGCTCATTTTTCACACTTGCTTCCTGCAGATTATATTAATTACAGAATCTCTTCAGCTAATTATTTCTCTCCTAAACTCTTTCACCCTTAAAAGCAAATAAATAGAAAAGCAAAACAAGACTGGAGAGTAGGTTTTTTAGGGAAAGCACTATTGTTTAAACATGACAAGTAAGACCAAAAAGGGAAAAACAAAACCATTTATTCTCACCCTGACAAGCATTCAGGAGTTCCTTTAATAATTATCTCCCTCATTCCTATTCTTCATCTCAGACATCAGACCACAGAAGCACTGTTTTCATCAGCAGACTGTTGAGAAACAGCTGCAGAAATAGGGAAGCTGTTATATATTTGTGTGTTTGAGTGTGCGCATATGTGTGTGTGTGTGTCCTGGTTTGAGGTAAAACAGAACCAATTTTGGTCAGTAACTTCGCTTCTTAGCTGGGCCTCTCTAACAACTGAAATTAACAGCATATTGTGCAGACAATGTTCACTCTCTCAGGGTGATAAGACCTATGTTTATAGCTGATGCCCAGCCATGGTATGCAGAGAGGACCTTGCTTATACTTATTGCTATAACAACCAAGGCCAACCAACTTTGTTATTTGCCCCGTTGGAGGGTCGGAAACGGAAAAGCATAGTGGGGTCCCACCTGCAAGGAGGAGCGAACAGGACAGGTGACCCAAAACTGACCAACGAGGGTATTCCATCCCATCTGCCTCATGCTCAGTATAAAGGCTGAGGGATCGAAAGGTCAGCTCTCTCTTCCTGCAATGGCCGACGTCTGAGGAGGACTCTGTCTGCCTGTGATCCCGATCCTGAATGCAGATCCGGAATCCAGTTCTCGTCCGTCACTGAGTCCAGCCTGGGACTGCCCCAGTGCCAGCTGGTGTTGTGATTGTCATCCTGGGAGCTTGATACAGTTTTGTATATATTTCATTACTTCTTTTTATTTTATTATTAATATTTCATTAAAGTAGTTTAGTTCCTTCTAAACTCGTAAGTCTCTTTTTCCCTCCTCTGCCTCTCTCTTTGAAGAGGGGTAGAGGGGAGCATCTGTCGGTCCCATCTGGGGTCCCCCAGGTTCCCAGTAGCCGATTTGGCCTAAACCACGACAGGTCAATATTAACACATCTCAATAGAAGCTTGAGTCCCAGCTCTGAACTTTGCTACTGTAGGAACAATTCACTGGGAGAATAAAAAACTAACAACAGATGACAAAAGAAACCATTATAAACTTTCAAGCATATTTGGTGATTAGCCCTCCAATGCTCTACATCATGATAAAAAGATGCCAGGTGCAAACAGCGGCACAATTTATTGAACAGTAGATCAGATAATGAAATATAAAGGAATGGGAGAAGGAAGAGATGGAATTTGTGGAAAAGAAAGCAGCATGGAAAAAGAAAAAAATCCCAATCCCAACCCATGAAAATGTTTCCAAATCTGTAGACTACAGATATTGGAATGCAGTAGAGCCAGGCAGACAATTCTGCAAAATCTCAAAAAGCTGCTGCTGATCCATGTACCTCATTGACACGGAGAAGCAGATCTTTTTATAAATTAGGATGCTTTCTTTAAAATCAAAGCTTTTATTTGCTTTTGTGCCACCTTTGGAGCCTTTTCATCTCTAGCTAACAGATCCAAGTGAAAACACATTCCTGTAGCTCTGCTGGCAGCCAGCTGTGGCCTCAGTAAACCATAAAGCCTCCCAACAATCTGTTCTTTACAAAGGCCAACTGCAGCTATTAGACATAACTTCTCTGTTATTCCACTCACTGGAATTTAAAATAGCAATTTAAAGTGGTGGCAGAAAACACTGAAATCTACTGAACTACATTTTACCTGTGTATGTATGTGTGCATATGTGTGTCTGCAATAAGCTTCATTTATCATGTGAAGACTCCATTGTCCTCAGCCTGGGAAAAGGGCAAGTAAACACCTGAGACAAATGCATTCAAGACAACGTGAGAGAAAATATTTGGGATTTATTTTGCACAGCTCCCTCAGGATTTCTTATTACAGCTAATAAGAGACAAACATATGTCTCTCATTCAGTTTGTGGGACTTTCAGGGCCATATCTTTATGTTTGTGAAGGTAAACTCTCTTAAGAACTTAAGACAGTAATATTTTACCATGAAATATTACAGTAAAATACAAACAGCTAAAATTGGTGAATAGGACGTACATTAGAGTCCCATGAATATTGCAATTGTAAATGAAGAGTCTCATTCCCATCCATGTGCCTGAAAGGTATCAATTAAGTGTAGTATGATGAGGCTCACCATTCCCCTTTTTCCTCTGTCTAGGAAAAACAGATAAAAAACCTTACAAGTCTAAGGCCCTTCTTCATATACAATTCTTAAAACAACTGCTTCAGTTTAGGATTTGCGGTAGCATCATTGTAAGGCCTTTTGTTGTTACAGTTAACAGATGAAACAAAACTCTGCCTGAAACTCTACCTTCTAGATTTCAAAACCACAAACCAAATATTATGCATTGCCACACTCTTAAAAAAGGTTCTAAAAATAAAGAAGGCTAAATGCTACATAAATTTTACCGTTTTTATCTCACAGACTAGGTTTGCGGGTTTTTTTTCTCAAAAATTGCAGGTAGTGGTATCCTTCCCAATATAAAATTTCTATCTTTTACTGTGGAAAAAAATGCCCAGAACAGTTACAAGTATTTCAGTAACACACTTAAACAGACCTTGAAGATCATCGAGTTCCAACCCCTCTGCCATGGCCAGGGACACCTCCCACTAGACCAGGTTGCCCAAGGCCACGTCCAGCCTGGCCTTGAACACTTCCAGGGATGGGGCATCCACAACTTCTCTGGGCAACCTGTTCCAGTGCCTTACCACCTTCAGAGTGAAAAATTTCTTCCTGATATCTAATCTAAATCTACCCTCTTCCGGTTTGAAGCCATTCCCCCTTGTCCTATCACTACATGACCTAGTAAAAGTCCTTCCCCAGCTCTCCTGTAGGCCCCCTTTAGGTACTGGAAGGCCACTATAAGGCCTCCCCAGAGCCTTCTCTTCTCCTTCTTCTCAACCCCAACTCTCTCAGCTTGTCTTC
>NW_009648837.1:0-2549 GCF_000708025.1 Charadrius vociferus | reverse complement strand
TGCCCATCCCCTCCCCAGGGGCACCCAAGGGTGCTGTGCCGGACTCGGGGGGCACCCAGGGGTGCCCATTCTCTCCCTAGGGGCACCCAGGGGTGCCGATACTATCTCTAGGGGCACCCAGGGGTGCTGCTTCCATCCCCGGGGGCACCCAGGGGTGCCGTGCTGGGCTTAGGGGGCACCCAGGGGTGCCAGTCCCCATCCCCAGGGGCACCCAGGGGTGCCGGTCCCATCCTTAGGGGCACCCAGGGGTGCCGGTCCCATCCCGAGGAGCACCCAGGGGTGCTGGTCCCATCCCTAGGGGCACCCAGGGGTGCTGATCCCATTCCCAAGGAGCACCCAGGGGTGCTGCTCCCACCTCTAGGAGCACCCAGGGGTGCCCCGTCCCCTCCCGAGCAGCACCCAGGGGTGCTGTGCCCGATTTTGGGGGGTGGGGGCACCCAGGGGTGCTGCTCCCCTCCCCAGGGGCACCCAGGGGTGCCGGTCCTCTTTCCCCGGGGGCCCCCGGGGAAAGAGGACCGGCACCCCTGGGTGCCCCTAGAGCTGGGACCAGCGCCCCTGGGTGCTCCTCGGGGAGGGGGCGGGCACCCCTGGGTGCCCCTAGAGCTGGGACCAGCGCCCCTGGGTGCTCCTCGGGGAGGGGGCGGGCACCCCTGGGTGCCCCTAGAGCTGGGACCAGCGCCCCTGGGTGCTCCTCGGGGAGGGGGCGGGCACCCCTGGGTGCCCCTAGAGCTGGGACCAGCGCCCCTGGGTGCTCCTCGGGGAGGGGGCGGGCACCCCTGGGTGCCCCTAGAGCTGGGACCAGCGCCCCTGGGTGCTCCTCGGGGAGGGGGCGGGCACCCCTGGGTGCCCCTAGAGCTGGGACCAGCGCCCCTGGGTGCTCCTCGGGGAGGGGGCGGGCACCCCTGGGTGCCCCTAGAGCTGGGACCAGCGCCCCTGGGTGCTCCTCGGGGAGGGGGCGGGCACCCCTGGGTGCCCCTAGAGCTGGGACCAGCGCCCCTGGGTGCTCCTCGGGGAGGGGACGGGCACCCCGGGGTGCCCGTCCCCTCCCCGAGGAGCACCCAGGGGTGCTGGTCCCAGCTCTAGGGGCACCCAGGGGTGCCGGTCCTCTTTCCCCGGGGGCACCCAGGGGTGCCCATCCCCTGCCCGGGAGCACCCAGGGGTGCTACGCCATACCCAGGGGCACCCAGGGGTGCCAGACCCATAGCTGGGGGCACCCAGGGGTGCCCACCCCCTGCCTAGGAGCACCCAGGGGTGCTGACCCGTAGCCGAGGAGCACCCAGGGGTGCTGGTCCTCTCCCTGGGGGCACCCAGGGGTGCCCATCTCCCACCCAAGGGGCACCCAGGGGTGCCAGTCCCTTCCCTAGGAGCACCCAGGGGTGCTGCTCCCCTCCCCAGGGGCACCCAGGGGTGCCGATCCCGGTGCTTGGGGGGCACCCAGGGGTGCCCGTCTCCTGCCCAAGGGGCACCCAGGGGTGCCGGTCCTGTCCCCAGGAGCACCCAGGGGTGCTGTGCCCTACCCGGGGGGCACCCAGGGGTGCCCATACCCTATCTAGGGGGTCCCAGAAGCACCTATAGGAGCTCATAGTCTATATAGGAGGTCCCAGAGGGGTTCTGGGAGCACCCATGGGTGCCCAAACCAACCTAGGGAGGCCCCAAGAGCACCCATGGGTGCCCGTCCCCACCCCAAGGGGTGCCGTCCCAGGAGCGGAGCACCCATGGGTGCCCATTCCCAGGAGCACCCGTGGGTGCCTATATCCCACCCAGGGTGGTCCCAGGAGCACCCATGGGTGCTCACCCCACCCCAAGGATTCCCAGGAGCACCCATGGGTGCCTATATCCTCTCCAGGGTGGTCCCAGGAGCACCCATGGGTGCCTATATCCCACCCAAGGTGGTCCCAGGAGCACCCATGGGTGCCCATCCCCACCCCAAGAGTTCTCAGCATGGTCCTAGGAGCACCCATGGGTGCCCATACCCTTCCCAGCATGTTCCCAAGAGCACCCATGGGTGCTCACCCCCACCCCAAGGATTCCCAGGAGCACCCATGGGTGCCTATATCCCACCCAAGGTGGTCCCAGGAGCAGCCATGGGTGTCTATATCCTCCCCAGGGTGTTCCTAGGAGCCCCCATGGGTGCCTATATCCCACCCAAGGTGGTCCCAGGAGCAGCCATGGGTGTCTATATCCTCCCCAGGGTGTTCCTAGGAGCCCCCATGGGTGCCTATATCCCACCCAAGGTGGTCCCAGGAGCAGCCATGGGTGTCTATATCCTCCCCAGGGTGTTCCTAGGAGCCCCCATGGGTGCCTATATCCCACCCAAGGTGGTCCCAGGAGCAGCCATGGGTGTCTATATCCTCCCCAGGGTGTTCCTAGGAGCCCCCATGGGTGCCTATATCCCACCCAGGGTGGTCCCAGGAGCACCCATGGGTGTCTATATCCTCCCCAGGGTGTTCCTAGGAGCACCCATGGGTGCCTATATCCCACCCAGGGTGGTCCCAGGAGCACCCATGGGTGCCTATACTCCACCCAAGGATTCCCAGGAGCACCCATGG
>NW_009648836.1:21837-22098 GCF_000708025.1 Charadrius vociferus | reverse complement strand
AGGCGTCAGTGACAGCAACATCCAGTTCCTCAAGGCGCTCCTGGGGCTGCTGGAGAGCGATGCCACCACGCAGGTGGGTCCCCATCCCCGCCGGGTGGGGGTCTGGGGACCGCTCTGTCCCCACATCCCCAACCCACTCCATTCCTCGTCCCACAGAGGCTGGGGACCAACCTGACCCCAGCCTCCAGCAGCCTGTGGCCAGGCGGTACCCCGCCATGCCCAACCAACCCCGCTTTGTCCCCGCAGGTTGGGGGGCTCCCG